>NW_026596117.1:2342685-2454382 GCF_907164565.1 Psammomys obesus | reverse complement strand
ATATATATATATATATATATATATATATATATATATATATATATCATTGATATGGATGATATGGATGGTAAAGATTACAGATATAGATTATATATGGACAGATAGATTATATAGATATAGATACCTCATATGAGATGGTATTGACATCCGAAGATCACCCAAAGTAATGTCATGTTTCAGAAATTAAACTTTTAGTATTTTAACTTGTTCATTCTATTAAGGAGCAGTCCTGTTAGGCCACAGAGGAGAGCTTTGCAGCCAGTCCTGAAGATACCTGATAAAACAGGATCAGATGAATGGGGAGGAGGTCCCCCTATTAGTGGACTTGGGAAGGGGCACAGTGGAGATGAGGGAGGGAGGGAGGGACTGGGAGGGAATGAGGGATCGGGACACGGTTGGGATACAGAGTTAATAAAATGTAACTGATAAGAAAAAAATAAAATTAAAAAAAATAAAATATGCAAATGTGATGACTAATTTTGATCTTCAACTTGACACACTTCTGAAAGAGGAATATCAGCTGAGAAATCGCCTTAGCCAAGTAAGCTAGTAGGCATGATTGTGGGACAGTTCCTTGCCTAACAACTGATGCAGGAAGGCCCTACATAGTCTGCACAACACATTCTCTGAATAAGTGTGTCTGGCTCTTTGTAAAAGATAGCTAAACAAGAGCCATCTTGCAGGGTTGGAAGCAAGGACGCAGCTTTCTTTTATAGGCTTTTGCCTTCAAACTCCTACTTTGTGTTCTTGTCTTGGCGTCTGTGGATAATAAACCTGTAAGATAAAAGGAATATTTTTGTTCCCAAGTTGATTTTAGTCAGTGTGTTGTTTTGTTGTTAATTGTTGTTTTGTTTCTTTTTAGAGCAATGGAAAAGAAACTAAACACCAATGAAACTCCAAAATAAAATTTATTCTAAAACTTAAAACTCACGGGAACACAAATATGGAAAAGCTATCTCAAAACTCAATTGAGTAAGTATACATTTAGAAAGACTTACATCATGAACGAGCAGTACCATCAAATTAATATACCATAAGCTGCATTAATTTGAAAAGTTTATTTTGATTAGCTAATTTTGATTTCTGAAAACCTGTATATAAAACCTGGATATTTGCCCAGTGTGTTTAAACTGTAAATTTTACTCACATCCTGTAACAATATTGTATAATATAACTTTAGACATGATATAAAAATGTACTATTCAATTGTCCCAATTTCTTCACCCACACACATTTTTTTTTGCAAACTTACTATCATATAATTATTGCTGGACAAGCTATAAGTACCGCAGTGCATCTTATTAGTATTTAGACCAATTGGAAATTTTCAAAATATCAACTAAATTTTACCCATTTCTAGACTTTTTCTTTCTGAACACTAAAGTGTCTACCTGTTAGTATATTTCTTCCACTTGAAGGAGTTTAACATCCATAATAGGATTCACTACTAGAAATGAATTCTCTTGCATTTTTGTTCAAAAAATTGTTATTTCATTTTCATCTGTGTAAGATATATATATATATATATTTTTTGCTGACAGTTAGTCTTTTTATATCTTAAAGGTGTTACCTGTTATCACCTGCCTTCTTCTTACCTTTGGGGATGAAGTGGTTTTCTGTCACTCCCCAACACAAGACATTTTTAGTTAAGATTGTGAAATTGGCTTGGCACCAATTCCTTTTCTGCATCAGTGACTGTCTATCATGCAGGCTGGCATCAACAAAGTGAACCATCTCCAGCCTGTTGCTCTACACCATCTCTCAGACTGAGGTGTGGGTCTGAAATGAAGGGATTCCAAATATATATATATATATGTGTGTGTGTGTGTGTGTGTGTGTGTGTGTGTCTATACATACATTCCTTTTATACATACATGTATGCATATATATGTATACACATATGTATATATGTGTGTTATAAGTATGTGTAATATATGTGTGGTATATGTGTGTAATATATGTGTGTATCTATACTCCCAGATAACCTAGTATTACTTACTTTCTAGCCATTTTAATAAAATGTGAAAGAGAAGACAGAGCCACTGAGAGCTCTTCTGTTGATACTGTGATTTTCCTTTGTCTTGCTGCAGGTCAACTAGGGACTATGTTGTTTTTGCTCAAAGGATTTTACATTGCAGGATACAGGAATGTCCTTTGACTGCATCTCTCAGATTGCAGTAGCGACTCTTGATTTTTATCTTAGGAGTCATGTTATTTCTATTGTGCTATATGCTCATAGCAGCAAGCTTTAAATCAGTGAATTCTTTCTCACGAGCCATACAAAGAACTTTCAGTGTGTCCTTCTGAATGTTTCACCCTTTCCATAGCTTGTATGCTTTACTTTCCAGTTTGTCACATCTGTTTTCTCGTGTTCATAGTTAAACATTTTTATGTATGTTGCTTATTTTAACTTTACTCTAATACAGCCTTGTCAGTTGCCTTTTTTTTTCTTGATTAAAAATACTCCTTTTATTTTTATTAGGCATTTGTGTGGACTCTCTTACCTTCCATTAACTTGTTTGTAGTCAATTCAATTTGAGATTATTTTAAATTTATGATGTTATCTATAATTTTGAAACACAATTTAGTAACATAAAACTGAAGGTTTATATGTACTGTTTTCATTTTTATTAAATTTTTACTTTTTTATATTAATTGCAGTTTATTCACTTTGTATCCCAGCTCTAGCCCTTCCCTCATTCCCTCCCAATCCCACCTTCACTCCCTCATCTCCTCCCATGCCCCTCTCCAAATCTACTGATAGGGGAGGTCTCTTCCCCTTCCATCTGACCCTAGCCTATCAGGTCTCATCAGGACTTGCTGCATTTTCCTCCTCTGTGGCCTGGAAAGGCTGCTTCTCCCTCAAGGGGAGGTGATCAAAGAGCCAGCCACTGAGTTCATGTCAGAGACAATGCCTGTTCCCCTTACTAGAGTACCTACTTGGATACTGAGCTGCCATGGGCTACTTCTGAGCAGGGGTTCTAGGTTATATCCATGAATGGTACTTGGCTGGAATATCAGTCTCAGAAAAGAACTCTATGCCCAGATTTTTTTGGTTCTGTTGCTCTCCTTGTGGAGCTCCTATCCCTTGCAGGTCTTTATATCTCCCTCTTCTTTCATATTATTCCCTGCACTCTGCCCAAAGTTTGGTTATGAGTCTCAACATCTGCTTTGACCATCTGCTGAGTAGAGTCTTTCAGAGGCCCTCTGAGGTAGGCTCTTGCCCTGTTTCCTGTTTTCTCCTTCTTCCAGCGTCCGTCTCATTTGTCTTTCTAAGTGAGGATTAATCATCTTATCTAGGGTCCTTCTTCTTGCTTAACTTCTTTAGGTGTTTTCAGCAAGTTTATATCCTATATCATATATTTCTAATATCCAGTTATAAGTGATTATATAAGATGTGTGTTTCTCTTCTTCTGGGATGCCTCACTCAGGATGATCTTTTCTACATCCCACCATTTACCTGCAAATTTTATGATTTCCTGTTTTTCAATTGCTGAATAGTATTCTATTGTGTAAATGTTCCACAATTTCTATATCCATTCCTCCATTGAGGGACAACTGGGTTGTTTCCAGGTTCTGGCTATTATGAATAAAGCTACTATGAATATGTTTGAGCAAAGATCCTTGCTGTGTACTTGAACATATTTTAGATATATGCCTAGGAGTGGTATAGTTGGATCCTGAGGAAGCAGTATTCCTAATTGTCTGAGAAAGCACCAGATTGATTTCCAAAGTGGTTGTACAAGTTTACATTCCCACCAGTAATGGAGGACGCTTCCCCTTTCTCCACATCCTTTCCAGCGTGTGTTCTCACTTGAGTTTTTGATCTTAGCCATTCTGATGGGAGTAAGCTAAAATTTCAAGGTTGTTTTGATTTGCATTTCCCTGATGGCTAAGGATGTTGAGCATCAATTTAAGTGTTTCTCTGCCATTCTATATTCCTCTACAGAGAATTCTCTGTTTAGTTGTGTACCCCATTTTTTAAATTGGATTACTTGATTTGTTGCTTTTTAGCTTCTTGAAATCTTTATATATTCTGGATATCAGCCTTCTGTCATATATAAGGTTGGTGAAGAACCTTTCCCAGTTTGTAGGCTGTTGTTTTGTTCTGATGATGGTGTCCTTTGCTTTAAAGAAGCTTTTCAGTTTCATGAGGTCCCATTTATTGATTGTTGATCTTAGAGCATCTCTCCAGCTCAAAGTATGATATTCCGGATTATTATCTTAGTTAAATCAAGGAGTTAAATGCTTAGCTAAATATTTTAAATATGGATATATTTTTTTATTTTGTGAAATTATAATACATAATTTTCCTCTTCCAATTTCTTTCCCAAAACATTTTTAAGTGTGCTCCCTTGCTCTGTTAAAAATTCATTGTTTTACACAAGAACATAGCCTACTAAATCAACTGACTTGGACTCATGGAAACTTGCAGAGATCGAGAGATCGAGGATCCCGTAGGGGTCCGACCTAGGTCCTCTACATACGTTATGGCTGAGTAGCTTGCTGTTCTTGTATGAATCCAAACAGTTGGCACAGGGCCTGCCCTAACTCTTTTGCCTACTGTGGGACCCTTTGCCCATTACTGGGTTGCCTTGTCCAACCTTGTTGATGTGATGGTATGTGCCTGGTTTTATTGTAGTTTGTTATGCCATGTTTAATTGATGTCTCTGGGAGGCCTTTCCTTTTCTGGGGTGTGGGGGTGAATCTGGAATAAAGGTGAGACAGAGGAAGGAGAGGCAGGAGAAAATGAGGAGAAAGGAAACTGTGGTCAGGATGTAATTTGTGAGAGAAGAATAAAAACATTGCAAAAAACTTTGTGGTTTATTTTTATTTCATTTATTCTTAAATATATGGATTATGTGTATATATACATATATATGCTAAACATGTTTACTTGTTAGCCATTTATATTTTATTTTTAAGTTTTAGAGTAAATTATTAACAAATACTTATTGTTGTATAATACAATATATAGATGAGTTTGTTTTTTTTGCTTTTCTGGCTTGTTATTAAATCTAGAATATAAAAACAAATTCTGTTCAACAATCATGCAAGTTATATATGACATTTTAAACATTACCTAATTATAATAAAAATATATATAATAAAATATATATTCTATTTTCTCCATATCCATTGAATCTTAAAAATAAAGAAGTAAATAGGAGACAAGTAAATGTTGTCTAACATTTCCTTTGTTCATAATTTTATTTGCAAATTAATAATCAAACTGACTAGCATATATGAAGGAAGAGTTACCCAAGGAAAAGGCAACATCTTTCAGTTTTCTGGGATATATGCCATGAGCCAATGAGATAGAATTCCACAGCAAAACGAAATTTCTTCCTTTTGAGACAGTGAAAGAAACAGACTTCAAGTTAAGCTCAGAGAAGAGAATTCTTTATTCATAGCGCATGTCAAACACCGTGTAGGCTTTCAGTAATATAATTGATGGTGATGATGATATGACAGTCCTGTGTGTTCCTCCACTCAGTCCTTGACATTACAGCTTTCATTACGCTGCCTTCATGGAACAAAGTAAATACAAAGCCAGTCAATATAAACTGAAGTTTCAAGAAGGAAAAAGATGTCAGATTTCAAAATAATAATTCTTCCTTTCTTTTGGATACCTCCTTTATTCAGAACCACTTTTGGTGACAGCTTTTCTCTTTATTATTCCTTCACAGAAATCACCCCTGATTGCAATGAGTTCCATCTCCAATTTCTGTGACAGCAACTGAGAATTATGGCACAAGCATTTACCCTCTTGTGCACATCAAACTGCTTCTTCTCTTCTTGGAAATATTCAGAAGACATGAACTCTGAGCAATGCAGGCTTAAAGGACACAGGCAATTTCAGTGATGTCAATGGCAGTGACCTCTTGTTCTGGAAAGGAAGGCTTGACCCTTTACATTTTAGGGCCACGTTCAGCACTGCTTGAAGGAGAACAAGACAATGACTCATAGAATGAAAGAATTTCAAAACTCCTATAGATGCTGGAATTTTATTCCAGGGCTATTAGATCATGTGTCGGGCAGCCAAATATGCACACATTTCTAATTAGTTTTAAAGCACATATATCTCTTATTTGAAGTTCAGTTTGTATTTCCTAATGAAAAAAAATACATGAGTTCTGTTAATATTTTTCTTTCTCAGCACAACTCAATTTTATTTGATATTGCTCAACACGAAAACATAGATTTAAAAAATGCATTTTAAAGAGGAGTTGGCTATGCATCTCATTGCTCCCAGGGGCTTTTTGTTGGCCTCAAATGGATATGCAGCTGAATTGGCAATGGTTTCCATACTGACACTAAAACTCTCTAAGTATTTGTTAGATATCTCTCTCAGGAAAGCTGAGCAATAAAACAGAGACCCAGAAACATGGTTTATCTCTTGTGAATTTGGCCATATGAGTTTTTTTTTTTTTTTTTTTTTTTTACAGTTCATTCACTTTGTTTTTTTTTTTTTTTTTAATTTTTCTTTTTAGTTACATTTTGTTAACTCTGTGTCCCAGCTGTATCCCGCTCCCTCATTCCCTCCCCAACCCCACACTCCCTCCCTGGTCTCCTCCCTGTCCCTTTCCAAGTCCACTGATAGGGGAGGACCTCCTCCCCTTTCATCTGACCCTGTTTTATCAGGTATCTTCAGGGCTGGCTGCAAAGTCCTCCTCTGTGGCCTAACAGACTGCTCCTCCCCTGGGGTGGGGGTCAAACAGCCTGCCCTTGAGATCCTATTAGAAATAGTCCGTGTTCCCCTTACTTTGGAAAACTACTTGGTTACTGAGCTACCACAGGCCACATCCGAGCAGAAGTTCTAGGTTATATCCATAGATGGTCCTTGGTTGAGTGTCAGTCTCAGAAAAGACCCTGTGCCCAGATATATTTGGTCCTTGTGGAGCTCCTATCCTTTCCATATCATACTAACTTCCCTTCTTTCATATGATTCCCTGCACTCTGCCGAGGGTTTGGTTATGAGTCTTAGTGTCTGCTTTGAAACACTGCTAGGTAGAGTCTTTCAGATGCCTTTTGTGATAGACTCCTGTCAAAAGTTCAATGCACATCCCATTTGTCTTTCTAAATGAGGATTAATCACCTTCGCCTGTGTCCACTTTCTTGATTATCTTCTTTAGGTGTGTAGATTTCATTATGTTTATCATGTCTTGTAGGTCTATATAAGCGAGTATATACCAAGTTTGTCTTTCTCCTTCTGGGATACTTCACTCAGAATGATCTTTTCTAGATCCCACCACTTGCCTGCAAATTTCATGATTTCTTCCTTTTTGATTGCTGAGTAGTATTCCATTGTGTAAAAATACCACAGTTTCTGTATCCATTCCTCCGTTGATGGACATCTGGGTTGTTTCCAAGTTCTGGCTATTACAAATAAAGCTGCTATGAACATGGTTGAACAAATGTCCTTGTTGTGTACTTGAGCAAATTTTGGGTATATACCTAGGAGTGGTATAGCTGGGTCTTGAGGTAGCACTACTCCTAGTTGTCTGAGAAAGCGCCAGATTGACTTCCAGAGTGGTTGAACCAGTTTACATTCCCACCAGCAATGGAGGAGGGTTCCCTTTTCTCCACAACCTCTCCAGCATGTGCTATCACTTGAGATTTTCATCTTGGCCATTCTGATGGGTGTAAGGTGATATCTCAGGGTCGTTTTGATTTGCATTTCCCTAATGGCTAATGAGGTTGAGCATTTCTTTAAGTGTTTCTCTGCCATTCGATGTTCCTCTTTCGAGAATTCTCTGTTTAGCTCTGTTCCCCATTTTTTTAAGTGGATTACTTGGTTTGTTGCTTTTCTGCTTCTTTAGTTCTTTATATATACTGGATATGAGTCCTCTGTCAGATAAAGGGTTGGTGAAGATTCTTTCCCAATCTGTAGGCTGTCTATTTGTTTTGATGACAGTGTCTTTTGCTTTACAGAAGTTTTTCAGTTTCATGAGGTCCCATTTATTGATTGTTGCTCTTAGAGCCTGTGCTGTTGGTGTTCTGTTCAGGAAGTTGTCTCCTGTGCCAATGAATTCTAGGATGTTTCCCACTTTTTTTTCCAGCTGATTTAGAGTATCTGGTTTTATGTTGAGGTCCTTGATCCACTTGGACTTTAGTTTTGTGCAGGGTGATAGATATGGATCTATTTTCATTTTTCTGCATGTAGACATCCAGTTGGTCCAGCACCATTTGTTGAAGATGCTGTCTTTTTTCCATTGAATGGATTTGGCTTCTTTGTCAAATATTGAGAATTCATAGGTGTGTGGGTTTATTTCTGGGTCTTCTATGCGATTCCATTGATCCTCCTTTCTGTTTCTATGCCAATACCATGCAGTTTTTATTACTGTTGCCCTGTAGTACAGCTTGAGATCGGGAATGGAGATACCTCCAGATGATCTGTTATTGTACAGGATCGTTTTGGAGATTCTGGGTGTTTTGTTTCTCCATATGAAGCTGAGAATCTTTTTTTCAAGGTCTGTAAAGAACTGAGTTGGTATTTTGATGGGAATTGCATTGAATCTGTAGATTGCTTTTGGCAGGATGGCCATTTTCACAATGTTAATCCTACCAATCCATGAGCACGGGAGATCTTTCCATCTTCTGAAATCTTCTTCAATTTCTTTCTTCAAAGACTTGAAGTTTTTCTCAAATAGGTCTTTCACTTGCTTGGTTAGAGTCACACCAAGGTACTTTATGTTGTTAGTGGCTATTGTGAAGGGTGTTGTTTCCCTAATTTCTTTCTCAGCCTTTTTGTCTTTGGTATACAAGAGGGCCTCTGATTTTTTTTGAGTTGATTTTGTATCCTGCCACTTTGCTGAAGGTGTTTATCAGCTGAAGAAGTTCTCTGGTTGAATCTTTGGGGTCGCTCATGTATACTATCATATCATCTGCAAATAGTGACACTTTGACCTCTTCCTTTCCGATTTGTATCCCCTTGATCTCCTTTAGTTGTCTTATTGCTCTGGCTAGGACTTCAAGTACAATGTTAAAGAGATATGGAGAGAGTGGGCAGCCTTGTCTTGTCCCTGATTTCAGTGGGATTGATTTAAGTTTCTCTCCATTGAGTTTGATGTTGGCTATAGGCTTGCTGTATATTGCCTTTACTATCTTTAGGTATGTGCCTTGTATCCCTGATCTCTCCAAGACTTTAAACATAAATGGGTGCTGGACTTTGTCAAATGCTTTTTCAGCATCTAAGGAGATGATCATGTGGTTTTTCTCCTTCATTTTGTTTATGTGGTGGATTACATTGATGGATTTCCGTATGTTGAACCACCCTTGCATTCCTGGGATGAAGCCTACTTGGTCATGGTGGATGATATCTTTGATGTGTTCTTGGATTCGGTTTGCAAGTATTTTATTGAGTATTTTTGCATCAATGTTCATAAGAGAGATAGGTCTGAAGTTCTCTTTTTTTGTTGGATCTTTGTGTGGTTTAGGTATCAAAGTGACTGTGGCTTCATAGAATGAGTTTGGTAGTGTTCCTTCTGTTTCTATTTTATGGAATAGTTTGTGGAGAATTGGTGTTAGTACTTCTTTGAAGGTCTTGTAGAATTCTGCGCTGAAGCCATCTGGTCCAGGGCTTTTTTTGGAGGGGAGACTGTTAATGACTGCTTCTATTTCCTTGGGAGATATAGGACTATTCAGTCTTTCTACCTGATCTTGACTTAATTTTGGTAGATGGAATCTGTCAAGAAAGTTATCCATTTCATTTAGATTTTCAAATTTTGTGCCATATAGGCTTTTGTAGTATGACCTAATAATCGTTTGGATTTCCTCAGTGTCTGTAGTTATGTCCCCATTTTCCTTTCTGATTTTGCTGATTTGTATGGTTTCTCTCTGCTTTTTAGTTAGTTTGGCTAAGGGTTTGTCTATCTTGTTGATTTTCTCAAAGAACCAGCTTTTTGTTTCATTGATTCTTTGGATAATTTTATTTGTTTCTAATTGATTTCTGCCCTTAGTTTGATTATTTCCAGCCGTCTGCTCCTCTTGGGTGTATCTGCTTCTTTTTTTTCTAGGTTTTTCAGTTGGGCCATTAAGTTGTTTGTATGTGATGTTACAGATTTCTTCTTGTAGGCACTTAGTGCTATAAATTTTCCTCTGAGCACTGCTTTCAATGTGTCCCATAAATTTGGGTATGTTGTGCCTTCATTTTCATTGAATTCTAGAAAGTCTTTAATTTCTTTCTTTATTTCTTCCTTGACCCAGCTGTCATTGAGTAGTAAGTTGTTCAGTTTCCATGTGCGTGTCGGCTTTTTGTTGTTTCTGTTGTTGTTGATGTCCAGCTTTAGTCCATGGTGGTCAGATAGTATACAAGGGATTATTTCAATCCTTTTGTATCTGTTGAGGCTTGCTTTGTGACCAACTATATGGTCTATTTTGGAGAAGGTTCCATGCGGTGCTGAAAAGAAGGTGTACTCTTTTGAGTTTGGGTGAAAAGATCTGTAGACATCTATTAGGTCCATTTGATTTAGGGATTCTGTGAGTGCTTTCATTTCCCTATTTGGTGTCTGTCTGGTTGATCTGTCCCTTGATGAGAGTGGGGTGTTGAAGTCTCCCACTATTAAGGTATTAGGATCAATGTATGATTTAAGCTTTAATATTGTTTCATTTACGAATGTAGGTGCTCTTGTATTTGGGGCATAGATATTCAAAATTGTGATGTCCTCTTGTTGGATTTTTCCTTTGATGAGAATATAGTGGCCCTCCTTATCTTTTTTGATTAACTTGGGTTGAAAGTCTATTTTATTAGATATTAGGATGGCTACTCCAGCTTGTTTTCTGGAACCATTTGCTTGAAAAACATTTTTCCAGCCCTTTACTCTGAGGTAGTGTTTATCTTTGTTGCATAGGTGTGTTTCTTGGATGCAACAGAATGTTGGGTCCTGTTTCCGTAACCATTCTGTTAGCCTGTGTCTTTTTATTGGTGAGTTGAGTCCATTAATATTGATAGATAATATTGACCAATGCATGTTAGTTCCTTGTGTAATGGAGTCGATGATCTTACCTTGTTTCATTGCTTGTTTTCTTTTCATTTTTGTTGGGACATTATCTGTATGCCCTGTTTTCTTGGGTGAATTCGTTTTCGTTGGATTGGAGTTTTCCTTCTAGTATCTTCTGTAGGGTTGGTTTGCTGTATAGATATTGCGTAAATTTAGTTTTGTCATGGAATATTTTGTTTTCTCCATCTATGTTGATTGAAAGCTTTGCAGGGTATAGTAGTCTGGGTTGACATTTGTGATCTCTTAGAGTCTCCATGATGCTTGCCCAGGCCCTTCTGGCTTTCATAGTTTCTGATGAGAAGTCTGGTGTGATTCTGATAGGTCTACCTTCATATGTTACTTGGCCTTTTTCCCTTGCTGCTTTTAATATCTTTTCTTTGTTCTGTAGATTTAGTGTTTTGACTATGATGTGACGTGATGTGTTTCTTTTCTGGTCTAGTCTATTTGGTGTTCTGTAGGCCTCTTGTATATTTATGGACATCTCTTTCTTTAAGTTGGGAAAATTTTCTTCTATGATTTTTTTGAAAATATTTTCTGGACCTTGGAGCCTGGAGTCTTCTTTTTCATCAATTCCTATTATTCTTAGATTTTGTCTTTTCATAGCATCCTTGATTTCTTGGATATTTTGTGATTGGAATTTTTCTGATTTTACTTTTTCTTTGAGAGAAGTATCAATTTCTGCAAGTGTGTCTTCAGCTCCAGAGATTCTCTCTTCCATCTCTTGTATTCTGTTGGTGATGCTTACTTTTGTGGTTCCTGATCTTTTCTCCAAGTTCTCCAGCTCAAGAGTTTTCTCACTTTGTGTTTTCTTTATTGATTCTAATTCTGTTTTCATGCCTTGCACCATTTCTTTTATGTGTTTGAATTTGGATTCCTGTCTCTCTACGATGGACTCTATTTCTTTGTTCATTTCCTTTTTGTATGCCACTAATTTCTTCTCTACTTGTGCCTCTATTTGTTTGGCTATGTTTGCCTGTGTTTCTTTAAGGGTTTTGTCTATTTCTTCTTTCTTTACCTCCAATTGACTGGCCATCTCTTTGAAAGATTTGTTCATTTCCTCCTTATGAGCCTCAAATAATTGAGCAAGCATGGCTTTAAGGTCATTTTCCTGTGCTTCTGATGAATTGGAATATCCATCGATTTTGGGGTTTGCTGGTGAAGTCATGATGTCCTGATTTATGTTGGAAATGTTCTTTCGCCTACCCCTGGCCATTGGCTTATCTGAGACCTTCCCTGTTTGTTTTTGGATTCAGCCGATCAGACTGGTACTGTCTCTCTCTCGAGTCTGGAGAATTCTTCAGGAAGTTGAGAGAGGTCCCGTGTCCTTAGCGTATGCTGAGGACTAGCTGTACCTGTGGGAGGAAAGTACGCAGGCGCAAACAGAGGCAAATGCAAGCGTGCGTGCGTGTGTGTGTATATGTGTGTGTGTGTGTGTGTAAGTGGGTGTGGGCGTGTGTCTCGAGGGACAGAGTGATGGCTAATGTTGAACCCTTGAGTGTGTGGGAGGGGCTCTGCAATGTATATGTCGCAGGCGCTAGTGATGATCGCAGCGCAATTTCTGGCATTAACTGCCTTAACTCCTCAATTAGACCCACAGAGCAGGAACTTCAATGTTCCAAGTGCCCCTCTGTTTCCCAAAGTGGGTATATGGGTGGGAGGGGGTTCGATGCCTGGCTTCTGTTTTAGAAGAACCCAGGATCAGTGGAGCTGCAGATTCTCAAGGGTTCACTCACTTACAGGCAGGACACTTGGCAGAGATCGGCGTATCTGGGCTGTCTGCTCTCTGGTTTGGCCCTGCTTCTTTGATGTGCTCTGCCAGTTCCGTGCTGCTGTCACTGCCAGGTTATGAGGTCTTGCTGCAGCTGGAGATTTCAGGGTGGTCACGTCAGTGGGAATCGGGGTAACCAGCCTTTCTGTTCTCTGGTTTGGCCCTGGTTAGTCTTAAACTGGAGGGCTGATGTGCCCCGCCAGCTCAGTGCTGCTCCGCCGCCAGGTTAGAAAGTCCCGCTGTAACTGGAGACTGGGTTGCTAGTCCAGATGCTTTCTGGGAAGTCCTGGGGTCTCTTTACTGTGCTCTCCAAGCTTCGGAGGCCCAGCGCCTGGTGTGTCTAGCTTGTATGGCGTTTCTGTCTGGTTTTGGTGAGTATATAGCGTATTCTCTGTCACTGTGGGATTGGGCGGGCTGTACCGTCAGTGATCGCGATCCTGCGGAGCTAGTATGGCGTCTAGCAGACTCGGGCCCTGGGAGGATGGTGCAGCTGCCGCTCGTGAATCTCGGGCTCCGAGACACAGTACTGCTGGCCTTTGCCGATAAAGGGTTAAAAACTTTCAAAATAGGTACCATCACAAATTGTATTATACACTGAAGAAAATAAAGAAATGGGCTAAAACATCACACATATGTCCTACCTGGAGTTGAAAAGAAATATGATTCAGTGGTTTCTGACAGCAAATGTTTTCAGAATCTGTAATGAGAGAACATGATTTATATTTATTCTTTATTTAAAAGGTTTTTTTTCAAATTTGTGATATCTGTTGATTTTTTTAAAATTTATTATAATAAGAACTTTGAGGAAGTTGTGTGATTAGACTATTAGATTATTGAAAGAATCTCTTTCACCCAGTTTTTACCTTGGGCAAAAGTTTTGTTTTTGTCAATATTTAATTTCAGAATATCTAAAGATTTCATTGCTTCTCTCTTAATACAAGATGAAAACTCAACATCTTTTAGCTGTTTTTTTAGGCTGATAATCATTAATTATACCTGTGGAACTGAGCTTGAAAAAAATCAAAGAAGTAAATAATTAATAGATATCTAAAACCACATCATATAGATAATTAAAAAGATGCATTTTATAACCACCATTGTTTACCTCAGTCTCTTTATGTAAAATTTAAGAATAAAGTTAATTCACTGAACAATTTTCAGTTTTTTCAAGTAACTATAATATTGAATTTTAAAGTATCATTAGGCTTGTATATTTATATACCTATTTTAAAATAGTTTATTGCTTTGCATGGATTTATTAATTTAAATTTAGTATGTCACATAATATATAGCATTATAACTATATTTTTGTTTAGCATTATTATTTTGAGATTCAGTCACAGTAGTTCTTATAGTATCAAAAATAACAAACCATACGTGGCATGAGCTTATAAATGCTAGCACTCAGGAGGTAACGGCATGAGGACCAAGAATTGAGAGTCATTGTCAGATACATAGTGAGTATATGCAAAGCATATGGGAGACCCTGTCTTAAAAACAAAACAGAAACAAGAACAAAAGAGGGAAAGAAAAAGAAAAGAAAAAGGAAGGAATAGAGGAAATAACGAAGGAAGGAAGAAACAACAAAGAGTACAACAAGAAAAGAACAACAAGAAAAGGAAAACAAGAAACCTCTAAATGATATTAAATGAAATGTAAGTGTACACAAATACACCTTCACTGTTTAAATTCTTTTGTGTTACAAGTATTTAACACTTTATCATGAATTAACTCCTGTTTTAAGAATTTGGTATGGTCAGATTGTCCTGCTATTGTAATCCAATATAATTTGGATGATTTAAACATGACCTAATTTTATTATTTGCAATACAAAAGTATAAACTCTGGTGGGACTATGGTTGTGCAATGCTGGAAGCTCTTTCCCAGGAATGCATGCTTCTTGCAATTCATCTATTTTATGTATTACAATATCCCAGAGAGATCTAATTCTGTCCAATAATGTTAAATTTTCACGACCTATAGCCATACCACTTAATATCATTACACTGAGATAGGGTCCCAATCTATGAATATTATTTCCTAGTTCTTTTATTTTTCTTTTTTAAAATTTATTTTATTTTTTTCATGATGTTTCTTAATTTTTATTTTTTATATTGATTACAGTTTATTCACTTGTATACCAGTTGTAGCTCCCCCCCCCCATTCCTTCCCAATCCCATCCTCCTTTTCTCATCTCCTTCTATGCCTCTCCCTGAGTTGCCAGGGGCTATAACTGAGCAGGGGTTCGAGGTTATCTCCATGCTATGGCCTTTGGTTGTAGTTATCAGTCTCAGAAAGACCCCTGTGTCAAGTTTTTTTTTTATTCTGTTGCTGTCTTTGTGGAGCTCCTGTCCCCTTCAGGTCTTTCTATCTCCCACTTCTTTCATAAGATTCCCTGCATTCTACCCAAAGTTTGGCTATGTGTCTCAGTATCTGTTTTGATACCCTGCTTGGTAGAGTCTTCCGTAGGCATATATCCAAAAATATGCTCAAGTACACAGCAAGGATATTTGCTCAAACATGTTTGTAGCAGCTTTATTTGTAATAGCCAATTTAGAAACAACCCAGATGTCCCTCAACGGAAGAATGGATTCAGAAATTGTGATACACTTACACAATGGAATACTACTCAGCAATTAAAAACAAGGAAATCAAATCATGAATTTGCAGGCAAATGGTGGGAACTAGAGAAGATCATCTTAAGTGATCTATATACACACTTATGAATGGATATTAGACATATAATATAGGATAAACATATTAAAGTCTGTACACCTAAAGAAAGTAAGCAAGAAGGAGGACCCTGGGTAAGATGATCAATCCTCACTCAGAAAGGCAAACGGGATGGACATCAAAAGAGGGAGAAAACAGGGAACAGGACAGGAGCCTACCACAGAGGGCTTCTGAAAGAATCTACCTAGCAGGGAATCAAACCAATCTATGAATTTTAAAATGTTAAAAAATTTGAGAACACTGGCAGTATGTCAGTCATCCTTGATTTCCTGGAATAAGCTACGCAAATCCTTATATTTTTCTCTTCCAATATCAGTAGTGAATGTACTTGATTTCTTAAGTATAAAAAGGTCATTCAGAGCAGGACCCTAGTAACAAATGCATTAAGACAAAATATTGACAGTTGGGAACACATGACACTAAAATGTTTCTGTATAACAAAGAGTACCATTATTATTTGAGTAAAGAGTTAGCCTGTAGAATGAAAAAAAAAAAAAAAACAAAAAACAGTCTTTATCTCTTTTTTGTAGACAGAGGGTTAGAGAATATACGTAGAACTTAAAACATCAACTTCTTCGAAATAAACACTCAAATTAGAAAATAAAATGGTTTTCATAAGATGAAATATGAATGACTGAGAAATACCCTTTTAATTTAATTCAATTTTACCTGTATGTGTGTTCTGTCTAAATGTATGTCTGTGTACCATATGTGTGCCTAATGTGCACAGAAATCAGAAGAAGTGTCAGATCCCCTAGGACTGAAGATAAAGAAGATTATCAGCTGTCATGTTGGTACTGGAAACTGAACCTAGGCCCTCTGGAAGAGCAGCCAATGCTCTTAATCATTGAATCATTCAGAACATTTAACAGTCGGAGAAATGGAAGTGTAAACTGCTTTGAGATTTTTGTCTTATCTCAATTAGAATGTCAAGAAAAAGATGTAGAAGGAGGCAGTGGAGAAGGTGGAGGAGGAAAGGAAGAAAGAAATGAGAAAAGTAGAAGAGAAGAAAAGAAAAGAAGAAAAAATAAAATGACAGCCTGCTCTGTCATAGATGGGAAGGGAAAACAACCATGCACTCTAGGAGGAAGTGCAATCCATTAATGAACTCAGTGTCAAGCTGCCTAAGAAAACAGAAATAAATCTACTATAGATCCAACTATTACACTCCTCTGTACACGGTATTTCCACAAAAATATTTGCCCTTCCATTTTCAGTGCTACTACATCCACAAAAGCCAAGAAATTAAAACAGCCTAGATGTAAATGAAAAAAATGATTAGATAATGAAAATGCTGTACACTTAAAAACATATGCTTTACATTGCACATATAGGATATTATTCAGTTATTAAGAAAAAGGAAATTAAAAAATTCAGGGAAATTATAGAATTGGAAATAATAATTCGGAATGAAATAATCTAGACTCAATTAAAATGTCATGTTTTATCTGTAGATATTATCTATGTGTATTCAGATATATGTGTTACATTTGAAATGACCATAGAGATTACATAATCACAAAGGGACCCCGGCTGGTTGCTCTGAGGAGAGAAGAGGCAAAGCTAAGTTATCAATAGGGTTAAAGGACAAGAATTTAAGAGGTAAGGATGGAGTAGAAAAGGAGAGGGAAACTAGGGGAAGGGACATGAAGAGAAGTATCTGACACTGAAAGTCTTTTCAAAAAGCCACATGAAAATCTACTACTATAGTAGCTACCTAATGTATATACATATTTGGAAAGAAATTTAATAGTTAGCCTATAACGGAGTACAACACCACATGGAAACAAATAAAAACCCCAGTCCCAATCATGGGTTACTTCTTTGTGAGTTATTGACTGTTGGAAGCTTCACACATTGAGGAAATATTGCCAATACTCTTGTTTACTCTTCAGAACTTGGTGGTAAGGCTATATGGCTGAAGATATTACATACTGGACTCATACAACAGGGAAAATTAACTCGTGTTCAGCTGGGAGATTTCTTTTTTTTATTTTTTTAATTTTATTTTTTTTATCAGTTACATTTTATTAACTCTGTATCCCAGCTGTATCCTGCTCCCTCATTCCCTCCCAATCCCACCCTCCCTCCCTCATCTCCACCCTGCCCATTTCCAAGTCCACTGATGGGGGGGGGACCTCCTCCTCATTCATCTGATCCTGTTTTATCAGGTATCTTCAGTCCTCCTCTGTGGCCTAGCAGGACTGCTCTTCCCTTGGGGGGTGGGGAGGTCAAAGAGCCAGCCATTGAGTTCCTGTTAGAAATAGTCCTTGTTCCCCTTACTATGGGAAACAATTGGTTACTGAGCTACCACGGGCTACATCCGAGCAGAGGTTCTAGGTTATATCCATACATGGTTCTTGGTTGAATGTCAGTCTCAGAAAAGACCCTGTGCCCGGATATATTTGGTCCTTGTGGAGCACCTGGAAGATTTCTATTTGTAGGTAGCTTTTATAGTGCTAGAAGATGCAATGCATCCTACAAGCATAAGATAAAAAGTCACTAGTCTCACGCAACTGGAAACCCCTCAAGCTACAATAAAGACTGATCTGATATGAAATACTGAATAGGGCAATAGAACAATAAATTTCTCAGCTGTCAAGAAGTGTCTTCTTGTAGCAGAAGTAAGTTAACAGAGATCTTCTACTAGTCAACTTGCAAAAAAAAAGACAATGTAGATACCATGTATCCACATTTCACAGCCTTGCCCATAATGCTTATAAAATGTCATGGAGGAGGAGGTAGAAACATTGCAAGAGCCCAAGCGTGACTTCAAGAAAACACTGTTTGGGGGTACAACTGGGCAGTTATACAGATGAATTCACAGTGATTGGGACAATATAAAAAGGACCTATGCAAGGTTAAGCCAGAAAACCATCCCAGCGTGGAGTAGAGAAACATGGGCATGAAATTTCAGCACTAGCTAAGGAGCTATTAGCATTTGATAACTGCTGGAAGAAGGGCAGTCTACTTTCCTTAATGGCTTGAACTCTGGTAGGTCTACCATACCCCAGGATAGCACCCATTCTTTTTTTAATTTTAATTTTAACTTTTTATATTAATTACAGTTTATTTACTTTGTATCCCAACTGTAGCCTCCTCCCTCATTCCCTCCTTCATCTCCTCCCATGCCCCCCTCCAAGTCCACTGGTAGGGGAGGTCCTCTTCCCCTTTCCTCTGACCCTAGCCTATCAGCTTCATCAGGACTGACTGAATTATCTTCCTCTGTAGCCTGGTAAGGCAGCGCCCCTCTCAGAGGGAGGTGATCAAAGATCTAGCCACTGAGTTCATGCCAGAAACAGTCCCTGTTCCCCTTACTAGGGAACCCACTTGGATACTGGGTTGCCATGGCCTACATCTGAGCAGGGGTTCTAGGTTATCTCCATGAAGGCCTCATTCTTTTTTTTAATTAATTTTTTTAAATTTTTTATTATTAGTTACAGTTTGTTAACTTTGTATCCCTGCTGTATCCCACTCCCCCTTTCCCTCCCAATACCACCCTCCCACCCTTATTTCCTCCCACCCTCATCTCCTCCTTTCCCCTTTCCATGTCCACTGATAGGAGAGAACTTCCTCCCCTTCCATCTGATACTGGTTTATCAGATGTCTTTAGGACTGGCTGCAAAGTCCTCCTCTGTGAAGGCCTCATTCTTAAGAGCAGTTTTGTAATACAATCTGGTCCTGATGGGAAGAAAAAATAAAACTCATAATTGGATGGGTAAGGAGGTGAGGCTGGATATGAGAAGAGTTGGGGGATAAATGTGTTCAATGACATTATATGAAATTTTTTAAGAATTAAAAATAAATGAAGACTAGCTTGATACAGCTTTACCAGACACAAATTCCATTTGAAGTTTATTTACCTGAGAATTAAAATCATTAGAAGTACCTCTGATGAAAGAGCAGTTTGCTAAGGATGCCTCATAGTTGGCATGCTCACACCCAGCTACTGGATAGTGCCCAACCATGTAATGATGGCTTTTGGAGGTTGGTCTGATGGGATTTACTGGCCCTCTAGATCTGGTTACACCTATCCTTTTTTTGTTAACCTGCCTAAAAAAATACCTGATTGGTTGATTAAACGGCTTATACCTGGGCAGGACAGAATGGGGCCCTTAGCACGCCAATGATTTCCAGGCTTGTAGAGGGCAGGAGAATCACAGGACATGGAGAGATGGGAAGAGAGGAAGAAGAAGGATGCCATGCCATGATGGGTTAGCATGGAGAAAAAACCATATAGGCTGGGAGAAAGGAATTCATTAATGGTATGCAAAGGCCCAAATGAAGAATTCAAGCAAGTACCATAGAATTATGGATGTAAGGTAGACCAGATGGGTAGGATTAAGGTGGATAGCATTGGATGGGGGCGGGAGATTGACGGTGAGGTTATTCAGCCACAGTAGGTGAAATATCTGCAAGGCCCAAGGTAAATGAGGCAATTATAAAATCTAACAGGTGTTGGTGTCTTATCATTTATGATAGCAGGTTAGGTAATACTGCCGTGGTAATCTTAGAGCTAGTAATAGCAATATATAGTCCAACACTCATTTTTTTGTTATTATTATTTACAACAGATGACACAGGTTATTCCTGTTTATACCATTCACAGATCTTGAGATGTTTATAACAGAGAGAATTACAGGTGGTGCCAATCCATGTGTTACTAAAAATAAAAGTATAGACACAGGAAAAAGTCTTATGACAGACCTTTTCCACTGACACTCAAGAATTGTTCTTAATCCTCACATTGTGGTGCAGAGTCATATATTTGAAATAAAATGCTGTTTATAGGTTAAGTGAAATACTTTAAATTCTACATTAAACAACTCCATAAAAATTATTAGTGATTTTTGCATTAATAGAGCCCTGTGGGTTTGGCTTGTGTCTTTGTTTTTAAATTTGAATTTGTTTTGGTTTGTTTTGTGTTTATTTTCATGAGCTTTCCTTTTACATAAAAGATACTGGTACATCTTTTTCTGCCATTCAAAAGCAGCTTTATATAGAAGCTTTTCAGGGTCTCTCAAACAGGTAATTTTAATAACCTAATTAGATTGTCTGAGTGCTTCAGTGTTACAATGATAGACAATATATAAACACCCAAGCTGTCACCTGAACACTCAGCATAGCCAAATTTGCATTTGAATAGTTGCCAGAATATATTTTTTTGCTTTTGAATCCACTACATCATGCATTTTTTTAGTCATTTGTAAAAGAAAAATCTGCAGCAAAATTGTAGAAAGCCTTGTTAATTCATTTTTTAATGAATAACACCCTTTGGCATTCTCTTTGATAGTCATGGTTTGCTGGAATGAACATTGTACACTTCTCTTTTTGGATTACTGCAGCCCTTTTCAAGTCTGAATATGCCTTTGGGGTAAAATAGAGGGTTATCCATTTGTACACAGGAGGGAAAGTACTTAGATGAATGCCAAAATAGAAGTATTGGGGTGCATAACAAATTTGCTTAGTAGAGATTAAGGGCTCAATGATATCGTAGAATAAAATAATATTTTAATAGGATGTCAAGATAATATACCTTCACTTGTAATCATATAATGGGAATAAATATTTCAGGTAGTCTTCTAGGTAATAAGAATTAGAGTCTTCTAGATAATAGGAGTGATTTCTAATTTGTTTTTCCTTATTTTTAGTTTTTAGTAACCAAATTTAACTTGCTTTTTAATAACAATAAATTGCATAAAAGTAAAGGTCTAGTTATTGTGGGAGAAATCCTAGGAAACAAACAAACAAAAACAAATGAGGAGAAGCCAACATAAAATCTCTAACTTATTTCTGTCAGTAATCAAACAAGTGCCCTGATAACCATGATTTAAGGCAATAATAAGAGATACTTAGCAAGTAAAATCATAATGGAAGCAGTAATTAATTTTGCATGGAGGGACATCTGGAGTATTTTAGGAAGTGAGAATCATTTCGATTGAGAAAGTGCTGACTGGTTCGTGGCAGGTGGCAAAGAAAGTGAAAACACTGTAATAATGGGCACAATGCAGGCAAAATCAGTGCTTGGGAGAAGCTTCTGGTAGCACAGAAGAGGAAGACAAAGAAAGAGGTCTAGATAGCGGCAAAGAAATGACTGTAGACATGTCTGGAAAATAGACATCACTTCAGAGTCTGTCTTCTTAAATTTGCATGGGTAGAAATTCCTCATACCTTCTGAAACACATAGCTGGGTATCAGTGAACTGTTAAGAAGTTGGACTCAGAATGTACTCTGACTCTAATATTTCTTCTTTTCTACTGTTAGTTTTAAACTGATTTAAAATGTTATCAATATAAGCAAAAAGACCAGAATGACATAAGAATGTAACTGGTCAGGCCATTACAAAGGAATACAGATTAAATAAGTTTGCCAAGCCATACATTGAATTTATTTTCTTATTTTCTTCTTGTTTTTGGTTAGCACTAACTATATGGCCCATGGGTGGCTTCATCTCCTTATGGAAGCCTAGAGAGTGGAGGGAAGGGCTCTTTCTAACATGGACTCTATTGCTTGCTTTAAGATCACTTCCCTCTGGCAGGGCTGCCTTGCCTAACCTCAGGGGATGAGGACATGCTCAGTCCAAATGTGACTTGATGTTCTGGGAAGGGTTGATACATGGGGAGGCAGCTCCCTTTTCTGGGGGAACAGGGATTATGGAAGGGAAAAGTAAGGGAAGGGAGGAGCTAGGAGGAGAGGAGGGAGCAAGGGCACTCTTGGGATGTAATATATACATATACATATACATATATATGTATAATATATACATATGTTATACATATACATATATATGTATAATATATACATATGTATATGTATATATCCTCCGCCGAAAAATATATATATTCCCAAAATAATTTACCCAGAAAAAATAAAGCAAAATAAGATAAAACAAAAGGAGGTAGTATCTCTTTAACTGCTTCTCTGCCATTTTAGATTCCTCTATAGAGAATTTTGTTTAGGTCTGTACTCCATATTTTAATCAGATTATTTGGTTTGTTAGTGCTTAATTTGTTGAGTTCTTTATACATTTTGGATAATAGCCCTTTGCTGGATGTAGGGTTGGTGAAGATTTTTTTCCCCAGTTTATAGGCTGCCATTTGTTGTACTGACAGTGTCCTTTCCCTTATAGAAACTTTTCAGTTTCATGAAAATTGCTTATTAATTGCTTATCTTAGAGGCCGCCAGCAGTTCTGCCTTGCCAGGTCGTGGAGAAAGATGATGTACTCAATCCTGGTGCTACTTGATATGCCGGGGTGGGTTGCTGTGGGGTTGGCTCCCCTTTTCTGAGGAGTAGGAAAGAAAGGATAGCAAGAAGAGGGAAGTAGGATGGCACCATTGGGAGGAGAGGAGGAATAAGGCTATGATTGATTGATTAATTAATTAAACAAAGAAAACAAGGTAGTATCTTATTGCTCCTTATGTTTCTTTTAGGTTTTAAAGGTTTATTTATATGCAACTTAAACAATAAACCCACTGTTAAAATATTCATTTATTTAATGCTTACGTGTGAGTGTTTCGTCTGCATGGATGCATGCACACCACTTGAGTGCAGAGCCCTTGAAGGCCAAAAGACAGTGTTGAATTCCTGAAACTGGAATTACAGCCAGTTGTAAACTGCTATGTGGATGCTCAGAACTGAACCCAGTTCCTGTAGGCGCTCTTAAACACTGAGCCATTTCTCCAGCCTTCGAATCACTTTTAAAGAGAGAACATGATCTGATATTTAGTAAACAGATGTGGTTCTGAAATCATTGAAAAATAAAGTCTGAGATTAGAGTACAAAATTTTAAGAAATCAGAGAAATGACTATGGGCCTTTTTCAAATAGTATAATATAAAGCATTATTCAGTGGTCATAAGAATTTCAAGAGAGTTATAGCAGGACACTGTCCTTGTGGTTTTTGAGGTCCATTAGATTACAAAGCTTTCTGAGAATGCTCACCAATGAAACACCTATATAACTGGCCCTTTCACTTATGACAGAATCCTCACTGAATTCTTTTCTACCTCATCTCAGACATTAGGCAACCGCTGAGCTAAAAAGTAAAATTCAGATTTTGTATTCTAGAGCCTCATAAAATTGAGATCACATAATCTATTAGGATTTTGATCTGACTGTCCATCTCATTGCTTTTCTCACTTACCCCTTTTCTACTGAATTGATAATCTTTGTGACACTGTTTTCTTCTACATTCTCTACTAATAATTTTTAATGGCTTCTTAAATCAAATGTTTAACTCTTTTGTTTTTGTTGATATTGTCTTCTGTTATGAACTCGTGAAACTAAATGTCCCAGTAAGAATGACTTTGGCTGAATTTTGCAAATATTGATGCTATATAATATTTTAATTTCTTCCTTCTAAGCATGTTTTCTAATGTCCCTTGTGAAATCACTCATACCTTAGCCATTTGGAAAAGATGCATTTGAAAACAATGTGCAAAGTTGTAGATTTTCTGGTTGTATTTTTTAATTCTAATTTAATTCTCTTGATTTGCTGAACATACTCTGAAATTAATTGTTTTTAATGTGATGAGACATCTTCACATTGCATTAAATTTGCATTCATGAATGTTCTGTAGGCATTTGAGAAGCATAGTATTTTCCCATTGTTCATATTTGATAGGTGCAAGTTAGAACAATTAGAAGGGTGCTGTTCTTCAGGCTTTCTATATTCTTGTTATTTTTAATCTAATGGATATTTGTGTTATAGGGTGAAGGATGTCAAAATAGGAAATGTTAATTTTCCTAATTATAAAAGTATTTTATAATTGCAGTTCTGTTAGTTTTCCTTCCATTTATTTTAGGTTTCTAAAAGATGTATATACTTTTAAAAATTTGAAAACATGCTTTATGTTCATTCTTGTACTATCAGATGTCTCTGTCATTAGCAAAATAATATTTCCTTCAAATTTATTTTGCTTTATTAATAGAACCTTCTTAGATCTCTTAGGTTTATCAGTCCTGGAGAATGTATTATTTCTATTTCTTACCTCTGAATTTTCTCTCGTCTTTCATGGACACTATAGTTTTTTGCTCTTTAAAATTCAATTGAATAATCTTTTGATTAGAGTGTTTGTCTCTTTGCATATTGTCATCTGTGTCACTGGGGCATTACCCCCTGCTGTATTCCCTTGAGATAGAATCATCACTGGACTTCCAGCTAGGCCAATGGCCAGAAGGACTCAGTGACCATCTTGCTTCTGCCCTCCCAAGCAGTACTGAGTTTACATGTGCCCACAGCCACCCTTGACTTTTTGCAAGGATCTTTAGGCCCTCATGCTTGCGCAGTGTGTGCTCTACCCACTGAGCCAAGGCTTCATCTACTGGGTAGATTTCGTAAAAGCTGCCATTGCGGTTTTGTGGATGCCACAGTTGTTAGTAAGGACAGTCTGTGAACCTAAGTAGATAATCAATCGCACTTCCTCCCTTTCTTGCTCCCTTTTTGGGAACCTTGATTATTTCAGCTAAGCCCTCAGATCTGCTGAGTCTGTTTAGCAAAGGTTTTTTTTTTTTTAATTATTCTCTTATAATTTAGAATTTCTACTTGTTTCTCTTCTCTGCTATTAATTTTTTTCTTGTAATATTGGTGTTTTGTTTTTTTAATCATGAGTAGTTTTTCTAAATCATAAGATGTTTTTTGTTTTTTTCTTAATATACTCCATAATATTTTTTCTTTTATGATTGATGAATTTTGTTTGAAAATGGTAATCATTTATAATACATCATATTTATTCACAGAGTGTTTTTGTCCCAAGGATTCTTTTTTTGTTTTGTTTTGTTTTGTTTTTTGTCCCAAGGATTCTATTCTTGCCTGAAAATTTTCAGGAAACTTGTCTGACACCCAAAATAAAACATATATAATGAAATTTGTTAAAATTTTCTAAATTTTTTTCTGCACAAACATGATTTTCAAAACATAAAACTGATTCACGTTCTGAAAGCTTATTTAACAGGATACATAAATTTTTAAAATTATATGTTTACATAATTCTTTGGAGATATAAATGGATAGAAGCATTTACAAACAAATGGATGACATCAGAAGTGCTCAACTTACTCAGAATGTATTGTATAACTATGTGCC
Organism: Psammomys obesus; assembly: GCF_907164565.1. Lineage (NCBI taxonomy): Eukaryota > Metazoa > Chordata > Mammalia > Rodentia > Muridae > Psammomys > Psammomys obesus. Next base: position 2,428,794 of record NW_026596117.1, on the reverse strand, counting down.
CACCCATGATTAATGTGTGTTTATGTGTGTGTGTGTGTGTGTGTGTTTCAAGTCTATTTCATACCTATTTCTTACTATGCTCTGCATAACAGAAGGATGAAATTGTAGGATACATTTTCTAGATTCTATGCCAGGAGACATGGTTGTTGGGTTAAATCAATAAAAAGCAACAGTAAGAGATTTGAGGGTGGAAATAAAGAGGCAGCCAGATCATTCTTCTTCATTTGTCTGACAGTTTACACATTACCCAAGAGCCCCAGTGAGGACTAGACAGCCCTACCCTGGTGGTTCAAATAGCACTTGTGATTTGCTCAGGTGCCAGGGTTGCTCAATAACCCATTTGGGATGTACCATTTTCTACTTGTGATAGTACTTTGCTATTTCAAATTTGAGTTAGTTCTGCTCTCAGTGTGGATCAGAGTCACCAATACGGTCTGAGTTAAAAAAACAAAAACAAAAACAAAAAAAAAAAAAACAACAACAACAAAAACCACAACTTTTTATTGAAGCTTTGTGAGTTTCACATCATGCTCCCTAGGCCTCCCTGCTCATCTACCCATTCCTTCATATCCACTTTTCCCCCATGCAGATTTTCCCACAAAATAAAACACCCACAACCAAACACAAAAACAAAGTATAGAAAACATTTCCTTGTAAATGTTGTTTTTATTTCCTCAGAGCAGGAAATGAAATGAAAGCATACCAAAGCTTTATGAATCTATGACTCATGTTCAGCCCAGAACTTTTCTAGCTCTATTTTAACTATCCTTAGGCCTAGGCCTGGAAGCTTCTAGCATCCATACAATCTAACCTTCTGCAAGCCCAGACCTTGAAGGCTTTTCTTCCAAACTCCATCTGCTAACTTTAGGCCTGGAATGTTTGCAGCCTCCAAGACTTACTGCTGAATAGCTCACCCTTTCTATTTCTTTCAGAACTCTGGTTGGTTCATCTCAGCTCTTCAGCTCAAAACACCTCTCCAACCTGACTTATTCAAATTGGATTTACTAGTCTTCTCACTGAATTTTTCTGCTTGGAAAAACTGCCTCTGAACTCCATGAATTGAACTGTACTGAACTGAAGAGAACTGAATGGAGTCATATGAAGTCAACTGAACTCAACTGCATTCATCAGCACTGCATCAAATTCAACTCCGCTCTCAATCTCTGCACTGCTCCTAAGTAGCTTCTCCTTTCTGTCCTCATGACGGTTGGGTATGTCCTATCTCTGACTCATTCTGTCAAATCTTCTCTGATTAATTAGATTTTCTTTTCCTTAGTTAGACATCTTTTTGTGGGATTAAAGTTGGGCACCAAGAGCATGTCTGTAGTCTAGCTAGAGGGTTTAAAGGTGTGTGGCATGTCTGCACTCAATCATACCACACAAATGTAAGTCTTTGGACGTGATCCCTTTCCAGAGGAGCAGTATAGCTGGATTAAAATTCCTCTACATCTCATCATGAAACTTGTAGTATGTCCAAGTGTGTCTCAAAGTATATTCTCTGTCCACACATCTTCACTTGCAAATGTTCATTGCACTGAGTCATTGGTCTGGTTTGAAATTTTTAGTTTCTATGACAGCATCAATTTTGGATCCTCATCAGGATTCCCCCTGGTTATCCTGTTGTCATCTGGTTTCATGGAGATACTGCCTCTTTGGAATAGCATGGCTGGCATTTTCACATTTACCAACCATCCGCAAATGATAAAGATTTTGGTGTGGGCCAATTCGAATCCTGGATGGGGCCTGACTGGTGGCTGAGGTAGTCAGCCAGCTGGCTTACCCTTTATTGGGATGACCTTCCCCCACACATTATATCAAATGGCTTGTAAGTGTGTCTCTGTAACTGTTAATTGCTGTGCTGGCAGCGAACTAAATACTGGCATAATAGTTGTTATTGTCGTCTCTGAAAACTACTTGCTGGCAGAATATTTGATATTGTCCTCTCAATCACCCAACACCAACTTTCTATATGTAAATGCCTGTCCTCCCTCGCCTGCCCAAAAGATGGTTCTCTGAGATTATCATGATAAAAAGTTAGCTGCTGTGGTGAAAGAAGTCACATAACTCTCATCCTGGCCAAAGAGCAACCCAAGAAATGAATCAGGCATTGTCCTGCTACTGATTGGTTCAGACTAGAATTTTGCTCTTTCTAAAATAAAGATCTGTTGGCCAATAGTGAGGGCAGAAAGTAGAAGTCGGGACTTCCTGGAAGGGAGATTAGGACTCTGGGAAGAAGAAAGAGAAAGATATTTTTACCAGGACACACAAGAGGAGACCGAAGTGAGTAAAAGCCTGGAATGTTAGATAGCCATTGTGGCAGGACAGGGGCTAAGGAGTCGGATTAATTTAAATGAACTAGTTGAGAGTCTGTCCAGCTAAGCCTAAGTTTTGAAATATGAAAAGGTCTTGGTGTCTTCATTTTTGGCTGGTGGATCACCAGGGCCTTACAACATTCCTTATCCACACCGCCAAGGTTAGCTCTCCACCACTGCTTCACCTGTAGGAGGCAGGGCCCGCTCACCTTCACCAGAGTCAGCTCCACAGTGCTGCCCAGTCCAGGCGTGGGGCCCACTCCTTCGATGTCTGCAGCCTGTGAGGGGCTGAAACATCTCTTCTGCTCTCACACTCTTGGGCTGTCAGGTCCCATCCGTGCTTTGCCATCAGGGCTAGGCCCACTGTGCTGCCAAGGGCCTGCTCTCCTGAACGCTATAGCGAGTGAGAGGGGCAGGGCCAGCTCTTCCAGTTACTGCAGGTGGCCATGGAGGAAGTGGGAGGCATCATTCCTACACCCAAGCTATCTCACTCCAGATGAGTTACACACATCTTCTACACACAGCACTGCCACTTCTTGCCCTAAGGGCCAGCTTGTCTGTGTCTCCCCGCCCCAACCAGAGCCTGCTCTACTGTGCTTCCCAGATAAAGTGTGCGCCCCTCCCCCCTCCCCGCTTTCGCTCTCCAGAGTGCTACAGCTAGCAAGACCAAGCTAGCACCTGCTCTCATGACTGCTACAGGTGGCTAGGGGGAAGAGGAGTAGGGCATCACCCACATATGCATGCCACCTTATAGCAGTGGAGTTATGGGGCCAGCTCTTCAGTGTTCTAGACCTTGGGCCTGGATCACCTGTGTCCCTGTCACCAGAGTTAGCTCTACTGTGAGGCAGTTTCCTGACTGCTTTCCTGACCTCTGTACCTGTGCAACCCCAGGACAGATAAGTAGCAGGGTCAGGTCTCCCACATTCACACCAGGAGAGCAGGGCTGGCTCATCCATATCCCTACCACCAGGGCCAGCTCCACTGAGCTGCCTGGACAAGACACAGGGCCTGCTCTCCTGAGAGCAGGGATGAGGTCAGTACTCTAGAGCCCCATATCTAATGAGGAGTGGGGCCAATTATACAAAGCCTCTGGACATCCATGTGGACCCCAGTGGCTTTTCCGATCAAGAGCATCCCCATATTCTCTACTGGTAAAATGAACCTTGAACACTTATACCTACTGCTACCTCTGTGTGGCCACAGACTCGGACATGTCCCTCAGCAGCAGCTCAGGGTGGGACCTCATCATATCCCCAGGTTACAGGGATGGCAAATCACAGCATGCTACTCCTCTTCATCCATGAGTCTCCAGCTCCATCTCTCTTTGCAGTGCTTCAGCTGTTCCACTTCTCTTTCTCTTCCATCTGACCGTCACGTACTCAAATATTATGGTGGCTCCATAATATTTGAACACATGGCTAGTGGTGACATCCTCCATCCATGCTGTGTGGCATGGGGCCAAGTGGGTGTCTATAGCCCACCTGTGACATGCACTGGAGGTCTGGTCTGTGGTGGCACGGCAGTCAGCAGGTCTCTGTCTGTCTTCCTTTTCCCACGCTGCAATGCCTGGGTTTGATTTTATTTTATTTTTGTGAGTCCTGGATATAAGACAGTTTAGGTCACCAAGCTAGGCATCAAACTAGTATGAACAAAGGGCTGCCATCTATTCTGCCCCAGACTGATATGAGAACACCACCACCAACATTTTACCCATTGCCAGGGGTAATCTGTCTGAGTTTGATATGGTATATTCACCAAAGTTGAATTGGATCAAAGACACATGTGTGCTGATAAAAATAGAGGTAGTAGGTTAAGAAAGAAAACAAGTACTCCCAAGTGTGTAAGTGGGACAGGGAGCTGTGCAAAAGACAGAAAACAGAAGGCCCATGTCACCTTTGTTCACAATCGTCATAGGTCATTAACACAATGCCAGAGTAAGGGGAGCAGGGGCTGTCTCTGACATGAACTCAGTGGCTAGCTCTTTGATCACCTCCTCCTGAGGAGGAAGCAGGTAAATCCTTTTGTTTTTTTTTAAAAATGAGTATTAATATCTAGGTAGATGTTGGCCGTCATAGAACTTAGAATTTCTTGACAGATATTCTATTCAATATGTTTATTCATTCACTTTAAGGAATTATTGTAAATATAGTTTTTTATTTTCTCAGAGAGGGGATGAGTTGAGAGCCATTTCCAAGCCTTTCTAACATTCTCTGAACTCTAGCTTGGTGGTTCAGTTCAGTTCCTCTGGCTTAAACTCTTTGAGCTGACTGGTTCAAACTGGCTTCTCTTGGCTTTTGACTGAATTGCTTTATCTGGGCTCAAAATATTTCTGGAAATGTGTTTTAATATTCTGGCTCCTTCTCCTTCTCTAGCATGTTCTGTCATCACCTGTATCTAGATTGTTCTCTCTGCAACCTGTCTCTGTATAACTCTCCTGGTAATAAACTCCCAGTAAACAACCAACCAAACAATTCCTACCCTTTTCTCTCTCTTTGAGACACTCTTTGTTTTTTAAAAAATAATTAATTCATTTGTTTATTACAATTTATTTACTTTGTATCCCGACTGTATCCTTCTCCCTCATCTCCTCCCAGTTATACCCACCCTCCCTCTCCTCCTCCTATCCCCTTTCCCAAGCTCACTGTTAGGGGATGCCCTCCTCCCCTTCTATCTGACCCTAGCCTATTAGGTCTCATCAAGGCTGGCTGCATAATCTTTCTCTGAGGCCAGGCAAGGCTGCACCCTCCAGGGGGAGGTGATCAAAGAGCTGGCCACTGAGTTCATGTCAGAGACAACCCCTGCTCCCCTTACTCTGGAACCCACTTGGAAACTGAGCTGTCATGGGCTTCCTTTGAGCAGGGGTCCTGGGTCCTCTCCATGCATGGTCCTTGGTTGGAGTATGGGTCTCTGCAGGGCCCCTGAGCCCAGGTTTTTTTTTTTTTTTTGGCTGCGATGGTCTCCTTGTGGAGATCCTGTCACCTCCAGGTCTTCCTCTCTCCCTTTTCCTGGAAAGGTTTCCTGCACTCTGCCCAAAGTTTGGCTATGAATCTCAGTATCTCCTTCTATACCCTGGTGAGTAGAGTCTTTCATTGGGCCTGTGTGTAAGGGTCCTGTCCTGTTCCTTCCGTTCTCCTACTTCTGATATCTATCCTGTTTTCCCTTCTGAGTGACATTTCAGCCTCTTCTCTTGGGTCCTCCTTGTTGTTTAGCTTCTTTCAGACTATAGATTTTAGTGTTTGTTTGTTTTTTTTTTTTTATCTTATATTGTAGCCTCTTTTTCATGTTTTGTTCTTGTGACAGTTGGCTGTATCTTATCTCTTACTCATTCTGTCAAATCTTTCTCTGCTTTGTCACATTGTCTGTATCTCAGTTATTATTATTTTCAAACATGGCTTATTCCTTTTATAAACTAACCTTAACTTCTTTGTTTAGGATTAAAGGTGTTTTCTAAGGAAGTGTTAGTATTCCAGCCAGATCATAGTGTAGTCAGAGCAAATCAGCATTTCAGCTAGATCTCATAGACCTAAAAGGTTGCAGTCCCTTGTGAGAGCAGCTATGATGCTGGATTAAATTTTTTTTTACATAATATTATTACTAAAAAGGTCATAAAATAAACTACTTAACAAAGCAGACTCAATAATATACACTCTTTCTTTCTTTTTTTCTTTTCCATATTATCTGTTGACTTCACGTCTTATTGCTAACATTCCTGTTTAGAAATAATTAATTTTCAAAAATTCATCAGGAAACACTAGTTTTAAATTCATTCCTATATTTCATAACCACTAAATTTTAAAGAATTACATAAAGTTTTCTTCAACATCTAACTCCACAAGAAATTTTAATGAAAAAAGCATAGAATAAACAACGAAAATGAATTGAAGTAAATAAACCGTCCACAAGTGTATTTATCTTTTAATTAAGGGTATTTGAAACACTGCCAAGGGCATGATGTCCAGAGGAATGAAGGCTAGGAGTTGCCAGTGCAAAGTTTAGAAAGTGGAAGATATCCAAATTAGTCATAATCTCAGCTCTCTGAACTATTCTTTGGAACACACATTTCAAGAAAAGATTATTCACAAATATGAATACACATAAAGAGAAGCAAGAAAACAAGAATGATGAAGGATGAAGGACAATTAATATTATCTGTCAGTACCAAGTAATTTTTCAGAAGCTACACTTAATTCAAATCTCTATGTGTATTTTCATACTCTTTACATATTTATAAACTAACAGTGATCAATCAAAACATAACAGGGTATAAAGGAGGTATTAGAACAATTGGCATTTTTATTGTAAATTCTGAGCTATATGTATACCTGTACTCATGATGTATATACCTATACTTTCACTATAGATCAGAATATTTAACATTTTGCTTACATACTAAATTTTAGGTAATAATTTATTCAATAGAATAAAATGGAAATAAAGTGATTATTTAACTAAAGAGAAATCTGTGGACTATTTTTTAATTATATTTTTTTCTTATCAGTTACATTTTATTAACTCTGTATCCCAGCTGTATCCCGCTCCCTCATTCCCTCCCAATCCCACCTTCCCTCCCTCATCTCCACCCTGTCCCTTTCCAAGTCCACTGATAGGGGAAGACCTCCTCCTCATTCATCTGATCCTGTTTTATCAGGTATCTTCAGGACTGGCTGCAAAGCCCTCCTCTGTGGCCTAACAGGACTGCTCCTCCCTTGCGGGCTGGGGAGGTCAAAGAGCCAGTCATTGAGTTCCTGTTAGAAATAGTTCTTGTTCCCCTCACTATGGGAAACCAATTGGTTACTGAGCTACCACAGGCTACATCTGAGCAGAGGTTCTAGGTTATATCCATGCATGGTCCTTGGTTGAATGTCAGTCTCAGAAAAGACCCTCTGCCCAGATATATTTGCTCCTTGTGGAGCTCCTATCCTTTCCCCATCATACTAACTCCCCTTCTTTCCTATGATTCCCTGTATTCTGCCGAAGGTTTGGTCATGAGTCTGTATCTGCTTTGAAAACACTGCTAGTTGGAGTCTTTCAGATGCCTTTTGTGGTAGACTCCTGTCATATGTTCAATGCAATCTGTGGACTATTAAAATGAGCTAATTAAAGGAACTAAATACTGCTTTTTTAATTAATTATTTTTATTAATTACAGTTTTACTTTGTATCCCCCCAGTACCCATTTCTCTCCCTCTTCCCCTCCCAATTCCATCTTCTCTCCCTCTTCCCCATCCATTCCCCTCTCCCTGTCCACTGCTAAGGGAGGTCCTCCTCCCCTTGCCTCTGATCCTAGTCTATCAGGTCTCATCAGGAGTGGCTTCATTGTCTTCTTCTGTGGCCTGTTAAGGCTGCTTCCCCTTCAGGGGAAGGTGATTAAAGAGCAGGCCAATCAGTTCCTGTCAAAGGCAGTTCCTGTCCCCATTACTTGGACCCTGAACTGCCATGGGCTACCTCTGTGAAAGGGTTCCAGGCCATCTCCATGAGTGGTTCTTGGTTGGAGTATCAGTCTCAGAAAAGACCCTTGTGCCCCTACATTTTAGATCTGTTGCTCTCCTTGTAGAACTCCTGTCCTCTCCATGTCTTACTATCTCCCCCTTGTTTCATAAGATTCCCTGCACTCTGCCCAAAGTTTGGCTATGGGTCTCAGTGTCTGCTTTGATCCCCTGCAGGGTAGAGCCTTTCAGAGGCCCACTGTGGTTTGTAAGTATTTGATTTGAGTATTTTTTAAACTTTTATTTATTTTTTTAATTTAATTTAATTTTTTATTATTAGTTACATTTTATTAACTCTGTATCTCAGCTCTATCCTGCTCCCTCATTCCCTCCCAATCCCACCCTCCCTCCCTCCTCTCCTCCCTGCTAAATACTACTTTTAAGTTTAAATTTTTCCATATGTTTCATATATGTTATTTTGAAAAAATAATTTAGATTTCTTAACATATTTTTTCTAGGCATTTTTAAAACTTATTACATTTTTATTTATTCACTTTGTATCCCAGCTGTAAACCCCTCCCTCATACCTTGTCAATCCTGCCCTTCCTCCCTCTTCTCCTCTAATGCCCATCCCAAATCCACTGATAGTGGAGGTCCTCCTCCCTTTCTGTCTTACCCTGGTCTATCAGGTTTCATCAGGACTGGCTGCTTTGTCTTCCTCTTTGGCCTGATAAGGCTGCTTTCCCCTCAGGTATAGTTGATCAAAGAGCCAGCCACTGAGTTCATGTCAGAGATAGCTCCTGTACCCCTTACTAGGATACCCACTTGGAGATTGAACTGTCATAGACTACATTTGTGCATGGTTTCTAGGTTATCTCCATGCATGGTCCTTGATTGGAGTATCAGCCTCAGAAAAGACCCCCCTGTCGGGATTCTTTTGGTTCTATTGCTCTTCTGAGATGCTTCTCTTTCAAACCACCAAAATGAATTAAGAAAGAGAACCAACGTCAACTTTTGATTTTTTGTTTAGGAATATAAAAACAATCTATCAATTATTATACCATTTAATAAAATTATTTTTTAATATCATAGCCCAAGATAAATGCTAAGATATATGGAAGAGAAATTATGTTTGCATGTTATGTATTTGCAATTACATTGCCTGGGAGATAAAAGCACTCAAATTGAGTCAAACGAAATCATACTTAAAATGGGGAGTTTTAAAATAGCTCACTAGGGACATCCCATCCTTTCCCAAAAAGGTGATTCTACGAAAGCATGAAAATGCTTTGTTGCAGTCTCCAACTCCTGAAAGCATGTGCTGGAAATCCTGCTGGCTACCCTGGAAAATCAGGTAAGGTAATCCTAACTCTCTCTCTTTCCTCCAAATTTTATCCACTAACCTTATTCATAGCTCTGTACCTGACCAATGAAATGAAATGAAGAATACAGTTGGAGGCATGAACTCTACAAAATCATTGTGGTACACTCATTTTTCTCTCAGGGACACTCTCAGATTTCTCCCTCTAGCCCATTCTCATTTCTAAGTGATAAGTCTCAATACTTAGAAACACTGTCTACCTGGGACCCCTGTGGCCATATCTGGAAGGATCTCAGAAGCGTTCTTTCTCAGGCAACCACAGCAACAGCATTCTCCTAATAACAAGAAATGGCAATAGAAACCAAGGAAAAGAACACCCCAAAAAGACAAAGCCAGATATCAGCACCTATAATGACAGTCATTGCAAAACTTGGTGTCTAGATACTAGTTCCAAAATACCATAGATAACAGCTAGGACAACATGTCTCTATTAGAGCCCGGTAACATACAACAGTAAGCCATGGGAAATGCAATATAATTCAATCAAAAGGTAAGGACTTCAAGACAGCTACTCTTAATATATTCAAGATACTTAAAGATGTTGTAAGACCTGGGGTCTCACAGCTCAGGAGTTCAAGATCGCACCCTTCCCAGAAACTCTCACAGACCATGCAACTCATTGGAAAAGCAAGAGGTTTAATTTAACCATTGCGCAATAGGGTCACCCTGCTGGTCAGCAAAGAGTGGCACCGGGAGACAAAGACCTTAGGTTTTTAAAAGAAAAATTGCGGGAAATTTGAAGTTGCACTTTTGGCAATTTAGGATTGGATGAGGAAGCTATAAAGTAAGATAATTGGTTAGTCTTAGATGCTCAAGCTTGGCCAGTCCTGCCAAGTGTGGAAGCAGCTGCAATTAAAGGGGTGGTTAGCTCATCCTTGAAGCTTAGGGCTTTGGGTTTTTGGCTGGAGGTCAAAAGCTACTCAGAAGAAGTCTGGATTTGTTGCTAAGAAACACTATCTTGAAGACAAGAGTCTGGTCGTTTTTTTTTTTGTTTTTTTTTTTTTGTTTTTTTGTTTTTTTTTTTTTTTTTTGCTGAGTGAATGCCGGGAGCCAAAGCTATCTACGGAAGCCAAAGCCAAAGCTATCTAGTGAAGACAAAGGTATCTACGGAAGCCAAAGTCAATTAGTGAGCCAAGGCTATCTATGGAAGCCAAAGTCAAAGCTATCTAGTGGAGACAAAGGTAGTTACTGTAGCCAAAGACAAGTAGAGAGCAAAGGTCATTTAGTGGAGACCTAAAGCTATGTAGTGAAAGAGTTATCTAGACCCTAAATCATGGGTGATAGATTGTGAGGACATCCTTTGTTAGAGCATCTGTAAGATATCTTAAGAGAACATCCTTATGGTATCTTGCAGGTACAATAGTAAACCCATGAAAGCACTCTTCCTATTTCCTGCAGCAGTAGATTAACCTTCCCCCTTTCCTGCCTTCTCCCTATATGAGTTGGGTAAAAATTTCTAATAAACGGAAGCCTTGATCAGACAAACAGACTTGGCTTTCATTCCTGTGTCTCTTGTTCCTTTTCCCCCCATTGCTTCCAATCTCTCCACCTTAGGAACCCCGTTGAAGCCCTGTAGGTCAGGACAAGTGAACGTCATTTCTTGCTTGCTTTTTTTTCTATCTGTCCTTATAGATAGGGTCACATTTCTCCATTCTCTGGAAAGGTACTAAGAGGCTTTAGCTTAACCTGAACCTAAAACTCAAAACTATAGGCTTTAGAACACATACAGGTTACAAAGTTAGTCTAACCCTTTCAATGTCATTAATAAATTTGCTATTGAAATCTGTAAAAACAGAAACAGTGGAATTAAATGAAGAAGTGGAAATATACTTAATTAATAAAACCAAAATGAAGTAAAACTGAAAATGCAAAATTTAGGAGGTCACACAGGAACCTAAGAGTTAAGCCTCACCAAGAAAACCCAGGATACAGAAGAGAGAATTTTAGGTATTGAAGTCAAGATAGAAAAAATAGATACCATGGTCAAAAAATGTTAAATGTAAAAAATAAAATAAATCCAGGCACAAATCATTCAGAGAATCTGGGACACTATGAAAACACGGAAGCTATGATTAATAGGAATAGAGGAAGTAAGGGAAAGCCAGGTCAAATATTAAGAAAATACTTTTAATAAAATCATTGAAAAAGTTTCTTGACCTAAAGAAAGAGGTTCCTACCAGCTTACAAGAATCATATAGAACTCCAAAAATATTGGACCAGAAAACAGTCTATATGGCACATAATAAGATATTAGACATAAAGAACTGAGAAAGCCTATAAAATAAGCAAGTTGGAAAAAGCAAAAAGCATGTAGGGGAAAACTTATTAGAATAACACCTGGACTTTTCATGTACCATCTAAATCTAGAAGGACTTGCTCTACCAGTTCTAAAGGCCACAGACACTGTGCTAGCTTAGTACACCCAGTAAAATTGCCAGAACCAAATTTAAGCAGTATCTATATACAAATCCAGCTCTACAAAAGGTCTTAGAAGGAAAGCTCCAACAAGGGAACTTTAAATGTACCTAAGGAAAAACTATCAAATCACAAAATCAAATGAGATGGAAAAAGGCCCCACAATACAACAACAAATATAAAGAGGATCAACAAATACTATTCATTGATAACTCCCAACATCCATGGTCTATGTTGCCCCAAAACAAGAAACAGACCAACAGAATGGTAATGAAACAAGACCCATCCTTCTCTGGTCACCAAAAACAAACAAACAAACAAACAAACAAACAAACAAACCTTAACAAGAACAATAGACATCACCTCAAGATAAAAGGATGGAAAAATAATTCCAAGCAAAATGAATGAAGAAACAAGGTATGGTAGCCATTTCAATATCTGACAAAGTCTGACAAAACTGAGTAGTCTTTTAGGCCACAGAGGAGGACTTTGCAGCCAGCCCTGAAGATACCTGATAAAACAGGGTCAAATGAAAGGGGAGGAGGTCCTCCCCTATCAGTGGACTTGGAAACGGGCAGGGAGGAGACCAGGGAGGGAGTGCAGGGTTGGGGAGGGAATGAGGGAGCGGGATACAGCTGGGACACAGAGTTAACAAAATGTAACTAAAAAGAAAAATAAAATTAAAAAAAAAAAGAAACAGTGAAGTGCACTATATATACATTAAAATAAAAATTCACCAACAGGACTTTGCAATTCTTAACACATATGCATCAAACACAAGGCAATAAGTTTGTAAAAGAAACACTAATAAGCCTTGAATCACATATCAACCCTCTCATAGTAATACTAGTAGGTGATTTCAATATTTTACTTCTGCGTACAAACACTAAACAGAGAAATACTAGAGCTATCTGACATCAAAATCAAATGACACCTAGCAGATATTTACAGAACATTTTACCCATACACTAAAGAATATACCTTTTTCTTAGCAGGTCATGAAATTTTGTTCAAATTGAGCACATACTTGGACATAAAGAAACCTCAACAGATTGAAAAAAAAATACTTAAATAACACCTTGCACTCTCTAATCATCACAAATTTTACACTGGATATCAACAACAGAAACAACAGTTGTGCAGCTGGGTCTTCATGTGGATCTCCTAAAGTAAGAGGAGGAACGTTCTCTAACTATATTGCCTGCCTTTAGATCCCTTTCCCCTACCTGGGATGCCCTGTCTAGACTCAATAGAAGATGTGCCCACTCTTGATGCAACCTTATATGGCAAGGCTGGTTGACATATATGGAAGGCCTCCCCTTTCTGAGGAGAAGGGCAGATGGGGGAGAGATGAAGTGAGAGGGAGGCACTGGGAGGATAGGAGAAAGGGCAAGCTGCAATTAGCATGTAAAGTCAATAACAATCAAAATAATAATACTCTTTGCTCTCTCTGTTTTGGTAGCAGAGAGGCAAGAATCCTTTGTTGATGGTAAGAAGGAGAATCCGTTCATAACAGTGTATCTATCTTAAAATTTTCATTATAAAAGAAAAGAAGAAAAGTCTTTTTCCCGTCTTGCTGATTGTAGGGTACATCCTGAAAATTGGTGAAGAGCTTGAATTTGCTTTCCTTATCATTTCAATCACCTCTCTTTTTTGACTTACTTTTCTGAAACCATAAAATATAATGTTTCAAAGAATCAAAAAACTTTCTGAAAGTAAGATATGTTTCATATTCCAGAGCATAGAATGGCTAAGTTTTAAGCAGAGAAGTCTAAATGTATTTTTTGGGTGGTTCTTTTGGGGCCCCCTGCTGAAATCCCTCATTTGTAACTATCTAGAGGCTGTTTGGTCTTAGTAGTTCAATCCATACAGATACTCTCCACTGAACTTTAAAAAAAATGACCCTCAGGCTGACAGTTGCTTTGAACAGTTGCATGCTGACACTGGCTTTGGAATTTCATATCAATTGTCAGGGATCTACAGCAGAAAATTGCAATTAAACAATAAATTATACATAAGAAAGACATTGAAAATGATTTTCCAATGCTGAATGGCCTACATAGACATAGAAACAATTTAAAAAATGAAAACATAGAATCAAAATAATTTAGGTATCTAAACATTATACATGTTTAGATGTATGTTATATATATATACATATATATATATACTTTATATATACTTATATAAAACATGTGATACATATTTTTTCAGATTCAATAACTCGCTTTGAATTTATATGAATTTCCCCATGACTATAAATTTCTATTGAACAGTATATTGCCTACTATAACTATGTTCCTTTAATGTATTACTTCTTTAACACTTCAATGGAAAAAAAAACATTTTTGTAATACCATCTCTTACATATACAGCTTTCAGTGACCTGCTTATCTAGAAATGACCAAAACACAGGCATAAAATTAGAAGTTCATGTTTTTTTTTTTTTCTCCTATATGTTGTACCTACCTTCTGTTTCCATGTTCTACTTCAAGGAAAAAAAAAAAAAAACCTACTCTAGTATTACAATTGTATCCTTGGCAATTTCTGCATAATCATCACACAGATTTTCATACCCATGATCTTGAATCCTATAATCCAGTGAATGTCCATTTCTGAAGTACACATGCTCTTTTCCTCATGTCTCTCCAGGCCACATGTAGCCAATGGACTGTCTTAAAAACAGATTCTTCCTATCCACACATTTATTATTATACATAATACTTTTTTGGAAATTTACATTGTTCTTCCCTCAAAATATACATCACTTCTTATATAACATCAAAACTTGGAAAGTTACATTTTTTTCCATCTGATCTTTATCAGAACATTTTGTGAAGTATTTTTGTTGGGTAATTTTTAAAATTATTTATGTATTCCATTTGAAACAACTCTGTGTTTCTCACAAATTAATCTTTGCCCATGGTCTGAGTGAAATGTGATTCAATATAGCAAAAACATCACTAAATAATATATCCATTCAGGCATGTGCTCAAACTACTGTACTTTCCATATGTCCTGATGTTTTGGTGTGATAAGACTGCAGACAGTTCTGCACCTAAGAAAGGTTTCTATCAAATTACTTTGCAGCATTACATGGAATATTAAATAGTAGTCAATTTATTGTCATCCTGACACAGTCTAAGAGTATCAAGAAAAAGGGAACCTCAATTAAACAAGCGCCTCCAGCACATTGGCTTGTAGGCAAGCTTGAGGGAGCATTTTCTCCATTTATAGTAGAAAGGCACAGGCAGCTATGAGTATTGTCAGCCTAGGACATATAGTTGGTCCTGGGTTGTTTAAGGTAGCAGTCTGAGTAGGCCAGGCAGAGCTCACCAGTAAGCAACATTCCTCCATGGTTTCTTAAATTCCTCCCTCCTGCTTTTATCCTTGAGTTCTTCCCCTGACTTCATGATGCACTATAAGTTGTAAGCTGAACATTACCCTCTCCTTCTTGAAGTTTTTTGGTCATAATTTTTATCACAGTGATAGAAACTAACACAGTAAACAAAAGTAGGGGATCTAAGATAATTTAATAGAAAAGGAAATAAATGATGGATTGTACACCATGGTTGCTCTGAAGCCTATAGGAACATGCTACCACTGCTGTCTTTTTTTTTTTTTTTTTTTTTTTTTAAGAATGTATCTCTAAATTCCAACAGTCTTGCCAATTTTATTAACTACTGCATACTTTCTAACAATAGAATTCTTTGTCCAGAATTTTGGAGTTGGATATGTATCTAAGACTGTTTGCTTTACCAGCATGAGGATCTGAACCCAAATACCCACTACCCAAGTAAAAATCTGAGTTTGTAATTGCTGAGGTATGCTTGCTACTAGCACAGCTAAAGCTTCATTGGGAGACCTAGTATCAAATGATAGAGTGTGACATAATCAATATACTACTGTGGCCTCTATATGTACATGGCTGTAAGTACATCTCCACATAGATGTGTGTATTACACACACACAAACACACATACACACACACACTCACACACTCTTTTTTCAATAAAACCTTTATCTGTTTAAGTTTTGACTTCCTAATAAAGATTTAGTTCTAATCTTATCCAGTATTTTATTGCTTTTGCTTTCTGGAATATGAGGAAAAATAATATTTACAATGTCTACTTCTTAAAAATTAAGGCATGAAACTAAAGTGAAGTAGCACCTATCAGGTAGAATTATGCTCACATTCAACCGGTGAAGGTGAAGTTTTCATTATCTAAATTCCCCTTCGGATTTTGCCATTGAAGACCCAACTTTCTATACACAGAGCAGAAGAAATTGGGTGGGGAGAAGAGGCTTAAGATGACTTGATGGAAGACACTTTCTTAATTCCCAAATTTGAAGTACTCATACACTTTAAATTTGTTTATTTTCTTGCCAGTTTTGTTTAATAATCTGAAAGCTTTCACTCAAAATGAGCAATTTTTCATATGTCAGGTTAAATATAGTATATGATTGATAGTCCAATTGCTAGTAAGCAAAGAAAGGGGAAAAAGTCAGATGTTGGCCATATTTCAGGCTTCACTGGACTACTTCCACTGTTCCAATGATTGACAACTCAAATGGATTTAGATTAAAACTTCAATTCAAATGACTAGAGATTTAGCAGAGAACTCCTATCCTTAGCTGTAAAGTAAAGTAAAGCAATACTTGAAGAAAATCTGGAATTAAATTAAATACAGTAAGGGCAGAGCATCAATTACAGAGCATGCAGCCTGCCTGGGAGAAAGCCCCAAATAATTGCCAGCTGAGAGCTACACAAAAAAATTGTGGGTTCAGAATTTTCAGCTTTTATAAGTTTGTATTAATGTGAAAATACTTAGAAATTAGTATAAATTCTACAGTCCTTTCTCATTTCACAAGCTAGTCACAGATTAAAAAAAATATAATATTGAAGAAAACTAAGAAGAATTTATATCTTATACTTTTGTGTATTAATGTAAAATTTTTATAAGAACTAAATGAGATTATGACTATATACCAATCATTACACAGTCTTAGTGTAAAAGATGTATAGTAAGTGGAAACTTTTAAAATATTTTAGTAATTTTGCCAAATAATTCACTTACTAAAAATTTTTTACATATGGTTCCTTGAAATACTCTAATCATACCTGTGAGGGAGGGAGAAAATTTTGTAGTTTGATTTTTTTTTTCTGATGGAGAAACAGACTTCAGATGTATATTGAGATGATGGTATGCCTAACCCCCATATTATTGTATTTATGGTTATAAATATTGGAGACTTGCTGTTTCTCTGAAATTTAAAAAGCTCAGGAAGTTTTACTGTGTCTTCAGGCCAACAGCTCTAAAAGAAAAGATGAACACAATGACCAACATTTCTTTGACATGTCAGAGTAGTGAGGTGGACCAAAGACAAGTGTAGAGAAGGAGATGAAGGGCAGCCTTTATTTGATGATATCTGTCTTCTTGTAGCAGAAATGACTAGAACTCAAAACTGGCGTAAATGCTTGAGTGTTGGTTATGATAAATTTCCATGAGAGTGAAAAGCTTTTGAGACTTCAAATTTAGGTGGTAGTTAATATTTTGCCATAAGATTACCAAAGTATTTTATGATGACCTAAGAAAGTATTGAATATTACTATTGTAGAAATAGACCTATTAAAATGTGGAATTGTTTTTCTTTATTGTTTTCAACAGAAAGTGGTTTATAATATACAATTCTGCAGACAGGGATGCCAGCCTAAAAGAAGAATGAAAATGGTTGATGTGCTGATTTGGAGCAAGACTGTGGTTTTAAAATTCCCCAGTGTGAGGAACGCTTGTCATGGTTGTATTCTTCATCGTCATCGTCATCATGGTCATGTCCGTCTGTCCATGTATCATTATCGTTTTGCACCCCTAGGGTCCCACACCCACTACCCTAACCCTCCACAGGGCTGTGATTTACCTGGACACAAAGTCTTATCTAATGAAATTTTTTAGGAGACTACTCTTTTCTGATCATGGACTGAGTCACATATCAGATTCCTGTAACTTTCCAACTCTGAGAGCTCTGAGACAAGCAGAAGTAGCCACTAGGCTAGGGAGAGAGGGCCTAGTGCTTCTCCATACCTATCACTCTTTTTTTATTATTATTGATTTATTCTTTCCTTCTTCTTTTCCTTCATAAAATGGCAGGACTTTGAGGAATATCATCCAAACTTGGCATATAAAGTTGCAATAGGACTAGGCACTTCCTCTCACATTAAGGTTGGAGAAGGCAATCTCACAGGAGGAAAGGGGTCCCAAGAGCAGGCAAAATTCTCCCACTGTTCAGAGTGCTACAATGAAATTAAGCTACACAGCCACAACATATAAGCGGAAGTCTTAGGTCAGACAAAGCACACTCCCCAGTTGTCATTTGAGACTCTGGGAACCCTTATGAGCCCTGGATAGTTGATTCTTTGTGTCCTTGGCCTCTTTGGCTCCTATCTCCTCTTTTTTCATGATTCCCTAAACTCTGCACCTAATGTTTGGCTGTAGATCTCTGTGTCTGTTCCCATCAGTTTCTGGATGAAGCCTCTCTCATGACAATTATACTAGGCTCCTGTCTATGAGTATATCATTAGGAATAATTTCATTTAATTGTGTATTTGGTTGGTTTTGGTTTTGCCAATGGTAGTTGGTGCTATGGTAGATTTCTGAGCTATCCAGCTTCTAGTTTCTGGCACTACAGGGAATGTCAGAGGTGAGTTACCTTTCTTATGGCATGGATCTCAAGCTTACTAGTCACTGGTTGGCAACTCTCACAATTTCTGCACAACTTTCCCCCAGCACATCTTGCAGGCAGGACAAGTTATAGGTTAAAGACTTTATGGCTGTGTTGGTGTCCCAATATCTCCATGGGAAGTAGTATCTAGTTACAGGAGGTGGCCCATTCAAGATCAGTTTGTTTTGTTCCGAGACAGTGTTTCTCTGTGTAGCCTTGGAACTTGCTCTATAAACAAGACCTTGCTGGCCTCAAGGTCAAGACCACAGAGATCTGCTTGACTCTGACTCTCAAGAAGTGGGATTAAAGGTGTTCACCAGCATCACCCAGCTACAATCAGGATCTTTATCACCCAATGCTAAGAGTCTTACCCAGGCTCACCCTCATAGATTGCTATCTAGTTCTCAAGATGCTTCCCAATTCAGATCTCCTCACCCAGTACTCTTTTCAATCCTCCTCCCAGTATAAGGATTGCTATTATTTCCTCAGATGAGGGGATGACCTGACAGCCATACCCATGCTTTATGAATATATGGCTTAAGTTGAGCACAGAGAGTTTCTATTTAACTATCACTAGGCCTAGGCCTAGGGCTGGAAGCTTCTAGCCTCTGTACAATCTGAACTTCTGCAAGTTTAGACCTTGAGGGTTTAATTGTCTAGCCTCAATTTGCCATCTTAGGTCTAGAATGTTTACGGACTCTGAGACTTATTGTTGAATAGACTTACTCCAGTTTTTTTCTGAAATCTTGCTAGTTGGTTCAATTCAGCTCTTCTGGCTCAAAACTCCTCTCCAAGCTCAATTGTTCAAACTGGTTTCTCTAGACTTCTCATTGAATTGCTCTGGCTCTGGACTCCCTAAACTGAGCTGCATAAACTCAACTGCCCTCAGTTGAACTGCACCAAACTATAACTGTACTGACTGAAATTACTCTCCTGTATTTCTTACTGTATTTTACCCTCTGTACTCAACTCTATTCTCTTCCCTTGTTCTCTGTCTCTGTCTCTCTCTGTTTCTTCACTTTGTCTCTCAATTAGATGCCATTGTTTTGGATTAAAGGTGTGTACTCAAGTGTTGACTATATTCAAGCCAGAGAGATTAAATGTGTGTTGTGTCTATATTCCAGCCGGAGGGATTAAGGAGGAATAGTGAAGATGTGTCTGTTTTCCAGACAGATCACACAGACCTAGGTTTATGGATGTGATCCCTTGTCAGAGTAGCCATGTTGCTGGATTAAAGTTTCTTTACATTCCTGGAACTGATCTCTCCTGTTCCCGTCACACTTGCCCTTAGTCCACTCATAAAATCTATTTTGTTTTCCTTTCCCTCTTTGAGCCCTCCTCATTACTTAGCCTCTAAGGTCTGTGGATTGCAACAGAATTATTCTTTACTTTATGGCTAAGATCTACTTACAACTAAGTACTATCATGTTTGCCTTTCTGGGTCTGACTACCTCACTCAGGATGATTTTTTTTCTAGTTCCATCTATTTGCTTGAAATTTTACGATGTTATTTTTTTTTTTAAACAGCTGAGCAATACTCCATTGTGTAAATGCACCACATTTTCTTTGGTTGAAGGACATCTAGGAGGTAGTTTCTAAGTTCTGGCTAGTACTGAGAAAACTGGTATGAACATAGTTGAGGAAGTGCCGTGGTGTGAGGATGGAACATCCTTAGGATACATGGTCAGGAATGATAGAGCTGAGTCTTAAGGTTGGTTTATTTCCAGTGTTCTGAGAAACCACCATCTTGAGTTCCAAAGTGGCTATGAAAAGTGATTTCCAAGTCTGCACTCCCACCAGCCCTCCCCTTGCTCCACATCCTTGCCAGCATGAGCTGTGAAATTTCTGACAAAAAAAAATGTGTTCTACAGAAGAATTGTTTTGAAAATGAAAAGTGATTTAAAGACTTATTAATCTGCACTAATAAAATCAGGATAGGATTCATTAATAAATTGACATGAATTGTGACAAAGATGACAGAGTGCAGAAACATGTATTTGCAATATATTTCCAGATGACGACTGGAAATATCATTTAGGGGATTATAATATAATTACATCACTGTCTACTTACCTTTATATCCTCAAAACTCTCCCACATAAACCTCCTTGTGTGTACAATATCATAAAAAAAAAAAACAGTCTTGGGGCTGGAGAGATGTCTGAGAGTTTAAGAGCACTGGCTGTTCTTCCAAAGGTCCTGAGTTCAATTCCCAGCAACCACAGGGTGGCTCACAAGCATCTATAATGAGATCTGGTGCCCTGTATAAATAACAAATAAATAAATCTTTAAAAAAAAGTTTTTTTCATCAAATGGCATAGGGAGTTTGAACATCCAAAGTCTTAAAGAACAAACATGTAAATATATTATACCCCCAAACATTTTAATTATGTTAAAAATTTACTCAAATGGATCCTAAAGAAAAATGTGAAATTGAAAGGATAAAATTTCTGGAAAAAGATTATGTGAAAATATACTTGATAGGGATCTAGTCATAGGTTACAGAAACATAAAAACAATCACTTATAAGTATTTATCTATTAGCAATGAAGTCTTGTGTTTTGTGAATCAAAGTTCTACTTTAAGTAACTGAACATGAAATCTGAGAAGATATATATGCAAAACATATATGGAATTCAACATTGTAATCTAACAAACACAAGACCTCAGAAGCTTTAAAGTTCAATCATATAAAAGTAATTTACTGAATTAAAAATGGACAGTTTCTTAATATATATTTTACCAAACAAGATGCAGAGATGAAACATAAGAACTTTTAAATGGTCAACTACATATTTTTATTGGATATCAATGAAAGAAGAAGAGAGACTGCTATGTACAAATGAGAAAGCTGAACATCAGGAGCCTGGAAGGATGATGCCCAACCTGCTTAGCCTTGATGAGGATAAAGAACAGCAGAAAATTTCACTCCTAGCTAGAAGCTTCATAAAAAGTTGTATCACTCTGAAAACACAGATTACTTTTCCAAAAAGATTAAAACATAGTTGTACATAGGACTTAACAATTAGAATGGAAGGCATCAGCATAAACTCATCATCTGAGTTCTGGCTTAATGTAGATTTTTACATACAGTAATGTGATACCATAAAAGCGGTCCTGAAAAATCCATAAAAATCATAAAAAGAAAACAAAGAGGACATCAGGCATATATTGTAAAATTTTGATACATTATGGGTGATCGTGCATCAGTATTTCAATATAGCAAAAAACATAATAGTAATATAAAATATTAATACTAGAGACTGAGATATCTGGGTGAGTAAATATCAATGTTTTCTATAAGTCAAAAACTATTCTAAAATGAATATGGAGCTGAAAAAAATAGAAGAGAGTCAATTTTGATAAAATTACCGTTTTAAAATACCTAAGGGTTGGTGAGAAGGCTCAGTGGGTAAAGGTATTCCTATCAATCTTGATGGCCTGAGATCAGTTCTCTGGACTCACATGATTGAGCCAGAGAATTGACTCATGCAATTTGAATAATCTCCACATGAATAGTGTGACAAATATGAATCTGACCTTAAAGAGAGCACTCTGTTTACTTAATTGAGTACAGAGAGAAAAGTGGGGAACAGCAAGCATGAAGCAGGTTTCCAATTAGGAAGACAATACGAATTGCCAAAGAGACGATCTGTGGAGTTTGGAACAGGGGGTAGGAAGTTTGAAGAATGGGCCTTTACTATATGTACATCAAAGATGAATTTGAAAGATGAGTAAATTGGTGATATTTAAGATGAGAGGTAAAGAGTGATAACAGGTTGGGAAGTAGTTCCAGTGCTGCAGCGTACATAGCCTTGGAAAAAGCCCCAGTTTTTCAGTTTTCACTACTAAAAGAATTAAATAATATAAGAATGAATCAGATATTATCTCAAGGTTGTTGCCAGGAGCAACTGAAGAAAGGAGGTAGCATAAAACATAAGATACACTTCTAAAGAGCAAGTTTGAAAAAGGAAATCAGTGTGTGTAAACCTAAGGCTTAAAAATATACTTTGTTTAAAAATGTAATATATTTGTCCATTTACATAAACTAATTGGAGTTATGAAAAACTGCGAACAAACCAATGGTTTAGAAAAAGGAGAAGAAAAATTCACAGAATGACTTTATGAGGTTATTTTCTTGCATAGGCCTTATTGGTTAGGAAAGAGTTCAAAAGTTTAGCAATTAGATTTAAATAAGAACAAATGTTATTCATACAAAAGGGAAGGCAAAACAATACAGATACAACTTATGGATGAATGAGGGATAAAATATCGAGGTGGTTACTGTTTTTTCTTTATTTATTTACATATTTATTATTATTATCATTTATTACAATTAATTCAATTTGTTTCCCAGTTGTTGCCTCCTCCCTCATCTCCTACCAGTCCCACCCACTCTCCTTCTTCTTCCCCTAGGCCCTCCCCTAGTCCACTGATAGGGGACTTCTATTTGACCCTAGCCATTAGGTTTCAAGGTTATCATGAGACTATGAGGATTTGGAAGAAAAAAAAAAGTATTAATAATGTAAGTAACTACAGGAGTAAATTTAGTGAAATTGGAGCACTGGTCTTTTTCTGAATTTTAGTGGGCCTGGATTTATGGCAAACATGGAACAGGAGTATATATTTGCAGAAGAATTTGTAGAACTAATGTGGGGATCTACAGATTTTATTGAAATAGTTTTCAAAAAGGGTTAGCAAGAATTTTGTGAGAAAGTTTAACATAAGAGAGGACCAAGGAGGCTGAGTGGTAATTCAAGTAGTCATCCTGAAAAGTAAAGAGAAAAAATGGAAATTAGATTGATATAGCAATAAAGAATAAAAAAGAATGGTTGTGAAATTAGTAATTATTTTTCTGTTGAATTGTTCTATGAAAGAACTGTTACAGTAAATGCTTTGAAATGGTAAGAAAAGAGAGCTCAGCAATAGAACACCCATTGAAATGTAAATAGAACTGTTTTTAATACTCTGAAAGTTTGGATTTGAGGCTCACTCCAATGGAGACAATCAGTGATTTCCAGTGTAAAATGAATTAAAATCATTCATAGAATGGGAAACCATAGACCTTGAGATAAGGTGGGTTGGTAAACTAAATTGACATAAAACTAAACTGATTATTTTATTTTATTATTATTTTTTTTTTAACAAGCACTACTCTTGGTCATAGAAAAACCTGTCCAGTGAAATCTGATGAATGCAGTCATGGCTCCACAAGAATAGTGGTTGATGAGCGCTAAACAAGGCACTTTTTAAATTTAATTTAATTTAATTTTTTTATTATTAATTACATTTTATTAACTCTGTATCCCAGCTATATCTGCTTCCTCATTCCCTCCCAAATCCTACCTCCTTCCCTCATCTCCTCCCTGTCCCTTTCCAAGTCCACTGATTGGGGAGGGTCTCCTCCCTTTTCATCTGATCCTGTTTTATCAGATATCTTCAGAACTGGCTACAAAGTCCTTCTCTGTGGCCTAGCAGGATTGCTCCTCTCTTGGGGGGTGGGGAGGTCAAAGAGCCTGCCATTGAGTTCCTGTCAGAAATAGTTCCTGTTCCCCTTACTATGGGAAACCAGTTGGTTACTGAGCTACCACAGGCTTCATCCAGGCATAGGTTCTAGGTTACATCCATACATGGTCCTTGGTGGGGTGTCAGTCTCAGAAAAGACCCCCATGGCCAGATATATTTGGTGTTTGTGGAGCTCCTATCTTTTCCATGTCATACAAACTTCCCCGTCTTTCATATGTTTCCCTGCACTCTGCCGAAGGTTTGGTTATGAGTCTTAGTATTTGCTTTGACACACTGCTAAGTAGAGTCTCTCAGGGGACCTCTGTGGTAGGCTCCTGTCCTGTTACTTGTTTTCTCCTATGTCCAATGCGCCTCCCATTTGTCTTTCTAAGTGAGGATTGATCATCTCACCCCAGGTCCTCTTTCTTGTTCATCTTTTTTAGGTATATAGATTATGTTATGTTTATCATATCTTATATGAGTGAGTATATACCATGTGTATCTTTCTCAGTCAGGGATACCTCACTCAAAATGATCTTTTCTAGATCCTACCATTTGCCTGCAAATTTCATGATTTCCTCTTTTTTGATTGCTGATTAGTATTCTCTTGTGTAAAAATACCACAATTTCTATATGCATTCCTCCGTTGACGGACATCTGGGTTGTTTCCAGGTTCTGGCTATTACAAATAAAGCTGCTACAAACATGGTTGAGCAAATGTCCTTGTTGTGAACTTGAGCAAATTTTGGGTATATGCCTAGGAGTGGTATAGCTGGGTCTTGAGGAAGCACTATTCCTAATTGTCTGAGAAAGCACCAGATTGACTTCCAAAGTGGTTGTACCAGTTTACATTCCCACCAACAATGGAGGAGGGTTCCCCTTTCTCCACAGCCTCTCCAGCATGTGTTGTCACTTGAGATATTGATCTTAGCCATTTTGATGGGTGTAAGGTGAAATCTCAGGGTTGTTTTGATTTGCATCTCCCTGATGGCTAAGGATGTTGAGCATTTCTTTAAGTGTTTCTCTGCCATTCTATATTCCTTTACAGAGAATTCTTTGTTTATCTCCGTACCCCATTTTTTAATTGGATTACTTGATTTATTGTTTTTTAACTTCTTTAGTTCTTTGTATATGCTGGATATCATCCCTCTGTCTGAGATAGGGTTGGTGAAGATCCTTTGCCAGTCTGTAGACTGTCGTTTTGTTCTGACAGTGAACAATGCACTTTTTCATCTCCTCTAAGACACACAGAGAACTGTGAATAAGATGGCAGAAAGAACCTTAGAGTCAGAACGCAGGGAGAAGGCTGGTACAATGCCGTCTGATGGCTAAGTAGAGCAGTTGCAGTCTTCAACGCTGGGATCCTGCACTGGTTCTTGGCAGGAATGGGTCCATCAACAGTCAATAACAGGTAGAGAAGTAGCCTATTGGGAGACTCCTTCCATCCCTGATGGACTATTTTCTAAGGACAGACTCTGGGAAGAGTCTTGCTTTCAATTTTTTACTCAGTGACATACGTACAAGTTTCAGATTGATAGTTTGAAGGTAATGCTCACGCAGGTGGCACTAGTTAATCTAAATGGGCTGGAGAACAAAAACAAACGTCATGAATCTCGGGAAATGATTGGTAGAGATGGGGAGGTGTTGATACAGATATGAGGAAGAAAGAAATGGGTACAGTAAGAATATATTATATGCCATTATGAAATTGTCAAGAAATAGTTAATAAATTACAACTATAGAAGTAAAAACTATACTTGCCTATAAGCAGATATTAGCCATCTAATACAGGATAATCATACTGCAATCAAGGAGCACCAGAGGGAGGATGCTAAATCTCATTCAGAAGGATAAATAGAATAGATACTGGGAGAGGTTGAAGAAAGAGAACAGGACTGGAGTCTACCATAGATGTCCTCTGAAAGACTCTACCTACCATGGAATTGAAGCAGATGCTGGGACTCACAGCAAAACTTTGGGCAGAGTACAGGGAGTCTCATGGAAAAAGGGGAGTATAGAAAGACCCTGATGGACTAGGAGCACCACAAGAAGACCAACAGAGCCAACAAATATGGGCTTAGGGGGTCTTGTGGAGACTGATGCAACAACCCTGCTCAGATGTAGTCCATAGGCATCTCAGTCTCCATGTGGGTTCTGTAGTAATGGGAGAAGCTGCTGTCTCTGACATGGACCCTGTTGCTTGTTCCTCAATCTCTTCCCTCTGGCAGGGTGGCCTTTCCAGGCCACAAAGGAAAAGGATGCAGCCACTGCTGATGAAACTTGATAGGCTGCTGTTGGTTGGTAGGGAAGGAGGACTCCCCCTTTCTGAGGACTAGTGGAGGGGGATAGGGGAAAGAGCGAAGGAGGGTGGGACTGGGAGGAGATGGTGGAGGGTGCTCTGTTAGGGATGTAAAGTGAATAAATTTTTAAAAGTTAGCCTAAGGGAGAAGGGGATAGTAGAACCGGGAGAAAGGGTCTAAAGCCAGGATACAAAGTGAATGAAAGAAAGAAAGAAAGAAAGAAAGAAAGAAAGAAGGGAGGGAGGGAGGGAGGGAGGGAGGGAGGGAGGGAGGGAGGGAGGGAAAGAAAGAAAGAAAGAAAGAAAGAAAGAAAGAAAGAAAGAAAGAAAGAAAGAAAGAAGGAAAGAAAATTTAAAAACAAACAAAAGAAATACAAACTGCATTATGGTACTAAAACAAGAAAATTTTTATTTTACGTAACTTTCATTGCTATTAAATCATCACTTTAATATAAATGTAATACAAGGAAAAAAGTTAGCCCCCAAAAACCCAAAACACAAAAACAACAACAACAACAACAAAACAATATGATGTTTCAAGCTGCAGTTGCAGATGTTTGAGGTGGTAAGCAGGGCATGCTATCCGAAGGGGGGAGGCTTCGAGAAAGCTGTGAGGACATAGGAAGTGTCACATGTGGCATTTGGTCTTCCAAAATATCTGACAATGACAATTGTAGATTCTATTATTTTAGAATACAAAACTTCCTATAATAAAAAAGTAGTTGAGAGCATGCAAAAGATCAAGTGTCGAATTACGTACAACTATCACGACAGATAAGCTAAGCCTCCAGGTTTGGAAGTGTACATGACAGTAGCCAACCTGAGCAGAAACAGTGGCTGTGCAAATCAAAACAATCCCATAATCTCTCTGTTTGGACAAACAGACATACATACACAGGCACAGCAATAGGTAAAATGTTGACAAAATTTGGGGGGAATTAGATGGATTAGCAAACTAACAACAAAGTTGTTGAGACCAATTTTAACTTTAGTTGATAGATGACATGGTTTTGTCAGAGGACCTATACTTCTACTCTAAGAATAGTTTCAAGAGTGTCAGTTCAAACGTTCCCTACCTGTAAATGTCATCAGGAAAGGTAAGTTTCTATAATTGCCCCAGACTTTTCTGAGCAGCATTGTGAAAAAAAAAAAATGACATTTAGTATATCCCTTTCTTTATCTGAAGGTTTTTTTCTCTGATGTTTCTGACACTTGTGGCCAGTCATAGTTCCAAAGTATTAAATACAAATTCCAGAATTAAAATTTGTAACTTTGATCAATTTTACTAGGATATATTACTATAACTGCTTATTTCATTATTAGTTGCTTCTGTTACTAATTATAATTTAAACATAAACTGAAAAAATATATATACACATATATATTTGCATGGAAAAACATAAAAGTATGTATAAGGCTCAGTAGGCGGGGTTTTCAGGATTCCACTGGGGGTGTGGACTATTGCCTTATGAATGAGATAAAGCTCTTTAATGAGATGATTGTGACTGTGGGACTCACCGTAATAAGTAATTCAATACACAGTAACTATGAAAATGTGAACATAAAATGTGAAAATAAGAACATTTCAATAAGCTTTTATCAAGAGATAATAACCACATAAATAGGTTCATATTGCAAATCATTTGAATTCCCTAATATCAATACACAGTTAAATGTAACATGCAAGAGTAAATCTCAAAAATAACACACAGGAGAAAAACAAGAAAGAGACTATATTTTTATAAATGTGATCACGAGGGACATGACAGACAATACTATATTCTCCATAGATGTTCATATAGGTAAAATATGAGGAATCTACACCATATGTCGGAAAGTGATTATCACCCCTGGAGTGGGTTAATAGTGAAGAATTGTGAGAGAGAGAATTCATGAAGTTTGCAATCTTCAGTGTTCTTTTTAAAAATATATGAAAAGTTGTGAAAGACAAAGAGAATGGACATCAGAAGAAGGATAAAACAGGAAACAAGTTAGGAGCCTGCCACAGAGGGCCTCTGAAAGGCTCTGCCCTGCAGACTATCAAAGCAGATGTTGAGACTTCTGGCCAAACTTTGGGCAGAGTGCAGGGAATCGTAGGAAAGAATTGGGAAATAGTAAGATCTGGAGAGGACAGGAGGTCCACAAGGAGAGCAACAGAACCAAAAAAATTGAACACAGGGGTCTTTCCTGAGACTCATACCCCAACCAAGTACCATGCAGGGAGATAACCTAGACAGATAACCTGCACAGATGTAGCTCATAGCAGTTCAGTGTCCAAGTGGGTTCCATATTAATGGGAAGAGGGACTGCCTCTGACATGAACTGATTGGCCTGCTCTTTAATGACCTCCCCCTAAGGGGGGAGCAGCCTTACCAGGCCACAGAGGAAGACAATGCAGCCACTCCTGATGAGACCTAACAGACTAGAATCAGAAGGAAGAAAAAGAAACCCTCCCCTATCAGTTGACTTGGGGAGGGGCATGAGTGGAGAAGAGGGAGAGAAGGTGGGATTGGGAGGGGAGGAGGGGGGGAAGTAATGGAGGGATACAGAGTAAATAAAGTGTAATTAAAAATAAAATAACATAAAAATTAAAAAATATATGAAAAAGTCATGGTAAATTATCAAAGTGTTATAAATGTACAATAACTTCATAATATTTATAATATGGAAAAGTGTAGTTAATGTCTCCATGTACTGAAATACTGTCATTAACGTTTTTCTTTATTTTTATTTTTATTACTAGTTACATTTTATTAACTTTGTATCCCAGCTGTATTCCTTTTCCTCACTCCCTCCCAAATCCACCCTCCCTCCCTCAACTCCTCCTTGCCTCTTTCCAAGTCCACTAATTGGGAAGGACCTCCTCTCCTTTCATATGACCCTATTTTATCAGGTATCTTCAGGACTGGCTGCAAAGTCCTCCTCTGTGGCCTAACAGGACTGCACCTCCCTTGGGGGGTGGGGGGTCAAAGAGCCTGCAATTGAGTTCTTGTCAGAAATAGTCCCTGTTCCCCTTACTAGGGTAACCCACTTGGTTACTGAGCTACCACGGGCTACATCTGAGCAGAGGTTCTAGGTTATATCCATACATGGTCTTTGGTGGAGTATCAGACTCAGAAAAGAACCCTGTGCCCAGATATATTTGGTCCTCGTGGAGCTCCTATCCTCTCCACAGCATACTAACTCCCCCTTCCTTCATATGATTCCCTGCACTCTGCCGAAGGTTTTGTTATGAGTCAATATCTGCTTTGATATACTGCTAGGTAGAGTCTTTCAGAGGCCCTCCGCGGTAGGCTCCTGCCCTGTTACTTGTTTTCTCTTACATCCAATGCCCATCCCAATTATCTTTCAAAAACCACTAAATAGAATTAAAGGTTATCTACACTGAACAATAGCCACAAGTAGAACTTATTTCCAGTGATGGTAATGACTTTCAGAGTTTCTGACCAGAGGTACAATAAATATATACCTGAGAATTTAATACACCACATAGTGATTATACTTATTACCTTTCACCAAGTCCTCCGAGACTTACCAACCATTTGATTACCATACAAATTTGTGTTCTCTTTTCACAATTTTTAAACTTATCAAGTACATGACATGATACCTCTAAGTTTAGGGTGTGTAGATGTTTATGGAAACATTTTCCACCTACTGGAGGCCATGTGTTTAAAGTAAGCTGTTTCCTTGTCTTGATCACTACGAATTTCTGGAGGCCTCTTAGGAAGGGGTGGGATTTTGTAAACACACCTAATTTTTTTTTATTTTTATTTTATTAATCACAGGTTATTTACTTCGAATTTCAGACATAGACTCCTCCCTCTTTCCCTCCCAATCCCAACCTCCTCCCTCTTTTCCTCCCTGCCCCTTTCCAAGTCCACTGATAGGGGAGGTTCTCCTCTCCTTCCATTTGAACCTAGCTCATCATGTGTCTTCAGGACTGGCTGCAATGTCTTCCTCTGTGGCCTAGCAAAGCTGCTCCTCCCTCTGCGGGGAGGGGAGGGAGAGGAGAGGTCAAAGAGCCAGCCATTGAGTTCATGTCAGAAATAGTCCCTGTTCCCTTTATTAGGGTACCCACTTGGATACTGAGCTACCATAGGCTACATCTGAGCAGGGGTTCTAGGTTATATCCATACATGGTCCTTGGTTGAAGAAATAGCCTCATAAAAGACTCCTGTGCCCAGATGTATTTGGTCCTTGTGGAGCTCCTCTCCTCTTCATGTCATACTAACTCCCCCTTCTTTCATATGATTCCCTGAACTCTGTCTAAGGTTTGGTTATGAGTCTCAGCATCTGCTTTGATACACTGCTAGGTAGAGTCTTTCAGAGGCCCTCTGTGGTAGTCTACTGTCCTGTTACTTGCTTTCTCTTAACCAATGTCCATCACATCTGTCTTTCTAAATTTGTCTTTCTAAGTGAGGATTGATCATTTTACCTTGTGTCCTTTTTCTTGTTTAGCTTCTTTAGGAGTACAGATTTTAGTATGTTTTTCCTATATTATAAGTCTACTACCCACTTATAAGTGAGTATATACCCTGTGTGTCTTTCTGCTCCTGGGATACTTCACTCAGGATGGTCTTTTCTAGATTCCACCATTTGCCTGCAAATTTCATGATTTCCTTGTTTTTAATTGCTGAGTAATATTTCATTGTGTAAAAGTACCACAATTTCTGTATCAATTCCTCCCTTGAGGGACAATTGGGTTATTTTCTGTTTCAAGCTATTATGAATTAAGCTGCTACAACATGATTGAGCTAATGTCCTTGTTGTGTACTTGACCATCTTTTGGATATATGCCTAGGAGTGGTATAGCTGAGTTTTGAGGAAGCAGTATTCCTAATTGTGTGAGAAAGCACCAGATTGATTTCCAAAGTGGTTGTACAAGTTTACATTCCCACTAGCAATGGGGGAGGGTTCTCCTTTTTCCACAACTTCTCCAGCATGTGTTGTCATTTGAGTTTTTTATTTTAGGCATTGTGATGGTTGTAAGGTGAAATCTCAGGGTTGTTTTGATTTGTATCTCTCTGATGGCTAAGGATTTTGAGCATTTCTTTTTTTTTTTTTTTTTTTGAATTTTATTTTTTTCTTATCAGTTACATTTTATTAACTCTGTATCCCAGCCGTATCCCCATCCCTCATTCCCTCCCAGTCCCTCCCTCCCTCCCTCATCTCCACCGTGCCCCTTGCCAAGTCCACTTGGCAAGGATAGGGGGGACCTCCTCCCCATTCATCTGATCCTGTTTTATCAGGTATCTTCAGGACTGGCTGCAAAGCTCTCCTCTGTGGCCTAACAGGACTGTTGAGCATTTCTTTAAGTGTTGCTCTGCCATTCTATATTCCTCGACAGATAATTCTCTGTTTAGCTCTGTACCCCATTTTTTAATAGGATTGCTTGATTTATTGCTTTTTCATTTCTTTAGTTCTTTATGTATTCTGGAAATCAGCCCTCTGTCAGAGTTGGTGAAGATCCTTTCCCAGTCTGTAGGGTGTCGTTTTGTTCTGATGACAGTGTCCTTTGCTTTACAGAAGATTTCAGTTTCATGAGGTCCCATTTATTGCTCTTAGAGCCTGTGCTGTTGGTGTTCTGTTGAGGAGGCCCAGACTGATCTTCCAGTCTCAGCCTCTCCAGTGCTGATATTTTAGGCATTATAACTAGGCACAAGTACTATGGATCATTAACTGATTTTAAACTACAGAAAATTAAAGAAATTGTAGTGAAACTTTTAGCTACAAGGTGAATATACACAAGCAATTTCATTGTAGAAAATACAAACGTGTATATATATATATATATATATATATATATATATATATATATATATACACAATTCAATCATATTCCCACTATGTGCTACCAGAGGGATTATTTTCTGATGGTTTTGGATATAACTTTGTGCATCTCTCATTCTTGTTAATTCTAGGCCACTAAAGGCCAGACTTAACTCCTTTATTTTCTGACCCAAGAAGCTGGACCCCAGTCTGACACATTCAGTGTCTCAACAGAGGTGTGAATTGAATTTATCTCAGATGCAGTAATAAGACAAAAAAACTGAATAAAAGTTACAAGAATCCCACATTGTCTTTTATATGTTAATAGAAGACCCAATGATAGAAACTTCAAATATCAAGCCAAGAAAATAAATGAAATAAGCACTGCTCTGGCTTTATAGGTTGTCTTTTTATAGTTATGGTTCACAAGAACTGATTAATAAGCTTCAATTTAAGAAAAGTTGTTGTTATCATTGTTTTTAAAATAAACATACTTACACTATCTAATCATATTTCTATTTACACTCTTGTCATGTGTCGCAGTTACTTCTTCAATAGTATAAGTGTATGACTGGATTTGCTTATAGAAATATTATGGTCTCATTAACATTTAGAAAAAATGAAGGACATATACTTCTAGCTCATAAAACAAATAATAACCTTTTGAGAATTAGATAGGATTTTTAAAATTAGACTATAGCATCCATATTAGAGTAAGTTTCTCTGTACATGAAATGCATGCCTTGATATGGTATTGGAAAATTTACATAGGAAATATCTATTATCAAACTGACATTTTATCCATGGCTACATGTAGGCTTGCTGCAAAAGACACAGGATAAGCAGAGTTTATTTTCAGTGACTTTAAAATATAATGTTCTCACACTACAGATATGTAGCTCCAAACATTACTTATTCATCAATTTCCTTTTTTTTCAAGTTTTTTTTTATTTTTAAAATTAGTTACAGTTTGTTCACTTTGTATCGCAGCTGTAGCCCCCTTCCTTCCCCTGCCAATACCACCCTCTCTCCTTCAACTTCTGTTATGCCCCTCCACCAGTCCAATGATACGGGTGGTTCTCCTCCCCTTCCATCTGACCATAGTTTATCAGGTCTCATCAGGACTGGCTTCTTTGTCTTCTTCTGTGGACTGGTAAGGCTGCTCCCTACTGAGGCAGAGGTGTCAAATAGCCACCTACTGATTTAATGTCAGAGACAGTCCCTGTTCCCTTTACTAGGACACCCACTTGGACACTGAGCTGCAATGGGCTGCATCTGTGTAGCGGTTTTAGGTTATCTACATGCATGAACTTTGGATGGGGTCTCAATCTCGGAAAAGACCCCTATATCCAGATTTTTCGGTTCTGTTGTTTATTTTGTGGAGCTCCTGTTTCCTCCAAGTCTTTCTATCTCCCCCTTCTTTCATAAGATTCCCTGCACTCTGCCCAAAGTTTGGCTATGCATCTTAGCATATGGTTTGATAGCCTGCTGGATGGAGTCTTTCAGAGGCCCTCTGTGATAGGCTTCTGTCCTGTTCCCTGTTTTTTCCCTTTTCTGATGTCTGTCTCATTTGCCTTTCTTAATGAAGATTGAGCATCTTACCCACGGTCCTCCTTCTTGATTAACTTCCTTAGGTGTACAGATTTAGTAGGTTTATCCTATATTATATGTCTAATATCTACTTATAAATGAGTATAAAACATGTGTGTCTCTCTGATTCTGGGATACCTCACTCAGGATGTTCTTTTTTAGATCCTACCATTTGCCTAAAAATTTCATGATTTCTTTGTTTTTAATTGCTGAGTAGTATTCCATTGTGTAAATGTACACAATTTATGTATCCATTCCTCAACTGAGGGACATCTAGGCTGTTTCCAGCTTCTGGCTATTACAAAAGAAGCTGCTATGAACATGGTTGAGCAAATGTCTTTGTTGTACACTTGAGCATCTTTTGGATATGTGCCTAGAAGTGGTATAGCTGGATCTTGAGGTAGCACTATTTCTAGTTGTCTGAGAAAGTGCCAGATTGATTTCCAGAGTGATTGTACAAGTTTACATTATCACCAGCAATGGAGAGGGGGTTCCCCTTAATCCACAACTTATCCAGCATGTGCTGTCACTTGAGTTTTTAATCTTATCCATTCTGATGGGGGTAAGGTGAAATCTCAGGGTCATTTTGATTTGCATTTCCCTGATGACTAAGGATGTTGAGCATTTCTTTAAGTGTTTCTCTGCCATTCGATATTTCTCTATTGAGAATTCTCTGTTTAGTCGTGTACCTTATTTTTTAATTAGGTTACTTGATTTGTTGCTGTTTAACTTCCTCAGTTCTTTATGGATTCTGGTTATTAGCCCTCTGTCAGACATGGGAATGCTCATGGCTTAGCAGGATTAACATAGTAAAAATGCCCATCATACCAAAAGCAATCTACAGATTCAATGCAATTCCCATCAAATTGAGCAGTCTGTTAGGCCACAGAGGAGGACTTTGCAGCCAGCCCTGAAGATACCTGATAAAACAGGGTCAGATGAAAGGGGAGGAGGTCCTCCCCTATCAGGGGACTTGGAAAGGGGCAGGGAGGAGACCAGGGAGGGAGTGTGGGGTTGGGGAGGGAATGAGGGAGCGGGATACAGCTGGGACACAGAGTTAACAAAATGTAACTAAAAAGAAAAAAAAATTATCAACACAATTCTTTTCAGACCTTTAAAGAAAAATTCTCAACTTCATTTGGAATAACAAGATACTCAGAATCGCTAAAACAATCCTCTACAATGAAAGATCTTCTGGAGATATCTCCGTCCCTGATCTCAAGTGTACTATAGAGCAACAGTAATAAAAACTGCATGGTACTGGCATAGAAACAGGCTGGTAGAATAATGAAAATGAATAGAAGACTCAGAAGTAAACCCACACATTATGGACACCTGATTTTTGACAAAGATGCCAAAACCATTCAATGGAAAAAAGATAGCATTTTCAACAAATGGTGCTGGACTAACTGGATGTCTACATGTAGAAAAATGCAAATAGAACCATACTTATAACCCTGGGCAAAACTAAAATCTAAGTGGATCCAAGACCTCAATACAAAAATGGATACACTAAACCTGTTAGAAGAAAAAGTGGGGAAAAGCCTTAACCTTACTGGCACAGGAGACAACTGCCTGAGCAGAACACCAACAGCACAGGCTCTAAGATCAACAATCAATAAATGGGACCTCATGAAACTGAAAACCTTCTGTAAAGCAAAGGACATTGTCATCAGAACAAAACAATAGCCTATAGATTGGGAAAAAAATCTTATTCAACCCAATTTTCTCTTACTTTACATTATCCACAGGCACTGTGGACTTTGTTAAGGACTTGCCTTTTGTCATCTACATTATGTCATCTACATAAAGTATGTAGTAAACACTCTCCATGATGGAGATCCTTAATGTCATAAACCATTTCCAGCAATGGTGGTTAAAAAAAAATGACAAATGTGGTTTGTCCTTTCAGAATATTTTCCTGAAAGAATATCATGGTGTAATATAAAAGCAAACTCTAAAAATACTTTTTATTATTTGGCAGATTTTATTCAATAGTAGATTTGTATTTATTATAATGAATATATATTTTTCTTAAAAGAAAACTTCAAGTAATGATTATTAATGTTATGCTAGTCTCAATATTATAAATGGTGTTATTTTTTTCATAGCACGTCTTAAAGAATCATTACATTGTTTATATGAAAATTCCTCATGGATCTTCTAATTTCTTTAACAAGATGATGTACTAAAATTTCTAAAAAAAGGTTTAAATGTTATATTGATTAACAATGTGTCTCATATGAAGTGTTAAAGATATTTTAATGTTTTATATAAAACATTATATCTGTCTAACTATAATACCTTGCTGAGTTCCTTTGCTTTTTTGAGTTGTTATTTGTCCTTGTTTGAGAGGTCTTACTAGAAAGTGAAGTTTGGTAAAGACTGAATAAATTCCCATATGTCATTGGCATCACTATTTTATGAACAGACATCAACATTCACCTGTGTGTGTTTGCTACACAGTCAACCATTGGAGTTTATCATATCGCTTCCTATAAGTGGAAGAAGATGCATGAGATTCAGATCACAGCCAGAGCTAACGTTTATGATACTGTTTGTCGAGTGAACTTGCTGCAGAGGAAAGTATAGATCTCATGAAAAAAAGTCTCATCTCTGTCCATACAAAATAAGGGCATTATTTTTTTTTGTTGCAATAGGTTTTTAAAATGAGTGATTTTATATTTATAATGACTCTCTGGGGTACTACTCCATGAATAGGGCATAAAATAATTTAAAGCTGGGAAGGTCATTTCTTAATGAAATTATATGAGAAATTTAACTCCTGTCTTTCTTTAAATTTAGATTTTGTATTCAATTTGTTCTGTTAGGTTTTATCCTTTTCACTATAGAATTCCAATCAGTTTCACATATACACATAAACACACATCATGCCATTTTGCAGATCATTCATCAAAACTCTTGTTTAAAGACATCATTATGGCACTTCTTTGAAAAAATACCTGAAGGCTATATTTCCTCAGGGAGAGACAAGTAAATATAAAAATTGTTCTTGGAAAGTAAGCATATTTGTCTTTTTTGTAAATTTCTCTTAAATGTCTAGATTACTCATATACATAGTATAGACTGGGGAATATCAAAGGATAGGTACAAAAAAAACATGTTTGCAGCCACTACTACAAAAATTTTGACATAATATTTATATTTTGAATGTACTTACAAACATATGTATTCTACTGAAGAAACTTGTAATAACTCTTAAATCACTTTTTTCTATTTATTAATGCCAAGTCAGATGTTATATGCATCAGCATTTTAAAAGAATTTCTTATGGTTGCACAATAATTCAGATCCATGATAGAACTCACTTTAAACGTATATACCATTTTGCCTATTAATGTTAAACACACTCTGTTGAGAAGGTATATTTTCTTCTTCTTCTTCTTCTTCTTCTTCTTCTTCTTCTTCTTCTTCTTCCTTCTCCTCCTCCTCCTTCTCCTCCTCCTCTTCCTCTGCTTCTTCTTCTTTACAATTTGTTCCAATTTTTATCCTAGAAGTTACACTTAAAGGGATCTAAGGTATGGGAAAATCATGCAGTTCATTTTCTATTCTGCTTAGCAACAGTAATGCTCTGTGCTCTTCCCTGTCAAGGGAGAGGATTCCCCTGCTGAATGCTGCTCTAACCAGCTAGAAAAGGTGCTGTCATTGTCAGAATAAGGAAGTTGTATACTCTTATGAAAAGAAAAGTTTCCTACCAACAATCATTAGGAACTACAAGTCTATATTTTGCATGGTTTAGGAATCTAGCTAAGTGGGGCAATACAAATAAAGAAATGAGAGACATACATACATAAAATCTGGAATTGGATAGACATTTTGTCTATAGATAGATAATGAGTCTATCATTATGTTGGACAGTGAGTCCATTATATAAAGTAGAAAAAGAGGAAGCTGGTTAGCTAATCCCATTAGTAGGTCTCTGTCTGGGAATAGTGTTAGGCATACACACAGAAACACACACACACACACACATACCTATATATGCACATATATAGTATATGATTAGTTAAACAATCTATAGTCAAATGTATATTGATTATACAAATATCAATATCTATTTGTATAACTTATACAATACAGATTTGTATGTATTGATTATACAAAACAGAGAAGCAGGAAAGTTCCATAAGTTATGTAGCATTTACACTTCACTTTTAACTGTGTTTCTACTTCCAACAGTGCTGAAATAATCCTGGAAATGGTCAGTTCAGTTTACACAAGGTCAAAGCCAACATACAGATCAAATATCGCCTAAAATATCTTTTACCTTATTATACTTGTATTCTATGATTTTCATTTTTTTTGGATTATTTTATTTCATTTTTTTGGATTATCATGAGATGGGTTCTTTAGGATTATTTAAATTAATATACTCCTGGTCTTCAAAAGAATACTCTATGTATATCAAATGATGCCTGCCATCACCACTGGAACAAACTTGATCATGCCTCCCTAAATGAGATCTCAATTATTTCATCATAGTTTGAAAGCTTCACTCAGTACTATTCCACACAGATCCAGGTATGAATAGACTCATAAAAGCACAATTGGGTAACTCCACTACATACGAAAAAAATAATACAAGCATTGTGAGTTAGAATTAAATTTCACTAGAGAATTTATTTATAGTGTAGTTTAACTGGGTACAGATTTATCAATCAGCCTTTAAAAGAGATCTATGTTTACATAGACTCCTAGAATACTGCATAGTTTTTGAGTTTTTGAACTGAGGACCTAATCCTCACTATAATTTATTTCATTTGGGAAAAAAATAGTAATTTGATATCCCCAATTCTATGAAATATATGACAACTAAAAAAAGATAAAAATTAAATACCTTCCTTAAAATTAATTTACTTAATATGTGCATTGTGTTCAGGCTCACATGCATGATGGAAAATATTTCTCATCAATATCTGTCCCGAAGTTTTGTCATGGTTTGTTAGATAAGATACAGGATAACTGAGCAGGGGTTCTAGGTTATATCTATGAATGGTCCTTGGTTGGAGTATCAGTCTCAGAAAAGACCCTGTGCCCAGATATTTTGGTTCTGTTGCTCTCCTTGTGGAGCTCCTGATCATTCCTGTTCCCACTATCTTCCCCTTCTTTCATAGGATTCCCAGCACTCTGCCCAAAGTTTGGTTAAGATTCTCAGCATCTGCTTTGGTAAACTGCTGGATGGAGTCTTTCAGAGGCCCTCTGTGGTAGGCTCCTCCCTGCTCAGATGTAGCCCATGGAAGCTCAGTTTACAAGTAGGTTCCCTAGTAAGGGGAACAGGGACTGTCTCTGACATGAACTCAGTGGCTGGCTCTTTGATCACCCCACCCTGAGCGGGAAGCAGCCTTGCCAGGCCACAGAGGAGGACAAGGCAGCCAGTCCTAATGAGACCTGATAGGCTAGGGTCAGATAAAAGGGGAGGAGGACCTCCCCTATCAGTGGACGAGGGGTGGGGCATAGGAGGAGAAGAGGAAGCTATGGAGAAATTGGGAGATGAGGGAGGGGACTAAAGCCCAGATTGAAA
Source organism: Psammomys obesus (assembly GCF_907164565.1). Lineage (NCBI taxonomy): Eukaryota > Metazoa > Chordata > Mammalia > Rodentia > Muridae > Psammomys > Psammomys obesus. Next base: position 2,389,833 of record NW_026596117.1, on the reverse strand, counting down.
GTGAATAAATTATAATAAATAATTAATAAAAATAAAAAAATAATAAATAGTTAAAATTAAAAAAAATCACTGTACTCTTAAGGGCAGGCAGTTAAAGTTTTCAGATTTTTTAAGTGAAATAAAGTTTATAGAAAAGATATTAAAGGAACATAGAATAATGAACATAAAGAATATAATTCATTGCTTTCTGTGTATGCATATTATTAGAAAATGTCTGGAAACCAGAGTTAAAGCTATCATATATAAATAATTTATGGAATGTTGAAAATTAATTTATCTTTTGTTTCTCCTCAGTGTTCTTATCAGGAATATGCCTATTTCTAAGATTTTGGAACATAAAACAATAACTTCCAAATGAGTTACCCTATTAGTCTTCTACTTCTAGTGGCTTGTCACTGGGTAAAAGTCTCTCCTCAGCTGTTCCAGAGAGGAGGAGTCCAGGGACAAAAGAGAGAAAGTTTTAGTAGATGTTTACTCTACCAAATCAAATTTATTTATTTTTTTTTGTATTTTCTTTTTTTTTTTGTTTTTATTTATTTATTTATTTATTTATTTATTTATTTATTTATTTTTTATTTTTTTTAATTTTATTTTTTTCTTATCAGTTACATTTTATTAACTCTGTACTGCAGCCATGTCCCAATCCCTCATTCCCTCCCAGACCCTCCCTCCCTCCCTCCTCTCCACCGTGCCCCTTGCCAAGTCCAATGATAGGGGGGACCTCCTCCCCATTCATCTAATCCTGTTTCATCAGGTATCTTCAGGACTGGCTGCAAAGCTCTCCTCTGTGGCCTAACAGGACTGCTCCTCCCTTGGGGGGTGGGGAGGCCAAAGAGCCAGTCATTGAGTTCCTGTTAGAAATAGTCCTTGTTCCCCTCACTATGGGAAACCAATTGGTTACTGAGCTACCACAGGCTACATCTGAGCAGAGGTTCTAGGTTACATTCATACATGATCCTTGGTTGCATGTCAGTCTCAGAAAAGACCCTGTGCCCAGATATCTTTGGTCCTTGTGGAGCTCCTATCCTTTCCTCATCAGACTAACTCCCCTTCTTTCTTATGATTCCCTGTACTCTACCAAAGGTTTGGTCATGAGTCTTTGCTTTGAAAACACTGCTAGTTAGAGTCTTTCCAATGTGCTCAGTAGACTCCTGTCATACGTTCAATGCACATCCCATCTGTCATTCTAAACGAGGATTGATAATCTTACCCCATGTCTACTCTCTTGATTATCTTTTTTAGGTGTACAGATTTCATTATGTTTATTATATCTTATAGGTCTATATAAGTGAGTATATACCGTGTTTGTCTTTCTCCTTCTGGGATATTTCGCTCAGGATGATCTTTTCTAGGTCCCACCATTTGCCTGCAAATTTCATGATTTCCTCCTTTTTGATTGCTGAGTAGTATTCCATTGTGTAAAAATACCACAATTTCTGTATCCATTCCTCCGTTGATGGACATCTTGGTTGTTTCCAGGTTCTGGCTATTACAAATAAAGCTGCTATAAACATGGTTGAGCAAATATCCCTTTTGTGTACTTGAGCAAACTTTGGGTATATACCTAGCAGTGGTATAGTGGGATCTTGAGGAAGCACTATTCCTAATTGTCTTAGAAAGCACCAGATAGATTTCCAGAGTGGTTGTATCAGTTTACATTCCCACCAGCAGTGGAGGAGGGTTCCCCTTTCTCCACAACCTCTCCAGCATGTGTTGTCCCTTGAGTTTTTCATCTTGGCCATTCTGATGGGTGTAAGGTGATATCTCAGGGTCGTTTTGATTTGCATTTCCCTGATGGCTAATGAGGATGAGCATTTCTTTAAGTGTTTCTCTGCCATTCGATATTCCTCTGTCGAGAATTCTCTGTTTAGCTCTGTTCCCCATTTTTTAATTGGATTACTTGGTTTGCTGCTTTTCAGCTTCTTTAGTTCTTTGTATATACTCGATATTAGTCCTCTGTCAGATAAAGGGTTAGTGAAGATTCTTTCCCAATCTGTAGGCAGGCGTTTTGTTTTGATGACAGTGTCCTTTGCTTTACAGAAGCTGTTCAGTTTCATGAGGTCCCATTTATTGATTGTTGCTCTTAGAGCCTGTGCTGTTGGTGTTCTGTTCAGGAAGTTGTCTCCTGTGCCAAGGAGTTCTAGGCTGTTCCCCACTTTTTCTTCTAACAGATTTAGAGTATCTGCTTTTATGTTGAGGTCTTTGATCCACTTGGACTTTAGTTTTGTGCAGGGTGATAAATAGAGATCTATTTTCATTTTTCTGCATGTGGACATCCAGTTGGACCAGCACCATTTGTTGAAGATGCTGTCTTTTTTCCATTGAATGGTTTTGGCTTCTTTGTCAAATATCGAGTATTCATAGGTGTGTGGGTTTATTTCTGGATCTTCTATGCGGTTCCATTGATCCTCCTTTCTGTTTTTATGCCAATACCATGCAGATTTTATTACTATTGCTTTGTAGTACAACTTGAGATCGGGGATGGAGATACCTCCAGATGATCTGTTGTTGTACAGGATTGTTTTGGAGATTCTGGGTTTTTTGTTTCTCCATATGAAGCTGAGAATCTTTTTTTCAAGGTCTGTAAAGAATGGAGTTGGTATTTTGATGGGAATTGCATTGAATCTGTAGATTGCTTTTGGCAGGATGGCCATTTTCACAATGTTAATCCTATACGAGAGAGATGGTGTGTAATGATCTCAAGGAGGAGCATAAATGACTATTGGGTTATGTTATGGAGATTTCAGAAGTTTTATGCATATTTAGAGGTGGATGGCACATTAACGGCATTAAAGTGATAGATTAACCTGTTGTAAATCATAGTGGATCAGATTTCTCTTTGTAGTCTTTTCATGCATAACAGGTATATTTATTATTTGGGAATATAATAGATGTACATAATGTATTCTGATCACATACTCTCCTTAGTTCTGATTCTTTTTCATCTCACATAGCACGTCCCCATCACAACATCATGCCCTCTTTTTAAAATATATAGCCATCTGTATCTCTTAATACTCCTCATATGCGTAAACAAGGGTGCTGGACCATCCACCAGAGCAGTGAGAACCTCCCAGTGTCTACTTCCCCAGAGACCTGGGACTTACTCTCCCTAGCTGCAGTGGCTCCTTAGTTAAGTGTGGAGCCTCATGCACTATTTCCCAAGTCCTGTGGAATTTCCCAGATAAAGTGAAAAGAACTAACTCAATGCTAATTTGTGGACTTTGTGCTAATCATTGTCCTTATTTCTCACTTACTTGGTTGTGATTTCTTTCATGAGGGTATTCACAGTGAGGAGGTCCTCAGTTCTGGTATAGGGGGCATTATGATGCTGTCTCCCATAAAGATCTGCATTGTAATAAATCCACGAAAGAACAGCTACTCAAATCAGAATTGCCTAATTGTCTTCGCTTTATGTTTTAGTCTCCTAAGCAAGTAAATTACACAATTACAAAGTCTCAAATGAGCCCTCTTTGTTTTATTTATTTAAGCATTCTCTTAAACCCAGTACCAAAGTGAATTATTAGTTATCATAGATTATAAGTGTCATGTTATAGATGGAGTCTCCATATATGATTGATTGGTCTAGTATTGAGAAATTCATGAAAACCTGTAAAAACAGAAAAAAAAATATAAATATATTTTTATTTTTATTAAGGTCTGTCTGTCATTTCATATTTCTCTGTTATAATTTAATAATTTTATTATGCTTTTGTTTTCATCTATCTGTGTCAGTTTCTTATTCATTTAAAGTAACAACGACACAAACTGATTGATTCTAATAATTAAAATAAGCACACAAATAAACTATTAATACAAACAGTGAAAACTTCATTTGTCATGAATGTGAAAATTAATTAATTCTAAGTCAAATCCGCTTAGTTGCCTTCACTTATGAAGTCATATACAAATGCAATTCTTCTTAATTTTAATATAAGTATTATTTTATCCCATTGTTTGAAAATAATCCAGAAGAAGAAAATTTGAAATTAAGAATTAGCTGAAATGTTATGTCTAGCTCTTTGGATTTAAACCAAGTTCTGTTAGTTTTCACTGAGTACATTATTAATCTATTAAATTAATAATTTTTCAATATTCCATTGTGTAAATAACAGAGTGAAGATTGTATAACAAATAAAATACACAAATGTACCCCTTTATTTTCTCTTCTCTCCTGAAAAACCCGTAATGTTTTAGCATTTTTATTTTGATTACTACAATGTTTTACTTCTATTTTCTTTACAGCACTTTAAAATATGTTCACAAAAAATTATCTAGTCTTTTTTTCTTTTTTATTGTTTGTTCTTATTAGTTACATTTTATTAACTCTGTATCCCAGCTGTATCACACTCCCTTATTCCCTCCCAATCCCACCCTCCCTCCCTCATCTCTTCCCTGCCCCTTTCCAAGTCCATAGATTGGGGAGGACCTCCTCCCCTTTCATCTGGACCTGTTTTATCAGGTATCTTCAGGGCTGACTGCAAAGTCCTCCTCTGTGGCCTAGCAGAACTGCTCCTCCCTTGGGGGGTAGGGAGTCAAAGAGCCTGCCATTGAGTTCCTGTCAGAGATAGTCCCTGTTCCCCTTACTATGCGAAACCAATTGGTTATTGAGCTACCACGAGCTTCGTCTGAGTAAAGGTTCTAGGTTTTATCCATACATGATCCTTGGTTGGAGAAAAAGTTTCAAAAAAAAAACAAAAAAAAAACCTGTGCCCAGATATATTTGGTTTTTGTGGGGCTCCTATCCTTTCCCTGTCATACTAACTCCCCTTCTGCCGAAGGTTTGGTTATGACTCTTATTTCTATATGTTATTCTCTGTAAATTTATATTTTCTACATTTCTTGAAAATTTTACATACTCATATTTACTCTCCTTCTAGTGTTGAATCATTTGCAATTTCTTCTCTTTGCTATTTAAACACCATTTAGATATATTTTATTTGGTTTTTTACAATCCTCTTTATGATGATCAGATTATGAATATCTATCTATCTAATGTTTTAGAGCAATCTCCTAGTTCAAATTTCTCAAGAATGAATGAAACATGCATGCTTCCGAAGGTGACAAACTAGGAGAGATAACAATGAGTCCACAGTCTAGAAAGAAGTTTTAGGTTTATTTATCACAGTATTCTACAAGTAATCTTTTCATAGTAAATATGTACTTCAGTAAAGTCACCATCAGTTGTCAAATACTGTCAGAATAAGTTTAACACACGATTATACCAAAGTCATATAGATTATCGATACATGGCATAGTAGAACATAATTGCTTTACTTGAGATCATGGTCTTACTAGAAGTGACAGCTTACTTGGCACTGTGTTGCCAGTCTAGCAAGAAAATAAAATCCAAACTGTATTATCTATTGAATATATATTGATTTCTCACGATCACACTCATGAATAAAGAGTCATTAAGTCTAAGAGTTATTAAAAAGATCCAGCTTGGATTCTGAACCTATTGAACTTGTATTATGTGGATAACTGAGGATATGAATGGCCAAATCATGTTAAAACTTGGGCAACTGTGTTTCTCATCTGTCAATGTGAGTTTGTAAGAAAAGCAGAGTTGACCCTGAATATTGTATCTTGAAAGTATCAATACACTTGATTAATCAGTAAGCAAAAACAATGCTCTTTTTTTTTCTTTCAGTTTTTGCTGGTAGGTTCATTTTCACAGTATTTTCCTCTAGGAAAATTTTAACAAATATATATTCACATATATATTACTTTTAGAGTATATCTGTTTTTCACATGCTAAAGTAAAGAGATTAGTGGTACCCCTGAGATCAATAAGACAATATTATAAGCTTTATATGAATAAGAAGAATCCAAGATTACTACATGGAAACTAACATAATGTCAAATTAATTAAGACAAAATATATAAGTCATATTTTAGAAATACTGGATTTTAATTCAAAGATAAATTTTAATCTATAAAATAAGGTAAATAGTGGAATCAAAGATTTAATCTCACTCTTCTCTACCTTCAAATTTACCAGGTTTCTTAAAGACCTAAAGTTTCTTTTAATCTGTAAATATGGTTATATGCCATTTGACAATAAATTAAAACAATATTTTGTTATTAGCTGTATTATATAGAATAAACATACTAAAATCTATCCCTAAAAAAGCTAAACAACAAGGAGGACCCTAGAGAGGAGGCTGAAACCTCATGCAGAAGGGTAAACAGAGTAGACATCGGAAGTAGGAGAAGAGAAAGAATAGGACAGGAATCTGCCACAAGGGGTGCTCTGAAAGACTCTACCTCTCAAGATATTAAAAAAGATGTTGAGACTCATAGCTAAACTTTGGGCAGAGTGCAGGGGACCTGACAGAAGAAGGGGGAGATAGAAAGACCTGGAGGGGACAGGAGTTCCACAAAGAGGCCAATAGAGCCAAAAATACCTTGGCCCAGGAGGGCATGCAGAGACAGATACTCTAACCAAGGGCCATGAATGGAGAGGACCTAAATCCCCTGATCAAATGAAGCCCATAGGCTGCTCAGTGTCCATCTGCGTTCCCCAGTAAGGAGAGCAAGGTCTGTCTCTTACATGAACTCAGTGACTGGCTCTTTGTTAACTTCCTCCTAGGTGATGCAGTCTTACCAGGCCACTGAAGAAGATGATTCAGCCAGCATTGATGAGACCTGATAGGCTATGGTCATATAGAAGAGGAGGAGGACCTCCTCTATCAGTGAACTAGGGGAAGCGCATAGGGGGAGAAGAGGAGGTGGATGGAACATAGATGAGTGGGGGCTACAGTTGGATATAAAATGAATAAATTGTAATGAATAATAACTAAATAAATAAATTTTAAAACTTATGAAATCAATTAAAATATTTTTAAGGCATTGTTCATATCAGTCTATTAAACTCAAAAAATTTAAATATTTTGCAATGTTAAACACTGAACTTATTTACAAGGAGGTGTATATAGGAGGATTTGCAGGATGAAAAAGAAAGCAAAATGATGTAACTATATTATAATCTCAAAAAAATAAAATAAATAATTTTAGAAAGAAGTTGCTCACAGTCTACATGCTAAGGTGTTTAGTTGCTATGATTATTTTCCTGTTATAATTGACAAAAAAGAAGAATGAGTCACCAAAGTTATTTGTCATACAGACCCAGAAGAACTGAATGATACAAACTCTATAGGTATGTGTCATAGGTTTTTATAGATAAGTCTCCAGATTACATATTAGTTAGTTGCTGCCTGTATGTAATTACATTGTATTTGGGAGGAGTTTAGGCTTTCATGGACAGACAGGAATCCACATTCAAACAGGTAAAAGAAATAGTAAAAGGCATGAAGACAGAATTAGAATCAATAAAGAAAACACAAACAGAGAAAACCCAGAGTTAGAGAACCAAAGCGATCAGGAGCCACAAAGGTAAGTAAGCATCACTAACGGAATTCAAAAGAAGGCAGAGATAATCTCAGGCACGGAGGATGCAATTGCAGAAATTAATATATCTCTCAAAGAAAAAATAAACTCGGAAAAGAAAGGACACCATGAAAAGATGAAACCTAAGAATAATAGGAATAGAGGAAAAAGAAGATTCCAAGCTCCAAGTCCCAGAAAATAATTTCAAGAAAATCATAGAAGAAAATTTCCCCAACCTGAAGAAAAAGATGACCATAAACATATAAAAGTCCTACAGAACACTAAATAGACTAGCCCAGAAAAAAATTCCTCCCGCCACATACTAATCAAAACAGTAAATCTACAGAACAAAGAAAAATATTAAATGTGCAAAAGGAAAAAGGCCAAGTAACATATAAAGGCAAATCTATCAGAAGCATACCAGACTTCTCAACGGGGACTATGAAAGCCAGAAGGGAATGGGAGGATATGATACAGAAACTTAGAGATCACAGATGCCAACTCAGACTACTATATCTAGCAAAAATTTCAGTCAACATAGATGGAGAAAACAAATTATTCCATGACATAACTAAATTTAAACTATATATGCACAGCATTCCAGCCTTATAGAAGATACTAGAAGGAAAACCCAACGAGATCAACTATACCCAACAAAACATAGGATAAAGACACCATCACATCCAAAAAGCAAAAGAAAACAAGCAATGAATCACAGTAACAACAACAATTCCAAAATAAAAGGAACTAACAATCATTGGTTACTAATATCTATTAACACCAATGGTCTCAACTCCCCACTAAAAATACATAGACTAAAAGATTGGTTTCAGAGACAGGATCCAACATTCTGCTGCATTTAAGAAACACACCTCTGCAACAAAGATAGACACTACCTCATAAAAGGCTGGAAGAAGGTTTTTCCAAGCAAACAGACAGAAGAAGTAAGCTGGAATAGCCATCCTAATATCTAATAAAATAGTCTTTCAACCCAAACTAAAGGAAAGAGATGGAGAGGGACACTTCATATTCACAGGAAAAAATCCATTAGGAGGACATCACAATTGTAAACATTTATGCACCAAACACAAGAGCTCCTGCATTTGTCAAAGAAACATTATTAAAATCGTTTTATTATTACTATTTATTACAATTTATTCACGTTCTATCTCTGCTGAACCCCTCTCCCTCATCTCCTCCAGGTACCACCCTCCCAACTTCTTCTCCCCCTAGGTCCCTCCCCTAGTCCACCAATAAGGAAAGTCTATCTCCCCTACTATCTGACCCTAGCCTATCAGGTCTCATCAGGGCTGTATGAATCCTCTTTCTCTGTGGCCTGGAGGCTCCCTTACCTGGGGGAGTTGATCAAAAAGCCAACCACTGAGTTCATGTCAGAGACAGCCCCTGATCCTCTTACTAGGGAACCCACATGGAAACTGAATTTCCCGTAGGCTACATTTGAGCAGGAATTCTAGGTCCTTTCCATGCATGGTCCTTGGTTGATTCATCAGTCTCTGCAGGACCACCTGAGCTCAGAATTTTGGATCTGTTGCTCTCCTTGTGGACCTCCTGTCGCCTTCAGGTCCTTCTATCTTCCTCTTCTTTCATAAGATTCCCTGTACTCTGCCAAAAGTTTGGCTATCTGTCTCAGCATCTACTTCAATACCCTACTGAGTAGAATCTTTCAGAGGCCCTCTGTGGAAGGCTCCTGTTCTTTTTCTTGTCTTCTCCTTCTTTTGATGCCTATCCTATTTGTCCTTCTGAATGAGATTAAGCATCTTCCCTAGGGTCCTCCTTGTTGTTTAGCTTCTTTAGGAGTATAGATTTTAGTCATATATTATATGACTAAGACCCACTTGTAAGTGAGTATATACCATGTATGTCTTTCTACATTAAAAAAAAAAGAAATTCTGAAATTAACAGGCAAACAGATGTAACTAGAAAAGAGCATTCTGAGGAATTACAGTCTTAACTGTTGTTTTACCTCTGGAGAACAAGGAGGGAACAGATGCTCACCTGGGCCAGAGATAAAAGGGATTTTGACATTAGTTTGGTAGGAATTATACCCGTCGTAGCAATCTTAGCCATTTTTGGTCCCCTGGGGAATATCCACTTACTGGGAAATAACTGAAAGATTTAACTAATTTCAGGGTACAGGCATGCTTCCGAAGTGACTTCAACCACCACTTTACTAAGCCAGAATTATCCCTCACTACATTCAAAATATTGGTGCTTATTTTCACAGGTAAGTGTAGTCCACTAGCCTCATAAAGAAAACTTCTCTTAGCAACAGATGGGGACCATTACAGACAACCACAACCTATCAAAGTGCGGAGCTGCGGCATTCGGTCTCAGAGGATGCTTATCAGCACAACTGCTGTACCCGAAGGTGCGGGGAACAATAAAGTATCCCCAACATGATCTTCCGGACATGATCTGAACAAGGACATAACAACAGACACGCTAAAATAGACAGGGGAATCACCACGAGAGTCCCCCTGTGCAAAGAACTGCAGGCAAGCAAATGATCCTGAGAGTGCAAGGAGCAGTCTCCTCCAGGTAAGGGCACAGCAATCGCTCTAAGTAAAGCTTCACAGAGATACTAGCGAGGCTGACTGGGAATCGTTATACATTTATATTCTATTTACAATAACATAGTACAGCATAATTTAAAAGGAGACTTCAAGGTGTTGTAATGTAAAGGACAAAAACAAAATATCCAATCTAGGCTTCCATTTATCCTTCAAACTAGGGCAAAATAAACCTAGATATTATGTGATAATCAGCTAGGCTAATGTGAGGATGAATGTGTTTATAATCTGCTATAATGTAATAATCAAAGAACTTAACTAGTCATTCAATAATCAATGAACATCATCATTAAACATAGGCATTTATCCATTTCATATGTAAAATAAATAAATGTGCCAGGAATTTTATGAAATACAATCAGTTTTTAGTACATAATACACGCACAGTTAATCGATAAGATTAGACCATTTTTATTAAATTTTTATTTTTAATATTAATTACAATTTATTCACTTTGTATCCCATTGATAGCCCCCTCCCTCAATCCCTCCCAATCCCACCATCTCTCCCTCATCTCTCCATGCCCCTCCCCAAGTCCACTGATAGGGGAGGTTCTCCTCCGCTTCCATCTGACCCTAGCCTATCAGGTCTCATCAAGACTGGCTGCATTGTCTTCCTCTCTGGCCTGGCAAGATTAGACCATTTTTATATTCACATTTTCTACCAAGAAAGGAGTTACTATTTATATGAAAATAAATATTTGATTTGAATGATCTGGATGGGAGATTTGGAGAGATTTACTGTTTCTTTCTGAAAATAACAAAGACCTGATTTTATTCATATGCTACCACTTGTGGGAATAAAAAAAAAAAAAATTGTGACCTGTACTTTGTCACTCATGGCCTAAAAGTTGTGAGACAAAAATAAGAAAATATTTGAAAAGAAAAATAGTCATAGAACTCTGGTGATAGAGATGAGCATAAAAACAGAAATTTTCTAAAATAATTCAGGCATTAAAAATTAAAAGTACAAGAGAATTGAATAGAAAAGAACATTTTTCAGAAGAGCATAATGGGAGTGCCTGGCCAAGGAGAAAACTGAGGACACAGACAGATCCAGTTTGGAATAGTAGCGAAAATGTTCTTTAAAATTTAGAATTGTTAAGACATTTAGTTTTTTAGGTCATTGATTTTAAAGACTTCACTTGGATAAAAAAAAATTTTATTATTGGGCAAAATTATATGAGGTGCATTTTATAAGTGATAGGAAAACTGAACCTTGATTATTATAGAAGCCAAATGCATAAGAGAGGGAAAGCATATTCATACTTAGAGTTAGGAAGATTATAAATGCAATCATTCTAAATAATGAAAAGATAACATAATGAAGTCTATACACCTAAAGAAGATAAACAAGAAAGCGGACACGGGGTAAGCTGATCAATCCTCACTTAGAAAGACTAATGGGATGTGCATTGGACATATGACAGGAGTCTACCGCAGAAGGCATCTGAAAGACTCTACCTAGCAGCGTTTCAAAACAGATACTAAGACTCATAGTCAAACCTTCGGCAGAAGGGGAGTTAGTATGATGTGGAAAGGATAGGAGCTCCACAAGGACCAAATATATCTGGGCACAGAGGTCTTTTCTGAGACTGACACTCAACCAAGGACCATTTATGTATATAACCTAGAACCTCTGCTCGGATGTAGCCTGTGGTAGCTCAATAACTAATTGGTTTCCCATAGTAAGGGGAACAGGGACTATCATTGACAGGAACTCAATGGCAGGCTCTTTGACCTCCCCACCCCCCAAGGGAGTAGCAGTCCTGCTAGGCCACAGAGGAGGACTTTGCAGCCAGTCCTGAAGATACCTGATAAAACAGGAACAGGGTCAGATGAAAGGGGAGGAGGTCCTCCCCAATCTGTGGACTTGGAAAGGGGCAGGGAGGAGATGAGGGAGGGAGGGTGGGATTGGGAAGGAATAAGGGAGTGGGATACAGCTGGGATACAGAGTTAATAAAATGTAACTAATAATAATAACAACAACAACAATAATAATAAAAAGAACTGAAAATAAGAAAAAATAAATTATAAATGTCCTTTGCAACCTGTTAATTGGGAAGGAATAGAAAAAAAATCTGTATACATGAGTCTCTATACTTGTCTGTATATTCCATATACTCAGGGTGATTTTCCCACTGCTTTATATTGGTATCAAATAGATGAGCAGGCAGGACGTGAATCGAAGTTTCTAACTAACTGTGTGAAATAAGTTGTAGACCATTTCACACAGATTAAAAAAAATGTGTAATAGATAAAAAGCTCAAGAATAAAGAGATATTTTGTTATGTCCATACATGGTCCTTGATTGGAGAAACAATCTCATATAAGACCCCTGTGCCTAGATATATTTGGTCCTTGTGGAGTTCCTGTCCTCTCCAGGTCATATTAACTCCCCCTTCTTTCATATGATTCCCTGCGCTCTCCCCAAGGTTTGGTTATGAGTCTCAGTAGCTGCTTTGATACACTGCTAGGTAGAGTCTTTCAGAGGCCCTTTGTGGTAAGGCTCCTGCCCTATTACTTGTTTGCTCCTACATCCAATGCCCATCTCATTTGTCTTCCCTAGAACCTCTGCTCGGATGTAGCCCATGGTAGTTCAGTATCCAAGTGGGTACCCTAGTAAGGGGAACAGGGACTAATTCTGACAGGAATTCAATGACAGGTTCTTTGACCGCCTCACCCCCCAAGGAAGGAGCAGCCCTGCTAGGCCACAGAGGAGGACTTTGCAGCCAGTCCTGAAGGTACCTGATAAAATAGTCAGATGGAAGGGGAAGAGGTCTTCCCTTATCAGTGGACTTGGAAAGGGGCAAGAAGGAGATGAGGGAGGAAGGGTGGGATTAGGAAGGAATGAGGGAGCGGAATACAGCTGGCATACGAAGCTAATAAAATGTAACTCAAAATAAATAAATAAATAAATGAATAAATAGAGAAGGAATCTCCAAAAAAAAAAAAAGAGAGAGAGAGAGAGATTTTGAATGAGAAAATTTATGTGGAGCTGATACAATTCTTTACTCTATCTTTAATATTGGAGATTTTCATAGTAAATAAAAGGTTTTTTGATATATTGGGAATATTTTTTGTTATGTTTTAGCAGAAAATAGTCATTAAGTAAATGCTGATTTGAAATCCATCTAAAACAGCCACTATGGAGGAAAAACTTAAATTAAAATCAAACAACAATATGATTGAAGTCACTAATGAAAATTAAACATACAACTGATTTTACAGTTTCTGTTAGGAAATGACAAGTAATTTTTATCTATAAGCATTCTGTGTTATTTTTATATTCTCTCACTTGTCAGTTGGAAAAAGATTTGAGTAGACAAGAAAAAAAATAGAATACTGTATTTCATTTGCTTTCCTGAATTCCTTTACTGTATTTTTCAATTTGTTTATTCATTAATTAAATTAAAATGTAAATTCTCTCCATTTGGGTAATTCTACTCTATATTTAGATAAAGTTTATAAATTCCTTTTTCCAAGTTTAGCATTTTTTAACACTGAAATTATCTATGTTTTATACACAATAAGATGATACATGTCTTGTATGAAAAGTTCAAAAGGTAGAAATAGTATTGATTTTCTTTTACTAAAAGTAGTTCTTTTTCCCTCAGTTTGATCTAAAGAGAGTTTGACATTTTACTTATACAAATTATGATTGAACTCCAAACAATATGCACCCATTGTTCCTTAGTGATGACATATACATGTATGAGAAGTTTGTTTCTTCTCAAGTTTGAATAATCTTTGTTTCCAGAGTTTATAAATGTGAGTTCATTAAAATGATAGGTTCATGAACAGAGTTTTGCTTATTTGTTTTTCATTTTTATTGTTGCAAAATATGTTAGGTATTAAATAAGTTTACCTATCACAGGGTAGGGGCTGAATGATATACAGTCATTTCATCAGTCAAGCATTTCATCTCTGCAATGCATTTAGGCATTCTTCATTATGACCCAAGGACATGCCTGAATCTTTGTTTCTTTCTTTTTTTCCTCAACTACTATCATATAACATATGTTCAAATCATATGATATTTCTATCTGGGTAAAGGTACTTGCTTGCCTGTCAACATGGAAAGTGATTCTTTTGGATGGCAAGCTTTGTAAGAACAATGTCAGCGTTTTACTTTTCACTCATTCTGCTTTTGCATTTGACTAGGTGAAGTAAACATTCATAAATAAAAAACCAAATGTCCTTGAAACATTACCCTCTCATATCTCTGCCCCCTTTCTTCTATTCCATTAGTTATAGTGTGATTTGTGAGTTTTCAAAATGTAACAAATAGCTTAGAATACCTTGGATGCACTGACATGAATTATACTGCTGGACATAAAATGGATACTAAATACTAATTCAATGCTCTGCTAGATACTTATTATGATCTTTACAACAAATACAAGAATATCCATTTGATGTGGAGTCAAAACTCTTATTTGCACTTCAGCAGAATGAAAAATTGTCAAGATTGTAAATAGAGACAACTTAAATAATTTAAGGTATATAATTATATTTGTATATATGATGCAAATATATAAGGTATACAATAAATTATTATTAAATTTAATATGCTTATATTTGAATTATAAAGATTATGATTTTTCAAGTTGTTTTTTTTTGAAATGAAATTTGATAATAAAATCCAAAGAAGTTTGTTTCATATGAATAATTAACCTAGAATATTAAATTTCTGTGACTGGATCATTCAGAAAAGGATGGTAAGATATAATACCTGGAGGGGACACGAGCTCCACAAGGAGATCATCAGAACCAAAAAATCTGGCCACAGAGGTCTTTTCTCAGGCTGATACTCCAACCAAGGACCGTGCATGGAGATAACCTAGAACCCCTGCACAGAAATAGCTCATGGCAGCTCAGTCTCCAAGTGGGTTTCCTAATAATGGGAACAGGGACTGTCTCAGACATGAACTCAGGGGCTGGCTCTTTGATCACCTTCCCCTGAGTGGAGAGTAGCCTTACCAGGCCACAGAGGAAGACAATGCATCCAGTCCTTATGATACCTGATAGGATAGGATCAGAGGGAAGGGGAGAAGGACCTCCCCTATCAGTGAACTTAGAGAGGGTCATGGGAGAAGATGAGGGAGGGAGGATGTGGTTAGGAGGGGACAAGGGAGTAGGCTACAGCTGGGATACAAAGTGAATAAACTGTAATTAACTGTAAAAAAATAAAGAAAATAAAATTATTTAATTTATTATATCCACACATTTCTGTTTTAACTAAAACAGATATGAAATTATTCATTTAGTTTTCCTATAAGGAAAGAAAGTAAACTACCATCCTGCTAAGGAGCTTCTGGAAGCATCAGGTTTCTATTGTTTCTTGCAGGATGTTTAATTGTTTATGTATTCTTTTTAATCAATGCACTTGGGACCTACAGCTTGGCCACCATAAAGCAAAAACATCACTCTTTCAATCTTTCTTCACCTGCAATGGCCTCACTTTAAGATATTATGACTTCATTCAGCAGCAAGCTCATTTCAGGACAACAATTAAAACTACTTCCTACATGAAAAATGTGCTAACGCTTTTGGCTGAGCCTTAAGACATTTTGGAAGTGCTTCCTTGCAGGATGGAAAGGCATCAAGCCAGCTACTATGCACATGCATAAATCTGTCAACTACCCAGAATCTGGCACAAAATCAATGTCACTTAAGATAAAAATATGCTGTGGAATTGCAGTTCAAGTACAGAAATCATTATTTGTTTGTGTGTGTGTTGTTTTGTTTTCTATGAATAAAGTTTTTTTTTTGTTTGATTCTCCTAAGTGGACAAAAAAAAAGATGCAATCATGAAATATGTTCTGTGAATGCTTTTTTAATCTTTAGAAATAACTGAGCATGTCAACAAGAGAAATTTTTAATTTATAAAATATGAATATCTGTGGAGTTTTACAGAAGTCAAAGGCACACTGTATGATGTGTTCCATATTCCCAACTCCATTCTTTATGTAATTCTTAGTCTCATTTGTTCCTTGGTTAGCTTTTGTCCACTTAACTTAATTTGTAGGTGATTTAGCTAAGTTAAGTAGAAAATGGAAATGTAGGCATAGGCTGGGATAAAGAAGGTGAAGATGAAACAAGGATATCAGGTCACATTTACTATATAAGATATTTGGAATGGGGCTATTGTTGCCCTGACTTGAAAGTGAAATTTAAGGCAATCACATGTAATTTATCCACACAATTGACGCACATGCTAAACATTGACAGCTAGCCACATGTTAGTACTGTGAAAGACTGCCATGCAAATACTGCATACACCCCAGACCCCGGACTTTGTGTGCAGCTGTGTACTTCATTTCCGCATTCAGAGTTCACTACTTTTCAAGAAAATGCAGCTCCTGAGAGTGTTCAAAGATGCAGCCTGCCCAGGCTGTTCAAATGAAGAGAAAGGCAAATGTTTCTAAGACAATTACACTAAACACAGTACACATATTATGATCAGCCTAAGCTGTCAAAAGCTTTTAGGTGCAAATCAAACCTCCTTAAAAAATAAGCTTGCATATTTTTCAGTATTATAGTTGGAAGAATGTATTTCTAAAGCTGAAATTTAAGACATTTTCCTCTGATTTTGTCCAATTTATCTAAGTTGGAAGATGAATAATGATTCATCCTTAGATGCTTGTTCTTAGCTAAGCTACGAATCTGACAGTAATTTCAAAAGTAAGAATAAAAGCACATCTTTAAGTACATCCTATGGTTCTTTCTGAAAGCATGCTTCATTAGAGATGGTCAAGTGTCAAAGTTGTTTCAAGGTTAGCCAGTCTTTAACATCTTACAGTCTGCAGAAGTTAAAGCAAGTGTTTCAGTTCCGTCAAACCCCTACCTCTATTTCTACATCACTCCAGATTTAATCAAACTTAAAAAATAAAGCCTCCCTTTATTGAAACTACTTATCCATGCTTCTCATCACTGTAACCAAACCCAGTAACTGAGATATGAAGTAATTTTAATAGAAAAGATAACTTTAAATTTAAAAAAAATGTCAAAAATCATCCATGTAACCAAAACAGTCTTCAAATTATTGATTTATACCTGTTGTAAGAAATTTACAAAGGGATTTCTTCCTATCTTTATCTACTTTTTCTCAAAGATAAGAACTTTCAGAATTATAGCATAGCACCAGTATTGGGAAACAGATTGCGGTAAACTTCAGACACACATGATTTTCATCAGCACAGAATCCTTTGTGGGGCCTATTTATGATCCAGTCACTGCCTCAGGAACAACCACTAATGTTTTCCATTTTTACAATTCTGTTACTTCAGGAATGTAACACATTAAATGTATCTCATGGATGCTTTAATGAAAAACACGTGTCCAATTTTGTTAGATGAAAGTGTTTGATAAATGCCAATTACTTCTCATGAGTTGATGGTTTCAGGTCATCTGTCTTTGCTGGCTTTCTGTGTTTTTATCACTTTGTGAGAGAAAGCTGTTGATCGCTTCAAATACAGTCTGATTTCTAGTTCTTTTCATGTTTTCAGCTCATTCTCGAGATAGGATCTGGTTCTGTATAACAGACACAAAATTGCTATCTGGTATGGGATTAAATTTTATTATTTTTGATATTGTTACATATCTCAGATACTTCACTGTTATTCAGTCATTTATGCTCTTTTATTCTTTGGATTAATATCATATAGATATAAAATTTCTATTCTTTTCCTTCCTGTTACTATTGTAAATAGGTTTTAATTGTTCGGGATTTTTAATTAGTCTTGCTAATGTCTATGTGTATCTTGACTTAGACATTTATAGTGAATGCAATAGGAAATAATGTTATTGACAAAAAAATAATGTTCTTTACACATTTGACTGTGGTACCAGTCTCTAGATTAAAATGCCCTTGGGGGTTATGGTAGATTACTATTAGGAAACTAACAAAACCCCTCTGTTAAGGAGGTTCATATTTAAATGTTAAGGAGGGTTTATACTTACTCTCTTGCTTGGCCTGCTTTCTCATAGCACTCAGGATCACCAGTCCATGAATGACACTGTCCACAATAAGCTGGGCCCTCCCGTATAAATCATCAACCAAGAAAATGCACCCACAAGTCAATCTGGTGTGTGCGTTTTCTTTATTGAGGTTCCCATTTCCCAAATGACTCTTGCTTGCCTCAGATTGACACAATAAGCTAGTAGCACACTCGGTTTGATGATTTTTCATTGAGTGAGATATTAGCTAGAACTGAATTCAGCTATGCAGCTGAGCGTTTCTGGCTTGAGCTTTCTTTAGTTTCTATCTGTAATGGCCTCCTTTCCTTAGAACAGAGACGAGATGACTAGGGGCTTCTGTTACCTCAATTGTCATGGCTCTAGTTTGAAGTGTTTTCATTCACCTTGTTTGTTTTTTTTTTTTTTTTCATCGTCTGCCTTTCAGGTTCTCTATCATTTTCTATGAATATTCCTCAGGTCTGCACATTGCTGCATAGACCACACTGACCTTGACCTACCAAGTTTAACCAAGTCACTACTTCAGCCTCATGAGGATCTAAAATTGTAGATGTACATTTTAATACCTTGTTTCAGACCTGCTGGCTCGTGTATTTCTGAATTATGAAAAATTTTTGCACCGCAGAAGACAAACACCATATATGTGAAAGATGTTCAACCACACAACAAGGACATTTGCTCAACTATGTTCATAGGAGTAAAAGCCAGAATCTGGAAACAACCTAGATGTCACTCAACTGAAGAATGGATACAGATATTGTAGTGCATTTACACAATGGAATACTACTCAGCTATTAAAAACAAAGAAATCATGAAATGTGCAGGCAAATGGGTGGAATTAGAGAATATCATCCTGAGTGTGGTAACCCAGAGCAGAAAGACAGACATGATCTATACTCACTTTTAAGTGGCTATTATCCACATGACATAGGATAAACATACTAAAATCTACACACCTAAAGAAGCTAAACAACAAGGAGGAACCTAGGGAAGATGCTTAGTTCTCATTTATAAGGAAAAACAGGATGGACAAGATGTGTTAAAAGAGAGGGAAGAGGATGGGAGCACAACACAGATGTCCTCTAAAAGACTCCACCCAGCAGGGATCAAAGCACATGCAGAGACTCACAGCAAAACTTTGGAGGGAGCATAGGGAGTCTTATGAAAGTAGGATTTAGAGGGACCTGGATGGGACAGGAGACCTACAGGAAGAAGAGTGAAGAGTGAAGTAAAAATAAGCTTGGCCCATGGGGAACTGCAGAAACTGATTACAGTCATTGTACTTAGTGTTTATATATATATTTTAAATTGAACATAGACTTTTTCCATATAATACATTCTAATTAGTTTCCTGTCATACTACTCCTTCCACTTCCTCTATGAGATGGAACTCATACCCAACACTGTCAGGGGGAGGGGTACCAAGAACCAGAGAGTCAATAGGACAGGGACCTGGAGGTAAACCAAATACTAGTGTTCTACTAAAGGAACATAGCAACAAAATTACTCCTAACAACAGTCAGTTGTACTCATCTCTCTGTGCCCTGCTCAGCCATCATCAGAAAAGCTTCCTCCTGCAGCAGATTGGAGCAAATACAGAGACCCACAGCCAATCAATATGCAGAGAATGAAATACATCAGAACATGGAACCTGCAAAGAAATTCTCACTCAAATCTCTCCTCTTAGGAATCAGAAAACCATGCAGAACAGGAGGCAGAAAGAGTATATAAACCAGAGTGGACGGAGGACACCAAGGAATCTGTAGCATCATGCACAGAAACTGCACAAGAATATACTAGATGGGGTTCTAGAATTAGAAAGAGAAGTGTACACAAGCCCCCACCTCAAACCCAGAAGCTGTTTCTACTTTACAGCCAGTTTTGAATGGAAAATTAATATTCTACAGGGTAAGCACTCTTAAAGGTAGGCCCCATACTCAGGAATAGACAGTCAATGGAAAAACCAAATCAAAACAAAAGCAAAACCAGAAATTTTACAGTATGTTTGGAGGTTCTTTATCTCATAGCGTGAAGTTAGTTTTTTTCTTTTTTCTTTTCTTTTTTCTTTTTTTTTTGTCTCCTTACAAGTATTTTCCAAATAAATTATTATTTAAACACCACAGTTTTTATGCATTTATTTATTTACTTATTCATCTTTTCTCATATATTACATTCTGGTGTCAGTTGCCCTTCCCTCCCCTTCTCCTATTCTCTCCGCCCACCCTACCACCTATCCGCTTCTCCTCCATTTCCCTTCAGAAAACGTGAGACCTCCCATGTCAACCAAACATGGTATCTCAAACCACAATGAGAATAGGCACATACACTTGTATTAAGGTGGTACAAGGCTGCCCAGAGGTTAGGAAAAAAAGTTGCAAAGAAAGCGAAAGGGTCAAAGACAGCCATGTTCCCATTGTTAGGATTGCCACAAGAAAATCAAGCCACTCCACTACAACTTATATTGGAAGGGCCGAGGACAGACACATGGAGGTTCCATGATTGCAGCTTCAGGCTCTTTGAGCTCCTATGATCCCAGTTAAGTTGATTCTGTGGGTTTTCTTGTAATGTCCTTGTCCTCTAAAATCCTTCCTAAGCTCCTGCTGAGGTTTGGCTGTGGATCTTTGCATCTGTTTTCATTGGATGCAGGATGAAACCTCTCTGATGATGGTTATGCTAGGCTCCTGTCTAGGAATACAGCAGAATATCATTAGAAATCATTTTATTGACATTTTTTTTCTGGTCATGTGGTTCTACCCAAGGTATTTGGGCTATTCAGCCTCTAATGACTGCCCCCCCCCCCCAGGCAGTGTCAGTCATTGGCTCCCTCTCATGGCCTGGTTCCAAACTAGGCAGCTCATTGGTTACCTAGGGTCACCCTCCTAGATTCCTGACAATTTCAATTTCACTAGGTTTCTGCCTGGCTCCTAAAACGACCCCCAATTCCAGTTGTCTTTCCTAATACTCTTTCCCTCTGTCTTCCCCCTACCTGATCTCTCTTGTTCCCACCCCCACACACCTCCCAACCCACCGACAATATTTATTCTATTTACCTTCCCCAGGGAGAGTCATACCCCACCTTGAGTTCTCCTTGTTGTTTAGTCTCTCTGGAACAATAGATTGTACCATGATTAGCCTTTACTTTAAAGCGAATGTACCACAGTTTGATCTGAAAGAATTTGACACTACAACTAATATATCTAATATGTTTGCTTAACTTTGTTCAGTGCATCATCTAGCTTCTTAAACATGTGAACTCTTAGTATATGAATTGTAACAACAACATTAACATGCTTGCCTACAAATGTACCTTTTCATGTTTTTGAGTTTCTCTTAAGTGTTGTTTCTCTTTTCAGTATCTATTTTCTTGTTCAAATGTATATGTTAAAATTCTTAATTAAACAGAACTTTAGTAGCATTTAAAACAGCTATCTTGGGACATTATTAATGTTGTATATACTTCCTGCTATCTTGTGAATATGTTTCTTTATTCTCAAGAGCCAGAAAGGAAATATTCTAACCTTTCTGAGAGTCTGGATCAAGTTTCTGCCTAATCTGTTTTTTTGTCCAATTGTACTGTATTATTATTATCATTATTATTTTATTCACTTTGTATGCTTGCTGTTGCCCCCTCCCTTGTCTCCTCCTAATCCAACACTCCCTCCCTCTTCACCCCCTATACCACTCCCTTAGTCCACTGATAAGGAGGACCTCCTCCACTTCTGTCTGACTCTAGCTGAGCAGGTCTCAATCAGGACTGGCTGCATCATCTTCCTCTGTGGTCTGGCAGGGCTGCATCCCTCCCAACAGGGAGGTGATCAGAGAGCTAGGCACTGAATTAATGCTAGAGAAAGCCCCTATTCCTCTTACTAGAGTACTTACAAACCGAGTCTACAGGCTACATCTGAGCTGGGGTTTTAGGTCCTCTCTATGCATGGTCCTTGGTTAAGGTATCATTCTTTGCAGGGGCTCCTGGGCCTAGGATTTTTTTTTCTCTGTTGGTCTCCTTTTGGAGCTCCTGTCCCTTCCAGTTCTTTCTATCTTGCCCTTCTTTCACAACATTCCATGCCCTCTGCTTAATCTTTTGGACAGTTTTTTCAGCTGTTTTGAGTTTTTTTAGGTGGGTATCTTAATAAGAACATTAGTATTCATCTATCCAGGGGCAGATGTTTCAAGTCACAGATGATATGATTTATACAACAGGAACACATCGTATGTATTTTTATATTTTTGTATATTGTCATAGTGTTAAGTGATCTGATGGGTGAAACAGAAAGCTGTATGGCTCCTTAGAGAAAGAACAGGGGGATAGAAGAGCAGGATACAATGACTTGTATGAGGAAAAGGAACATGGGTGGGGTACTTAGGGAAAGAGGAGAGAGGTAAACAAAAGAGAATGTGGGAGGGAGGTAAAGTGACAATATGAATGAATGAAAAGCCACAGGATTCACTCTACAAACTATCTATACACACAAAAAAAAGAAAAAAATGTAATATAGTCTTTTAATATACACATATAGTTTTATTAAACTTTTCTCATCTAGACTGACTGCTCTTAATCTATGCATTTAATAAAACTTCACGACACATGGAAAGCCCTCTTTTGAGTTGTTGGCTAGGACTGTCTGAGAGACATATTACTATACACAAACTTAACTCAAACATGGTATCCACTATCCAGACTTAACTCACACATGGTAAACGAAACTGTAGAATTTGCCACTGAAGATAAGGTATATTCCTGAACCCATCAAAAGACTTAAAAGTAATTCTGTGAAGATCCTCAGGTCTCATTCTCTTTACAGTTCTCTCTTCCTATCCATTCTTCAGACCATCAGGTTTGTCTCCGCGTCTTAGGAATATTATTAACCTTGCTGAAGGCCATCTTACTGTGCTACTATGCACAAATTCAAAATTGATTTGCAGCAATCATGAGACACATAACGGATGCATTTTGCTTTTTGCTACCAAACTGTTAGTCAAAGCCTGATGATCAATATCTTACAAAACATCATTTACATGTGGTTTTGGCTATCAAATTTTTATACAAAAGTTCTAACATACTTTTTATGTATTTTTTTGTCCAGTAGAAATTGAGATGCTTTGAAATTTATACTCATAATTCTAGGCACTCAATAATTTTGTTTCTTATTTTATTTAAAAATTTCAAAACCTACTGATTTTTTTGAGTTAATTTTATATCCTTGCAGACTGTCAAAGCAGATGCTGAGCCTGATGGCCAACTGACGGGCAGAGTGAATGGAATTTTATGTAAGAAGGGGAAAATAGTAAGAGCTGGAGAGGACAGGAACTCCACGGAGAGCAACAGAACAAGAAAATTTGAACACAGAAGAAACTTCCCAGAGACTCATATTCCAACCAAGGACTATCCATGGAGATAATCTAGAACCCTGACAATGCAGCCACTTCTGATGAGAACTGATAGACTAAGATCAGAAAGAAGAAGAGGAGGACCTCCCCAATCAGTGGACTTGGGAGGGGCATACATGCAGAAAGGGGGGGAGAGTTTGGGATCGGGAGGGGAGGAGGGAGGGGCTTATGGGGGGATACAAAATGAATAAAGTGTAATCAATAAAAGTTAAATAAAATATTAAAAAAATTTCAAAACCTTTATATCTAAAGGCTAGAAGTAAGTAGATAAGTAGTTCTTATTTCCAATATATTGAAGTATATTGATTCAATTGCTTTAGAAGGGGACAATTCAGCACCCACAATAATTTATTAATAACATAAGCAACATAAGAAAAATACTTATATAATCAAACAAATTTATCAGGCCTCAAAAACAAGATATTTGAACACTATCTTAAATAACATGTGGAAAAAGATGTCAAAACTTGTAGAGGAATTTTAAACCAGCAACATGTCTGCCTGGCAAGACCAGAGACCAAAGACCTCCTAGTTTATGTGGTCCAGTTGGAATGACACAACTTTAATCCGTCTGACTGGAATACATACCTGCCCTTAGGATACTCTTTTACTCTTTCTGGCTAGAAACAAACAAACAAACTAATTGAGGGACAGACAAACTGAAGAATCAGAGGAAGAGTTGAGAGAATGAGTCAGAGATAGGATATGACCGACTCTCAGGAAAATGGAAAGGAAAAGAGAGGAAATTTAAAACAGTGGGAGAGAGAGAGAGAGAGAGAGAGAGAGAGAGAGAGAGAGAACAACTTTTCAGGGGCAGTTTTAGAATGGCAGTTTGTATAGAGAACAAGCCAGACTTAGGTAAAGACAGACAAGCCGGAAAATGAGAAGGAGCCAGGAGATAAGAACAGATCACGAGAGTTAGTTGAGGCCAAGGAGAGCAATTCAGTCAGAAACTGAGAAAAGGAGCCAGTTTGAATCAATCAGTTTGAAGAGGAGTTTGAGGCAGAATAGCAAAGTTGAACCAGCTGGCCAAAGTTCAGAAGGAACTAGAAGGGGTGAGCTAATTCAGCGGTAATCTTCCGAGGCTACAATTACGTAAGGCGAATAAAAGTTAGTTTTACAAAACCCACATATCGTGATTTTTTATTTTAAATGTAATGTCATTTTACAAGAAACTTAGATACATTCACACTTACATTTTAAGCACATATGATTTAATATTGAGACATAGTGATTGTTGCAAAAATTACTGAAAAATTACTTATCAATTTGTATATTTTGATTTTTAAATTTTTTGGGAGTTGAGCTTTGAAATATTCTTTTGAATTTTTAAGTTTTTCATTAATTATTTATTACAATTTATTCACTTTGCATCCCTGCTGTGACCCCCTCCCTCAACTCCTCCCAATCCCTCCCTCCTTCCCTCTTTTCCTCTTATGTCCCTTTCCTAGCCCACTGATATACGGGAGGTCCAACCTTACTTTTTTTTCTTCTTTATTATTAACTTATTTTTTGTTAATTACAATTTATTCACTTTCTTTCCAGCTATAAAATCCTCTCTCATCCTCTCCCAATCCCACCCTCCTTCTCTCTCCTCCCTTGCCCCTCCCCCAGTCTACTGATAGGGGTGGTCCTACTCCCTTCTATCTAACCCTAGCCTATCAGGTCTCATCAGGACTGGCTGCATTGTCTTTCTCTGTGGCCTGGCAAGGCTGCATGCTCCATGGGAAGGTGATCAAAGAGCCAGCCACTGAGTCCATGTCAAAGACAGTTCCTATTCCCATTACTAGGGACCCCATTTGGATACTGAGTCTATGGGCTACATCTAAGCAGGGGTTGCAGGTTCTTTCCATGCATGGTCCTTGGTTGGGGTATCAGTCTCTGCAGGGGCCCGAGGGTTCAGTTATTTGTTTGTTTATTTATTTATTGCTTCTGTTGGTCTCCTTTTGATCTTCTGTCCCCTCCAGGTCTTTCTATCTCCTCATTTTTTTTTCCATAAAATTCCATGAACTCAGCGCAAAGTTTGGCTAGGAGTCTCAGCCTCTGCTTCCATACCTGAATCACCAGAGTCTTTCAGAAGCTGTCTTTGGTAGGTTCCTATCCTGTTCCCTGTCTTTTCCTGCTTCCAATATCTATCATGTCCGCCCTTCTGAATGAGGATTGAGCATCTTTCCTAGAGTAGAGCTTCTTTAGGACTATAGATTTTAGTATATTTATCCTATTTATATGTCTAAAAACTACATATGAGTAGGTATATACCATGTGAGTCTTTGTTTCTGGGATACCTCACTCAAGATGATCTTTACTAGTTCCCACCATTTGACTGCAATTTTCATATTTTCCTTTTTTAAAATTCTTTTTTTTATTAATTACAGTTTATTCACTTTGTATCCCCCCTGTAGCTACCTCCCTCCTCCCCTCCTAATCTCACCCTTCCTCTTGCTTCTCCACCCATGCCCCTCTCCCAGTCCACTGACAGGGGAGGTCTTCCTCCCCTTCCTACTGATCCTAGTCTATCAGGTCTCATCAGGAGTGGCTGCATTGTCTTCCTCTGTGGCCTGGTAAGGCTGCTTTCTCCTCAGGGGGAGATGATCAAAGAGCAGGCCAATCAGTTTATGTCAGAGGCAGTCCTTGTTCCCATTACTGTGGAACCCATTTAGACACTGAACAACCATGGGCTACATCTGTGCAGGGGTTCTAGGTTATCTCCATGCATGGTCCTTTACAGGAGCTCCACAACAAGAACAACAGAACCAAAAAATCTGGGTACAGGGGACTTTTCTGAGACTGATTTCCTTATTTTTAATAGCTGAGTAGTATTCCATTGTTTAAATGTACCACACTTTCTGTATCCATTCCTCCACTGATGGATATCTAGGTTGTTTCAAGGTTCTGGCTATTACAAATAGAGCTGCTTTGAACATGGTTGGTTGAGCAAATGTCCTTGTTGTATGGTTGAGCATATATCAGATATATGCCTAGGAGTGGTATAACTAGATCTCCAGGTAGCACTATTTCTAGTTTTCTGAGAAAGCATCAGATTGTACAAAGCGGTTGTACAAGTTTACCTTCCCACCAGCAATGGAGGAGGGTCCCCCTTCTCTACATCATCTCTAGCATGTGTTGTATCTTGAATTTTTGATCTTAGCCATTCTAATGGGTGTAAGGTGAAATCTCAGATCAGGGTTTGATTTGACTCTAACCAAGCAAGCGAAACACCTGATTGAAAACACAAAAAACAACAAACAAACAACAACAACAAAACCCAAAACTTCAAGTCTCTGAAGAAAGAAATTGAAGAAGATATCAGAAGATGGAAAGATCTCCCATGCTCATGGCTTGGCAGGATTAACATAGTGAAAATGGCTATACTACCAAAAGAAATCTACAGATTCAATGCAATTCCCATCAAAATAGCAACAAAATTCTTTACTGAACTTGAAAGAACATTCCTCGAGTTCATATGGAAAAACAAAAAACCCCAGAATTGCTAAAATATCTTGTACAATAACAGATCTTCTGGAGGTATCTCCATCCCTGATCTCAAGCTGTACTATATGCCCACAGTAATAAAGTCTGCATGGTATGGTAGAGAAACAGTTTGGATGATCAATCGAATAGAAGTCCCAGAAATAAATCCACACACCTATGAATACATGATTTTTGACAAAAAAGCCAGAACAATACAATGGAAAAAAGACTGTTGAGAATTGAGAAAGAGAAATTCTGCTCTATAGCTCATGATGAAAATTTGTGTTTTTAGCGGGATACGGCTGGGATACAGAGTTAATAAAATGTAACTGATAAGAAAAAAATAAAATTTAAAAAAATAGCTGTCTTACAATTTTCATTTTTTAATACTCATGCTATTTCAGAGATTACAGGGGCATTTGGAAAACATTGCTGCTCAGTGGCTATTTTACTTTTTCAGAGAAGTCTTGAGAACAAATGACCTATAAAATGGTGAGGGGCATGGGAGGAGATGAGGGAGGGAGGGTGGGATTGGAAGGGAATGAGAGAGGGGGTTACAGCTGGTATCCAAAGCAAATAAAATATAATTAATATAAAAAATAAAAATTTAGCTAAAAGTTAACAAACTGTAATTAACATAAAAAAATAAAAGAGTAGTCAAAAATGCATGTCTTAAATAGGCATCCTCTCACATTCATTAATAAAATGTCATGACCTTAAAAAAACAATAGAAAGTCTTGTTAATTTTCATTAATGATACCTCATCACCCTTTTGTATTTATAAATATTTCAATATTATACACAAAGAGAGGCCTAGCTATATTTTTGTGTGTACACTGATGTTATGTGTTAGCTTATATGTGCATTTGTGTTCTGAGGTGTGCTCATCTCTGTGTGTAACTGTGGAGGTCAGAGCTTGACTTCAAGATTTACCCTCTTGCTTTGTCTTATTTTTTAATGAGGAAAGCGATCTTTCTGACTTTCTGTTTTCTGGTTAGGATTGAATGGCTGGCCTATCTCTACTCCTTCCCCTATGAATGTGGCATGCAGGCACTTCCATACTTGACTTTTCAGGGAGTTATAGGGATCTGAAGTTCTACAGTATGTAGCAAGCACTCTGCCCACTATGCCATCTCCTGAGTGCCCATTAGTTTAAAAATAACGTGTCTGTTTGTTCTGAAGGTCTCTCTAATGTAATAACACTTCAGCTTAAAGGCAGTAGAATCACTCTATCATTAGTTGAAAGTCTTTTGAACTGACAGTCTTTTCTGCACTCAAATTCACAATACTGAACCACTAGTAATACCCATGCTTAACTACTTGGAGAACAAAGAACAGATTATAGTAAGAATTCTTTTTTATAATAAATTGAAAACTCAGAAGGAAAATACTGTAGGGAGAAGTGGTTAAAGGCTCATCTATTGTAAGGGTAGTCTAGTAAGTGATATAATATTTCTGTACAAATGAAGCAGGTTTATAATTACAAGAGTTGATTTCATTAAAATTAATGACAATACAATAGAAATAAAAATGTGAACTTTTATTGGCATCCAAAGAACTATCTTTAAATTTGGAAACACATTTAATGTGTTGAAGAACATTTACAAATCTTGTGAATATACAATGTTGCATTTATAACTTCAAATTAGGAAATGGTTTCACATTCCATTGCAACATAAATTGTCACTAACAGCAACAAAATTTGAATAACCGAAGTAAATCTTACATAATGAAACTTGTTCTTTTCAAATGACAGCAATAAAAACGTATTTGCAGTCACACTGAATGCTGTCAATATATGTCTAGTTGTTTTGCCGTACTGAGCTCGTTCCTCAAAGAGATAGAGGCCATCACTGCCTTGCATATATGTTTCCATAATTACTTAAAATCTTGCTGATGCTAAATAAAACATATAAGAAATTTAACTCATACTATCGGAGTGGAAAGAAATGTGTTCCCTATCAGTGACCATCTGTCAAGTGAAACTGTAATATAGTCGTGTGTGGTTTCCACATGATAGGGCCCTATTTGCCAAAACAGAACTGAGAGCACCGCATGCATTTCACGTAAGAAGGTTCTTCAGTATGACCCTCCAAAGCTCAAAAAGAAAAGGCTCACACTGCAGATACACTGCTTGTATTATCATTACTACCTTCCAAGATATTTAATAAGGAAAAGAAGTGGGCAGCCAAAAAAAAAAAACAACAAAAAACAAAAAACAATATGAACAACTCATAATATAAATGAATATATTTATCAATATTGTATAGCTCATACTGAAAATATGCAAAAAAAACCTGGAAGAAACATGGTGAATTTGTATATATAAATCCAAAGCTATCATAACAAGTTCTTTCTATTTCATTGGTGCAATACATAAGTTTTTTTTTTTTTTTCTTGGTCCTTTGTTTTTCCTGTCAGACGCATCAGGTGAATTTTTTTTGAATGGATTTTGTACTCTCTGTTTTGGGTCTATTTTAGTAACTTTTATTTATCATTGGCTTCTGGCAGAGAAAACATTTAAAGTCTCAAAGTTTTACACACACCCTACACACACCACACACACTATGACACACACTATAAAATTGTCTTTTATTCGTACATAATGATCTCATTCTTCTTAATGTTACAGAAATACAACTATCAAAATTCTTTACAAGCTAACCAGAAATGAATTTAAAAAGGTATTTAGCACAACAAATCCCTTATAAGCAGAATTCAATGGACACCGTAATTGTTTAATAGAGAACGTAAGTGTTTCACAGTTTGTATTGATGTATTTAGGATTAGTGAGCATTATTTTTAATAACTTTTAACACAAAGGGGTGAACTATTATTTGCTTTTCTTCTTTTAACACTGTTTTAATGCATGCTGTGGCAAAGGACACACATTTACTGATGCGCATGACCAAATTTCTGACACTTCCTTCAATTTTTATCTTTTTGCATTTTTGAAGTCTCTTCAGTACATTCAGCATGTTAATTTTGTTGCTATATGCATTATTGATTCCAACGATTATTTATTTATACTCATTCTTCACAGGAAATGTGTTATTTCTTGATACACAGCTCAATGTTGATTGTGAGTGATTATAAGTAACCTATTGGCACTCTTCAAAACCCAGTTAATATTTTCGATAATATTTAAAAGTCTTTGATGGACTCCCAATGAGTATGGAAACATGTAGTTCAGTAGAGTTTACTGTAAAAAGTGGATGAGTAATGAAGCTTTTTATGAAGTAATAAACTAATAATAGTGGTGAAAGCTACTTTATCAAAAATTACCTTTATCTTTTTCTTGTCTTTTTTAATTAAATTTTTATTTTTATATTAATTACAGTTTATTCACTTTGTATATATAAAACTGTAGCCCCCCTCCATCATCCCCTCCTAATCCTAACTTCCCTCCCTCATCTCCACCCATGCCCCTCTCCAAGTCCACTGATAAGGGAGGTCCTCCTTTCCTTCCATCAAATTCTAGCTTGTCAGGTCTCATCAGAACTGGCTGCATTGTCCTCCTTTGTGGCTTGGCAAGGCTGCTCCCCTATCAGGGGGAGGCGGTCAAAGAGCTAGCCACTGAGTACTTGTCTTTTATTTACCAGACATCAAAACCTTCAAATTTACTGATGACCACCTTAGATTGATCTGCCTTTAGCTTCAGCATTGAGGACAAAAAGAACTGATTTATGCTTTGCTTCCATTTCCTTGGGATATCTCTTGCTTCTGGGCTAGGATATGTATTGCCAACTCTGTCCACATGGAAGCATACTCTAGGTATGTGAAGTCTAATAATAAAATAAAATATCAAACTAGGGAGTGGAATAAAATCCCAGGAGTTTGAGTGAGTTAGAAACCAGTAGATAAATCCTTTCCATTTTTCATACTCCTGGAAGTCAGTTGTAAAACACAATTTATATGGTTTCTTGGGGGCATGATACATCAGCCTCCTCACTGGGAGAAAGACAGTTTAGTAATACATCTTTTTCAAGGATCATCTCCTTGTTCTCACTTTGTTTTTCTTATCCTTCAGTTACAGGTCTACATTATCTAATAAATGGAATACACGAGTTCTTTGCTGAGGCGCAGCTCTCTGGGGTTCATGCTAAGAAAACACATCTTATAATAGCCTACAATTTATTTATGTGATGTGCCTTAATCTTTCTGAGCTCTTACCTTATCTGAGAGAACAATTATATTTCACATATTCCTAGAACTAAAATAAATATAGCTATCTTTTTCTTCATTTAAAAAATTATTTCATTTTGTCAAGAAAAGTTACTTATGCTCTTCATGAGATTAAATGATAGAAACTCAAAAGTGAATAGGGATGACCCTACAGTTCACAACAATTGTAGAGAAATGCTATATCAACAAATTAAGTCTAGAATCTCAACGATAAATAAACAGTAAAATAGTTTGACTAAATGCCCCAAGCCTACAACTACTACAAAGAGCTAAGGGGCTGGAAGAATGGCTCAGCAGTTAAGAGCATGTGCCATTCTGCCAGGATTTGTGTTTGATTCCCATAACACACATGGAGGCTCACAGTGATCTGTAAGTCCACTCTCAGGGGATCTGCTGCCCTCTTTGGGACTCTTCAGGCACCAGGAACACATATAGTGTACACATATAGGCATATACATAGATTAATAAAAATTTAAGTAGAGTTAAGATTAAATTTACAAAGGAGAACATGTGTTTCTGGTTAATATATTAGAAGAATATTTCTACTTTTTCTAACCTTAGTGTTCAGTGGTTATTTAAATAAAGGTAACTTCTTACTACTCTTTTCTCTTCTTTAAATTATTTTAATTTTCTTTGTTATTAAATTTACATCCAAAGGGTGCCCCCTCTTTCCTCTCCTCTGAATCTCCCTTTTCTTATTTCTTTCCCCCCAGAAAAGGTGAGCTCTCTCTCCCTGTATCAACCTTCCCCAGAACATCAAGTCACATCAGAACTGGGCATATCCTCATCTCCTGAGGCCAGACAACTCAGCCCTGCAATGGGGAAGTGATCAAAAAGCAGGCAATAAAGTCCATGTTAGAAGCAGCACCCCTCTTCACTCTCCAGACGCCCCATATGAAGATGAAGCCGACAATAAGCTACATATGTGCAGGGGGCCTAGGTAAAGATGATACACGCTCCTTAGTTGATGTCTCAGTCTCTAAAAGCAACCAAGGGATTGGGTTGGTTGTCTCTGTTGGTCTTCTCGTGAGGTTTCTCCCCCCCCCCCGCGGGGTCCTTCCCCTAACACTTCCATCTTACCCCAGGAGCTCTGCCCTATATTTGTCTGTAAGTCCCAGCATCTATCCCAGTCGACTGGCTGGAGCCTCCCAGATATCAGTCAAGTTGGTCTCCTGTCTGCAAGCATAACAGAATATCATAATTAGTGTTAGGAACTGGCTCTCTGACATGGGGTGGGTCTCAGGTTGGCTTACTTATTGGTCGGATTTTCCCTCAGTCTTTGTTCCATTGTTAGCCCTATACTTCCTGTAAGCAGGGTAATTTGTGAATCACAGATTTTTGGCCGGGGGTTGTTGTTCCCCTCATTAAACTAGTCTTACCTGGCTAGGAGGTAACATCAGTGTTCATGTTCCTCCCATTTAAGAATCTCAGTTAGAGTCACACCCATGTCCTCCCAGAAGCCTACCCTGTCACAGGCCTCTCGCTTGAAGAAGAGATGCCTCCCAGTTTCTCTTCTTATTTCCATCCTTCTCACCTCCCATCCCAGCTGTCCCCACAGCTGATCTCCACTCTTGGTTAACTCCAATTCTGTCTCCTGCTCAGTTCCCTTTCCTCATCCACCTGTGCTGTCTATTCTATTTAACCTTCTGAGTGACATTTGGGAACCTTCCCCTGGGCCCTTCTTGTTACTAAGTTTCTTTGAGTCTGTGGATTGTAGTGTGGTCATCCTATACCATATTTCTAATATCCACTTATAAGTGAGTGCATGCCACATGCTTCTTTCTTGATCTGAATTACCTCACTTCAGATCATCTTTTCTAGTCCCATCCATTGTCCTGAAAATGTAATAATGTCTTTGTTTTTAATAGCTAAGTATAATACCAGTGTATAAATATACCACAATTTCTGTATCCATTCTTTGGTTGATGG
Source organism: Psammomys obesus (assembly GCF_907164565.1). Lineage (NCBI taxonomy): Eukaryota > Metazoa > Chordata > Mammalia > Rodentia > Muridae > Psammomys > Psammomys obesus. The sequence goes on along the minus strand of NW_026596117.1, from coordinate 2,356,898 downwards.
ACATGTGGGCTGTTCCCACATTCTGGCTATTCCTATTAAGGCTGCTATGAACATACTTGAACAAATGCTCTTGTTGTATGGTTGAGCATCTTTTGGATATATGTCCAAGAGTGGTATAGCTGGGTCTTGAGGTAGAACTGTTCCCGATTTTCTGAGAAAGCACCAGATGGATTTCTAGGGAGGTTGTACAATTTTGCACCCTCCCAATGTGGGGTGTTCCCTTTTCTCCTCATCCTCTACAGCATGCGTTGTCACTTGAATTTTTTTTATAATAGCCACTTTGACTGGTGTAAGATGGAATTTTAGAGTCTTTGATTTACATTTCTCTGATGGCTAAAGAGATTGAAAATTTATTTAAGTAATTCTCAGCCAATTGAGATTCCACTGTTGTGAACTCTTGGTTTAGCTCTGTTACCCATTATTTAATTAGATTATTTGATTTGCTGATGTTTAATTTCTTAAATTATTTGTATATTTTAGACATTAGCCATCTGTCTGATATAGGGTTGGTGAAGATCTTTTCCCAATCGGTAAGTTGATGTTCTGTTTCATTGACAGTATCCTTTGACTTACAGAAGTTTCTCAGTTTTGTGAGATCCTAATTATTAATTGTTGGTCTCAGAGTCTGTGCCTTTGGTGTTCTGTTCAGGAAGTTGTTTCCTATGCCAATGAGTTCCAGACTTTTCCCCCATTTTATCTTCTAATAGGCTTAGACTCTGGTTTTATGTCAAGGTCTTTGATCCACCTGGAATTGAGTTATGTGCAGGGTGATAAATACAGCTCTATTTGCAGTTTTCTACATGCAGACATCCAGTTAGAACAGCACCATTTGCTGAGGATACTTTCTTTTTGCTATTGTATGTTTTTTTGCTGTTTTTTGTTTGTTTGTTTGTTTGTTTGTTTGTTTGGTTTGGTTTTGCCTGGTTAAATTTATTTAAAAATGTAATGTTATTCAATTCGGGGTTGTTCTTTTTTAATTTTAATCTTTTTATATTAATTACAGATTATTCACTTTGTACACCAGCTGTAGTCCCGTCCTCCATTCTCTCGCAATCCCACCCTCCCCCTCTCATCTCCTCCCATTCCATTATCCAAGTCCTCTGATAAGGGAGGTCGTCCCCATCCTTTCCCTCTGACCCTAGCCTCTCAGGTCTCATTAGGACTGCTGCACTGTCTTCCTCTGTGGCGTGGTAAGGCTGTTCCCACCTCAAGGTCAGGTGGTCAAAGAGTCAGGCACTGAATTCATGTCAGAGACAGCCCCTGTTCCCCTTACTAGGATATCCACTTGAACACTGAGCTTCCATGGCTACATCTGTGCAGAGGTTCTAGGTTATCTCCATGCATGGTCCTTGGTTGGAGTATTAGTGTCAGAAAAGACCCCTGGGACCATATTTTTTTTGGTTCTGTTGCTTTCCTTGTGGAGCTCCTGTCTCCTATAAGTCTTTCTATCTTCCCCTTCTTTCATAAGATTCAGTGCCTAATCTCCACTTATAAATGAGTATATGTGGTGTGTCTTTCTGCTTCTGGGATACCTCACTCAGGATGATCTTTTCTAGATCCCACAAATTGCCTGGAAATTTCATGGTTTCCTTATTTTTAATTTCTGAGCAGAATTCCATTGTGTAAATGTGCCACAATTTCTGTATCCATTCCTCTGTTGAGGGTCATCTGCAAGAAATCAAATAATCCAATTAAAAATGGGATACAAATGAAGAAAAAGGAACAAAGGAAGCAGAGGAGGATGGAGATGAGCAGGATGTAGCTGAGAGTCCAGTTATTGGACTTAACATTTTCTGATTCTCAGTGTTTGAGAAAGATCCCCAAAACTATAGTTGTAATGACAGATAAGCACAGAGCTGTCTAGCCTTGAGCCCTGCACAGAGGATCATCAAAAAACAGGAAGCTCACTGCTTTGGGCAGGCACTGGATTCTCTCTGGATTTGGGTATTTTTGACTTGGGCAAGGGATGCACTCCTGCTGTTCTGTGTGAAGGAAGTTGATCAACATTTCAGGTTATGCAATTATTTAGTCATTGTACCTTTAATTCATGAGAGAGTTTTCCAATGATGTGTGTAGCCTGGCATAATCCACTTCCTGATACTGCCAATATCATGAACTCTTTATAATTCCCATTTCTACTGTTTATCATGTTTACCTAACAATACGCTTTCTGCTAAACAGTTTATCACTGTTTCTTTAGAATAGTGAAGTCTATATTACTAATATTCAGATAAGATATAATTGTCAAGTTATCCTTCAAATGCTTTTTTCTTTTTATACTTTGAGTTTTTAACTATGTGCACATTGTATTTTGATCAAAAATACACTCCCTTGATTCAAAAAATGGGGGGGGGGGTTAAAGAGCTAAACAGAGAATTATCCATCGAGGAATATAAAATGGCAGAGAAACACTTAAAGAAATGCTCAATGCCCTTAGTCACAGGGAAATGTAAATCAAAATGATCCTGAGATTTCACCTTATACTCATCACAATGGCTAAGATCAAAACCTCAAGTGACAATGTATACTGGAGAGGATGTGGAAAAATGGGAACCATCCTCCATTGCTGATGGGAATGTAAACTTGTACAATCACTTTGTAAATCAATCTGATGCTTTCTCAGACAATTAGGAATTGTGCTACTTCAAGAGCCGGCTATACCACTCCTAGGCATATATCCAAAAGATTCTCAAGTATACAACGAGGACATTTGTCCAACAGTGTTCATAGCAGCTTTATTCCTAATAGCCAGAACATTGTTTTTGTTGAAAATCAAGTCCTTGTAGAAGTGTGGGTTTATTTCTGGGTCTTCAGCTTGGTTCCATTGATTCAACAGTCAGTTTCTATGCCAGTTACATGCAGTTTTTAATACTATTTTCCTGTAGCACAGCTCGAGATCAGGGATGTTGTTATCACCACAAGTTCTTTTATTTTATAGAATTGTTTTGGCTATCCTGGGTCTTTTATTTTTCCATATGAAATTAATGGAAGCTCTCTCAAGGTCTGTAAAGAATGGTATTAGAATTTTGATGGGAATTGCATTGAATCTGTAGATGGCTTTTTGCAGGATGGCATTTTTACTGTTAATCCTACTGATACATAGGCATGGGAGATCTTTCCATCTTTTAAAATTTTCTTCAATTTCTTTCTTCAAAGATTTCATTTCATACAGGTATTTCACTTGCTTGTTTAGAGTTACACCAATATATTTTATATTATTTATTGCTATTGTGAAGTGTGTTGTTTCCCTAATTTCTTTCTCAGCTGTTTTGCCTCTTGTATAAAGGAGGCCTATTGACTTTTTTTTAACACCTAAGTAATATACTTTATTATTCATTTATGTAAACAAAGACAAGCTAATCAATAAAGTTCATGTTTTTTTAAAATTTTTTATTAATTACACTTTATTCATTTTGTATCCCCCCATAAGCCCCTCCCTCCTCCCCTCCCGATCCCACCCTCCCTCCCCTTTCTGCATGCATGTCACTCCCCAAGGCCACTGATAGGGGACGTTCTCCTCTTCTTTCTGATCTTAGTCTATCAGTTCTCATCAAAAGTGGCTGCATTGTCCTCTACTGTGGCCTGGTAAGGCTGCTCCCCCCTCAGGGGGAAGTGATCAACAAGCAGGCCAATCAGATTATGTCAGAGGCAGTCCCTCCTCCCATTACTATGTAACCCACTTGGACACTGAACTGCCATGGGCTACACCTGTGCAGGGGTTCCAGGTCATCTCCACGAATAGTCCTTGGTTGGAGTATGATTTTCTGGGAAGTTCCCTGTGTTCAAATTATCTTGTTCTGTTGCTCTCCTTGTGGAGTTCCCGTACCCTCCAGCTCTTACTATTTCCCACTTCTTACATAAAATTCCATTCACTCTGTTCATCAGTTGGCCATCAGGCTCAGCATCTGCTTTGACAGTCTATACTGCAGAAGCTTTCAGAGGTCCTCTGTGGCAGGTTTCAAGGTTGTTTCCTGTTTTCTTCTGGCTTTCAGAGGCCCTCTGTAGCAGGTTCCAAGGTTGTTTCCTATTTTCTTTTTCTTCTGATGTCCATCCTCTTTGCCTTTCAGGATGGGGATTGAACATTTTAGCTAGGGTCCTCTCTTTTGCTTAGTTTGTTTAGATGTACAGATTTTAGTGGGTTAATTTATATTGTATGTTTATATGAGTAAGTATATACCATGTGTGTCTTTTTGCTTCTGAGACAACTCACTCAGGATGATCCTCTCCAGGTCCCACCATTTACCTGCAAATTTCATGATTTCCTTATTTTTCATTGCTGAGTAATACTCCATTGTATAGATGTACCACAGTTTCTGCATCCATTCTTCAGTTGAGGGCATCTGGGCTGTTTCCAGCTTCTGGCTATTACAAATAAAGCTGCTACAAACATGGTTCAGCAAATGTCCTTTTTGTGTACGTGCGCCTCTTTTGGGTATATGCCTAGGCGTGGTATGGCTCGATCTTGAGGAAGCGCTATTCCTAGTTGTCTGAGAAAGCGCCAGATTGATTTCCAGAGTGGTTGTACCAGTTTACATTCCCACCAGCTGTGGAGAAGGGTTCCCCTTTCTCCACAACCTCTCCAGCATGTGTTGTCCCTTGAGATTTTCATCTTGGCCATTCTGATGGGTGTAAGGTGAAATCTCAGGGTTGTTTTGATTTGCATTTCCCTAATGGCTAATGAGGTTGAGCATTTCTTTAAGTGCTTCTCTGACATTCGATATTCCTCTGCAGAGAATTCTCTCTTTAGCTCTGTTCCCCATTTTTTAAGTGGATTACTTGGTTCGTTGCTTTTCAGCTTGTTTAGTTCTTTATATATATTGGATATGAGTCCTCTGTCAGAGAAAGGGTTGGTGATGATTCTTTCCCAATCTGTAGGCAGTCGCTTTGTTTTGATGACTGTGTCCTTTGCTTTACAGAAGCTTTTCAATTTCATGAGGTCCCATTTATTGATTGTTGCTCTTAGAGCCTGTGCTGTTGGTGTTCTGTTCAGGAAGTTTTCTCCTGTACCAATGAGTTCTAGGGTATTCCCCACTTTTTTTTCTAGCCGATTTAATGTGTCTGGTTTTATGTTGAGGTCTTTGATCCACTTGGACTTCAGTTTTGTGCAGGGTGATAAGTATGGATCTATTTTCATTTTTCTACATGTAGACATCCAGTTGGACCAGCACCATTTGTTGAAGATGCTATCTTTTTTCCATTGTATGGTTTTGGCATCTTTGTCAAAAATCAGGTGTCCGTAAGTGTGTGGGTTTATTTCTGGGTCTTCTGTTCGATTCCATTGATCCACCATTCTGTTTCTATGCCAGTACCATGCAGTTTTTATAACTGTTGCTCTATAGTACAGCTTGAGATCAGGGATGGAGATACCTCCAGAAGATCTTTTATTGTAGAGGATTGTTTTAGCAATTCTCGGTTTCTTGTTATTCCATACGAAGTTGAGAATTTTTCTTTCCAGGTCTGTAAAGAATTGTGTTGGCAATTTGATGGAAATTGCATTAAATCTGTAGATTGCTTTTGGTAAGATGGCCATTTTTACTATGTTAATCCTGCCAAGCCATGAGCATGGGAGATCTTTCCATCTTCTCATATCTTCCTCTAATTCTTTCTTCAGAGACTTGAAATTTTTTTTCATACAAGTCTTTGACTTGCTTGGTTAGGGTTACACCAAGGTACTTTATGTCATTTGTGGCTATTGTGAATGGTGTTGTTTCTCTAATTTCTTTCTCAGCCCTTTCGTCTTTTGTATACAGGAGTGCTACTGATTTTTTTGAGTTAATTTTGTATCGGGCCACTTTGCTGAAGGTGTTTTTCAGCTGTAGGAGTTCCCTGGTAGATTTTTTTGGTCACTCATATATACTATCATATCATCTGCAAATAGTGATAATTTGACTTCTTCCTTTCCCATCTCTATCCCCTTGATCTCCTTCGACTGTCTTATTGTTCTAGCAAGGACTTCCAGCACTATGTTGAAGAGATATGGAGACAGTGGGCAGCCTTGTCTTGTCCCTGATTTCAGTGGGATTGCTTTAAGTTTCTCTCTGTTCAGTTTGATGTTGGCTATAGGCTTGCTGTATATCGCCTTTACTATGTTTAGATATGTGCCTTGTATCCCTGATCTCTCCAGTACTTTAAACATGAATGGTTGTTGGATTTTGTCAAATGCTTTTTCAGCATCTAGGGAGATTATCATGTGGTTTTTTTTTCTTTCAGTTTGTTAATATGGTGGATCACATTGATGGATTTCCGTATATTGAACCACCCCTGCATACCTGGGATGAAGCCTACTTGGTCATAGTGGATAATATCTTTGATGTGTTCTTGGATTCGGTTTGCAAGTATTTTGTTAAGTATTTTTGCATCAATGTTCATAAGGGAGATTGGCCTGAAATTCTCTTTCTTTGTTGAGTCTTTGTGAGGTTCAGGTACCAAGGTGATTGTGGCTTCATAGAATGAGTTTGGTAATGTTCCTTCTGTTTCTATTTTGTGGAATAGTTTGAAGAGAATTGGAGTTAGCTCTTCTTTGAAGGTCTGGTAGAATTCTGCACTGAAGTCATCTGGTCCTGGGCTTTTTTTGGATGGGAGACTTTTGATGACTGCTTCTATTTCTTTGGGGGATATAGGACTATTTAATTGATTTACCTGGTCCTGATTCAGCTTTGGTGAGTCAAATCGATCAAGAAAATTGTCCATTTCATTTAGATTTTCAAATTTTGTGGCAGGTAGACTTTTGAAGTAAGTCCTAATGATTGTTTGGATTTCCTCAGTGTCTGTAGTTATGTCCCCCTTTTCATTTCTGATTTTGTTGATTTGGGTGGTGTCTCTCTGCCTTTTAGTTAGCTTGGCTAAGGGTTTGTCGATCTTGTTGATTTTCTCAAAGAACCAGCTCTTGGTTTCATTGATTCTTTGAATTGTTTTATTTGTTTCTAATTGATTGATTTCAGCCCTGAGTTTGATTATTTCTAGCCGTCTACTCCTTTTTGGTGTGTCTGCTTCTTCTTTTTCTAGGGTTTTTAAGTGGGCCATTAAGTTGCTTGAATGAGCTGTCTCGAATTTCTTCTTGAAGGCACTTAGTGCTATGAACTTTCCTCTTAGCACTGATTTCATTGTGTCCCACAAGTTAGGGTATGTTGTGTCTTCATTTTCATTGAGTTCTAGAAAGGCTTTACTTTCTTTCTTTATTTCTTCCCTGACCCAGCTGTCATTTAGTAACAAGTTGTTCAGTTTCCATGTGTGTGTAGGCTTTTTGTTATTTCTGTTGTTGTTGAAATCCAGCTTTATTCCATGGTGATCAGACAGGATACAAGGGATTATTTTAGTCTCAGCACCTCACGGAACCTTCTCCAAAATAGACCATATAGTTGGTCACAAAGCAAGCCTATTGACTTTTTTGAGTTAATTTTGTTTCCAGACACTTTGATGAAGTGTTTATCAGCCATAGCAGTTCTCTGGTAGAATCATAGAGGGTGACTTATGTATACTATCTTCTCATCTGTGAATAGTGATACTTGGATGTCTTCTCTCCAACATCCCCCTGATCTCCTTTACTTGTCTTATTGATCTAGCTAGAGCTTCAAGTACTATATTAAAGAGATCTGGTGAGAGTAGGTAGCCTAGTCTTATTCTTGATTTTAGAGGGACAGTGTGTGCTGCACAAGTACTTTAAAATACTTTGAAGCACAGTGTCCTACCAGAGCCAACCTTTAAAGAAAACTGATTCTCCCTTTCCTTGCAACAATCATTTACCAATAGATCCTTAATCAGTGGGGAAATTTTGTGTCTTTCTTTTCTTCTTGGGATTTTGTCAGCCTTGATCTTTAACAGATTTTGCACATGTTATAACAAACATGAATTCATATGTGCAACTAACATACAGCATCCAGAAAATACACTTTTCTTATCATACTTTACCTCTTGCTTAGCACTTCCATGATGATTCTTGGGCATTGGGTGTGTGGTATAGTTGTGTATTTTAAGGATGAGCACTCTATCATCCCTGATTTTCTATGTGGTGACCATGTTGGGGTTTCTTTGTTAATTACTATGTACTGAAAATAGAAGAGTCTCTGATGAGGTGTGAGTGATATACTATTCTATGCCTATAACCATAAAACATTAGAAATCAGTTTAATGTTGTGTCCATTTATCAGAACATTAATATTTACTCCTCTGCCATCTATGAACTCTCTAGCCACATACTTTTCATCATAATAAAGGTGAACTATATGGGTTCCACTTTGTTGAGCAAGATCTAATCCAGTATAAAATTTCTGATTATCCCCACAACATTCATGCCACTACAGCATTAGTGTAGACATGTAGAGCACCAACATGGCTGCTCTTATCACATCCAAAGACCTTATAGATCTGGGTGGTCCAGCTAAAGTGCAGACACACCCTTAGTTCACATCTTTAATCCCAAACAATGAAGGTAAAGTTAGTTTGTAGAAGAAAATACCCATGTTTGAAAATTATGTCAAATTGAGTGGCAGAAAAAGAGTTGACAGAATGAGTCAGAGTAGGATATGCCCAACTCTCAGGAGAACAGAGAGGAAAAAGAGGTGACTTAGTAGAGCAGCTCAGAGAAAGAGAATGAGGGGGAGAGAAAGACAGAACGAGAGAGAGAGAGAGAGAGAGAGAGAGAGAGAGAGAGAGCAGATACAGGAAAGTTTTACAGAGACAGGTTGAAGAGAGAACAAGCAAGTCACAGGTTAAGACAGAATATGCCAGAAGATGAGAAGGAGCCAGAAGATTAGAACAGATTGCTAGAGGTAGACTGAGGCCAAGCAGAACGATTCTGTGAGAAGCCAAGAGAAGCTAGTTTGAATCAGTCAGTTTGGAAAGGAGTTTGGAGGGAGAATAACTGAGTTTGACCAGCAAGCCAGAGTTCCAAATAAACTAGAAAGGGTGAGCTTATTCATCCTTAAGCCTTTGAGAAAATAATTATTTCTGGTGAATAAAAGTTACTTCTACATACCAATAAGCTTATCCAGCCATGTTCAGGTAATCAAAAGGCAGCACACTAATACTTGGTATTTATATCCTCAGTACAAAGGGAAAAAAAGGAGAAAAAATGATTTCAGAAAAGGGTTAAAATATATTATTATTTTGAGACAAATGTTGAAACCAGATGCCTTTGGTCTTCTGCAAATATACAGTAGTAAAGAAGCATCCACACATTTAAAGGAATTTTATTAGTAACCAGAATCACAGATAATAGTAGACTTTTATTTTAAGATAGACTTTCGTATTCTCATTTAGCCTCCAACTACGTACATAGATTGATTCTCTTGTTTCTACGTCCACAGTGTTAGACTCTGTAGCAAAATTCAGTGTGGGTCATTCATGATGAATGACACCCAAGGTTGAATTCTGGCTTCCACATGTACACAAGGAGAAAAAAAAATTCTTACTCTAAAGTTTGATCATTTTAAGGACTGTGAAAAAGTGATCACACATATCTAGAGATAGGCAAAACTCATGTTACATCTGGAAGAATTTGTCAAGTGACGAGCAACAAAAACTGTTTGTGAGAAATGTTGATGTAACTACCATATTTAACACACAAGGCATTAAAGGTTCATCTATTTTGTATATGCAAAAGCCAGATAATGAAACAAAGCAGCAGACTAGTAACTCAATTCTATGGGACAGTGAGGTGACCTATAGGAATACGGTTTGCTATGTGATAATTATAACAAGTTTGAATGTTCAGTTTTTGTTACAGAACCTAATAAACAGAATTTAAAAACAAAAAGGGACAGTCATTATAATTAGTACTTAGAATAAGAACTTAAATACTGATTAACAAATAATCAGCTAGCATTAAATGTTTCTGCAGAACATGAAGTTCCTGTGAGTAGCTTAAGACTAGAAGAATTTTATTTTAGCCTTAAAGCGCTATTTGACATTTTAAAATATGTGCATGCTTTGTTTTGATACAAGTAACAACTTTTTTTTTATCCATGTGCTATGATTTTTTTCCCACTTCTGAAATATGGAAAGAAATTTTCTTTGTTATAGTAAGTCTGCACCGAATGTAAAATACCCCTGGCATTCATTGCTGCTTACTATTTCAAAGTCTTTTAAAACAAAATGAAAATCAGTGATGTTAGTTGGCCTGATTCCACTTGAAGTAAATTGTATAATATTACATCAGTAATTTTACCTATAGAACTTAAATAATTTATGTCTTCGAGTACATTGTAGGTATCTCTACTGTATCTGTTCTGAACTTCATTTAAATATTTTAATATATATGTAAAAGTGGGATCTTTATAGAAGCCCAAATATGATCACTTAACCTCATGATATAATATTTTACTGCTTAACAAAATTATCTAATATTAACAATAGGTAATTTCTAATTAAATTTTTAGAAAATAAGAATTTAAAATAGCAGAAGAAAACTAGTGAATACTCCAGAAGATATGACTTAATATACCTACTGTGTAATAAATACAATAATAAATACCACATGTAATTTCATGAAGTACTGTGACATTGTATGAAGATATTATCCTCCTGAAAGACCGTAACAAAGTTTTAATAATCAATATGATTGGATTTAACCTGGAATTAAAATAAGCATGAAATGATAAAAGACTTATTATGCCTGAATGACCATGTATACTTGAAGACACACATTACTAATGCTTAGATTTTTCAAAACCAAAAAATTGTTAACAGAAATAATGTTGGGTACTGTGATGATCAGTCTTTGTTGTCAACTTGATAGAATCTGGAATCAACTAAGAAACGTGCCTCTGGTGTATGTCTCTGTGAGGGCAATTTCAGTAGATTAACTGAAGTGAGGTCCTCTCCCAGAGTGGAAGCGTCCTCCCCATGAAATATGCACATGTAAAGAGATTTGGGGAACTCATAGCGCTGCTTCCTGAATTTTTATTCACAGTGATAAATGTGTGTCTATTCAGTTGCTGTTACTACTGGACTTTCACTGGCATGCTTCACTGACATCAGAATCTAGCCTCTCAGCCTTCTAAAGTAGATTGAAAACCAATGAAGCTCTCAAAGTATTTCAGGCTAGAGTGGACCTGCTGAGGAATTCAGGTTTGTAGGCAGAGTATTAAACTGATTGTTAGCCTCTGCAGCATGCACTTGGACATTTTTGGACTACCAGGCCTCATGGGTGGTAAGCTATTCTAGTAATCAATCCTCTACAAAATTTATCCTTTTTTTTTTTTTTTTTGAAGAGAAAAGAGAATATCCTCCTTGATCAGGAAGTCTTTGAATAGTTCTGTTTCCATATTCTTCTAGAGTATACCAGATAGATAGATAGATAGATAGATAGATAGATAGATAGATAGATAGATAAATAGATAGATAGACAGATATAGATATATCTCTCTCTATATATATACATAGATATATAGATAGATAGATCGAGATAGATAGATAAAGATGTAGATATAGATATTTAGATATTGATATATTTGTGTGTGTTGTATGTGTGTTCATAATTATTACTATCAAACAGTTTCTTTAGGCAAGGTAAATCACTTGGCATGGGAAAAAAATTCAGTTATAAAGGAAAACCCATAGGCAAAATAATAGTTTCATTTCTAATGATAAATATTAATGACAAACACACAAGCACACACACAGACAGACATACACACACACACACACACACAATCTTTAAAAGTATGAATCTGAATTTTCCTCTTCTACTGGCTGAACTTTAAAAAATATTGTTACAATTGGGCACTTGGCTATTGTTGCTGTGATATGTAAACTGTGAGGAAGAGGGCCATTTTATCAAACCTGGTTGAATGCTGTGAATTTCTTTTTCTAGAAAAAACTTTATGACCACCAACACAGCCAAGCTGTGATTTAGAAAACTGCTATGCAGCATGCACAGATTAACAATTTACCTACAGGGGAAAGACAAGGAAAGGGAGAACTATTCCCTTTGAGTGACTTGGAAGGGATGTTTCTTTCTTACTGATGCTTCTGGTCAACGAAACGTTTATGGAAGTTATGAAAACCTGAGTACATTTTTTCTTTCCTTTAATTTTTCTAGTTAGTTCAGATGCTTTCAACATTTTTCATCTCCTGTCATCTGAGTAGCTCAGTCTTTGAAAAATTTTGGTCATTTATAATATATTCAACTTTTTATATGAGTATGTGAGAATTGGAAAAGGAATGAATTTTAATTATAATTGGCTCATCTATTTGCATCTATGGTGTAAAATTTCTGGAACGCAGAATAATTCAGTGTGAGAACATTTGGATCACATATTGGCAAACAGTTGCTTAGTGTAGTTTTACTAAAGATCATTAATATTGTAAGAATCTCAAACACTAAGGGTGAACCAAGGACAGAATGTAAGATGCCTGATGGTGATAAAGTTAAAGTTCTACACTTTCCAAATTAAAGTGTAGGGCTTGTAGGTATCAATGGCTGGAAAAATCAATACTTGTTAGCATTCTCAGTGGGAAACCAGGCTTAGCTACTGTCATCTGTAAGCATGTATTGTACAACAATCAATCATGGGATGCTTTCCTAATATATGCATGCTAGTGGTTCAGCTCTGTATTTGCATTTTTGAATTAGTCCCAGTGTGACAGGAAGCATTCCCGCAATTCAGGTGTAACTAGCAGGTAAGTATAAGTGAACACATATTATTAGACTTTTTAAAAGTGTACTCCTTTTCTTCGATGATAAGAAAAAAATCTACTTTCAATATTTTAAAGCCACAGAACCCTTGCCTATCATAGAATTTTTCCCCTTAAGAGCTATCGGGTGCCCTGGATGAGCAGCAGTACCTGTAGCTGCAGAGATGATCTAATCCTCACAGCTGTCAGGAAAGCCTACACTAATGTGTCTTGAAAGAGTGATTAATAGGTTTTGACAATATCATTGCATTGCATATTTAATCAGATTATGCATCTGTTAGAAATGGTTTGCTTCTAACATCTGCAGTGAAAAACCTACCATCGGTATTCAGATCAGTGCCTTAGCAGAAAGAAGTAACCACTATGCATGGCAGACTTACTGTTGACAAGCTAAAACTACAAGCCAGAGACAGATAAGTCGTGACATTTTTTCATTCATCTGATGATATTTATTTTCAAAATTTCTTAGTTCAACTGTGTTTAAATTAATGCTCATTAAACAGGAGACAAATACAAATTACATTTCCAGCAAACTCAAGGAAGAGGTATGGACTGGCTTGATGCCTTACCTTAAAGGTGGTACTTCTTTGTTGTTATTTAAAATATAAATGTGTGTATTGTTACAATTTTATATGTAAATACATTTCAAATGATGGTACTACACATAAATGCATGTATAGATATATACATAGAAACAAATTTTAAGATTAAAAGATTTGACATGACAACTTTTATTTTCATGTAAGTATTAAAATATTAAAAAATAAATTTATTCAATTGCAATTAAATCTTAGTTTCTTCATACTATTCACTGCCAGTATGTACTTAGTAATTACCTTTTATTCAAAACATTATTCTACCGTAGTATTTTTCATGAAAATCTCAGAAAACTTACTGTAAACCAGTATCTCCTTCCATCTTAATGACTTGCCTCCAGAGGTAGGTGACATAACCTCTCCGTAAGATGCTATTAAATGTCCCTCTTCAAAACCTGTGATCTGTTTTGAACAGGTTCTTGTAACAAAGCCTCTTTGCCAAGGTTAACAAAGGTGTTCTGTTTTTCAAACTGTGTGGCTGTCTGTATGACAATTAATGAAATAATAGGCAGGAAAAAGTCTTGAACCCAAGTAGCAGCAGAGAAAATTGCAGACACACAGGGAAAATCAACCAATAAAAATACTCTTAGTGTAGGTGAAGAAACACACCTACAGCAAGGCACACAGAAAGAATGAACTCTCTGAACAGAGGCTTCTCAGATAGCAGGAGTTCTAAGGGTCTTTGCTGAGCTGAAATATGTTTTTCCTTACCTAATTTAGGGTTGGTCAGTTTAAACAAGAAAAGAGAATTTGATAGGGCCACAACTTTGGGTATCCATGTTCTGGTCTGGCCTTGAACTTGTACTTATCCCACACTATTGGAAGAAATAAATATTCACCAGACCTTAGTATGAAACTGCCAGGCCATAGTCTGGGTCTGAGATCAGGATGGTTGGGCAAAGGAAAGACTTTGCCATGCCATCTTTTCTCTTTCTTTCCTTCCTTCCTTCCTTCCTTCCTTCCTTCCTTCCTTCCTTCCTT
>NW_026596117.1:2319141-2342675 GCF_907164565.1 Psammomys obesus | reverse complement strand
CCTTCCTTCCTTCCTTCCTTCCTTCCTTCCTTCCTTCCTTTTCCTTCTTTTCTTCCTTCCCTCTCCCCCTTCTCTTTGTCTCTTTCTTTTCTTTCCTTTTTTGTTTAAGGTAACAAAGTATAATATAAGAAGATAAAACAGTAACTATCACATTGAAGTTCGATACAACAAACCAACAGAAGGTAAAGGACCCAAGAAAAGGCCCAAGAATCAGAGAACACTTTGTTCACACACTATGAGGTCCCAAAAAATAGTAAACTGGAAGCTATAACCGTATGCCGAGGATGTGGTGCAGACATGTGTAGGCCCTGTGCGTGTGCTCTCGTCTCTGTAAACCCATGAAAACTGCTCAGTTTATCCCCAGGGCCTTGTTTTCCTGGTGTCCTCCATCTGCTCTGGCTCTCACACTTTTTTGTGCAAATTTTTTTTTTTTTTTTGTATACCAATGAGAAAACTGTGTTTATTTTTACATAAACAATTAAATCATGGAATATTTGATACTGTTGAACATAGAACATCCTCAGTATCTTTTTTAACACTTTTTATTAATTACAGTTTATTCACTTTGTATCCCCCCTGTAGCTACCTCCCTCCTCCCCTCCCAATCCCACCCTCACTCCCCCTTCTCCACCCATGCCCCTCCCTCCTGCAGCCCACTGTTAGGGGAGGTCTTCCTCTCCTTTTTTTGCCATTTTTTTATTAATTACATTTTATTCACTTTGTATCCCTCCATAATCCCCCCTCCTCCCCTCCCTATCCCACCCTCCCACCTCCTTCTCCATGCATGCCCCTCCCTAAGTCTACTGATAGGGGAGGTCCTCCTCTCCTTCCTTCTGATCTTAGTCTATCAGTTCTCATCAAAAGTGGCTGCATTGTCATCTTCTGTGGCCTGGTAAGGCTGCTCCCCCCTCAGGAGGAGGTGATCAAAGAGCAGGCCAATCAGATTATGTCAGAGGCAGTCCCTCTTCCCATTACTATGTAACCCACTTGGACACTAAACTGCCATGGGCTACATCTGTGCAGGGGTTCTAGGTTATCTCCATGCATGGTACTTGGTTGGAGTATGAGTCTCTGGAAAGACCCCTGTGTTCAAATTTTCTGGTTCTGTTGCTCTCCTTGTGGAGTTCCTGTCCTTTCCAGATCTTACTATTTCCCACTTCTTACATAACCAGAGACTTGGAGTCACTGTTGGGAGAAATTCTCTCCTTCCTTCTAATCCTAGTCTATCAGGTCTCATCAGGAGTGGCTGTATTGTCTTCTGCTGTGTCCTGGTAAGGCTGCTCCCCTTCAGAGGGAGGTGATCAAAGAGCAGGTTCCTTATGTTCCTAAGGAAGGGATTTTAATGGAGAGATCTTTATTTATTTATTTATTTATTTATTTATTTATTTATTTATTTATTTATTTATTTATTTTGCTTAGTCATGTAAAAATAATAGAACAAAGTTTTTTGTGAATTTTTCCATTTGATATGAAAAATTAGGCAAAGAATAGAAGCTAACTACTTCATTTTTATGATAAAATATAAATAAAAGGAATGCTGGAAAACACCCTTTGTGTTTTCTATCTATGGCTGAAAACTGAAGCTTATTCTATATGATCAAACAAATATTCAAATATTCACAAGCTACTTCTATGTGTTAATGGGAAAGCAGAACATAACAGGCAAGGAAAGTGCTACTGAAATTAGTGATAAGAGATGGTTATAAGAAACAAATACATTAGAAGGCGCCTTATTGAAATAGTATAGATTTGAGTGCACAAAAGTTAAAATACATAAACGAGGATGAAAATACCCTCACGATAATATCAACCTGATATATTTGAAAAAATTACATGAGTTATACTGGGGTAAGAATATCCATAAGGAGATCACTGTGAAATTATATTAGAGACGTGGCTATGAGCAATAATGAAACTGGTAAGAGATTAATTTTGAAGCCTCTGATGGATTCTAAATAAGACCTTAATTTTATTGAGTATATTATAGTTTTATTTAATCAAATAGTTTTTAATTTTCCCAATTACAATTTGAATATATTTTAATGTTTAAAAATTTTATTATACTGCTAAAATGTTATTGCTCCTGAAATAATGCTGCGCATTTTAGTACATTTCAGTGACATTAAGGACATGACAAAGCAATGCTTTACTAAGTCCCAAAGAATCTACATTTCTTGTTAAATTAGTGTATTCTTCTCAGTCTGCTTTACAGATAAATGTTTCTCACTTTAATAAGTTTATTTGTAAAACAAATACTGTTGTCTAATTGTATCTTCATTCTCATTTAACTCATTAATTTCTACTAGATAAACAATCATACATAAGATATGCGTGTATTTGTACATATATGCATATAAATGTAGCTATATTCAGAAATTAACAGTTTTCATTAAATTTTAATAAACTTTCTTTTTTAATTTTAAATATATATATGTTAAAGGAACTTAGGTTAATCAATAATGTATTTCAATCCAATTGGTAGTCCAATTGGTAATCCAATCGGTAAGAATCCTTAAATGGATTTTAGGAACTATTATTTTACTGTCCTATCTATAGTGTCGCCCAGTATCACCACATATTATTTAATCTTCATCTTGATCTCTACTCAATAGAGCAAGTTGATTACAATATTAAAATATCTAGGCTTAAATATGTTCTATACTAATAGCATACTAAAATTTACCATACAAAGTGTGCTTTGAAACAGTTATTCAAGGACTTAATAGAGTCCAAATATTGTGGATAGACCTTGTTCACAGCGTGCTCTAATTTTGTAATTAACAATGAATCTAAAGAAGCTATTAGCTTCTGTGGCATGTCTGTTCTTAACAAACCTCATGCTGCTTAATGCTTAAAATTCTATTGTCCTCTTAATATGTTTATAGATTTTATAAGACCAACTATAATAGCATGTTTGAGGAATAATATTTGAATAAACATTTATAAAGATTTCAACATTATCCACTTTTTTTTTTTTCCAATACAGCTGTTTAACTTTCTGAACTCCCCATGCCATCAAGGAAGGAAAACCCTGACCATGAATCCTGGGATAATTTCAACTTCCCACACAATGTGCTGATTGATTTAGCATATGTTTTAAATTTCTAAACTTTTGTTTTTAGGCATACCTGTCACTGTTTAATTTTTTGTTTTGTTTTTTTGTTGTTGTTGTATTGGCTTACTCATGTGACTTTTTCAGAGGAAGCGTTTTTGGAGATACAATGAAGACACTGTTCTATTAAACACCATCTAATTCTATCAATTTTTTTTAAATACAATCAATGACACTATAGTGACAGTAAATATTTCTTGGTGAGAAAATGATAGATACTAGAAGGTACTATTTAGATAAAGAAAGCATGCTTTTGGAAATGGAATGGGACTATATTTTATAGATGTTTGAATATATACCATGTATGTCTTTCTGCTTTTAAGTTACCTCACTCAGGATGATCTTTTCAAGTTCCCACCATTTGCCTGCAAATTTTATGATTTCCTTGTTTTTAATTGCTGAGTAGTATTATATTGTGAAAATGTACCAAAATTTCTGTATCCTTTCCTCTGCTGATGGACGTCTAGGCTGTTTCTAGATTCTGGCTATTGCAAATAGAACTGCTATGAATATGGCTGAGCATATTCCGTTTTGAATAGTTGACCATATTTCAGATATATGCGTAGGAGTGTAATGCTGGATCTTGAAGTAGCACTATTCCTAGTTTTCTGAGAAAGTGCCAGACTGATTTCCAAAGTGGTTGCACAAGTTTACATTCTGCTTTCTCCACAACCTCTCCAGCGTGTGTTGTCACTTGAAAGTTTTGATCTTAGCCATTCTGGTGTAAGGTGAAATCTCAGGTGTTTTTTTTTTTTTTTTTTTTTTTTTTTAATTTTTTTTTACTTATTTATTTTTTTAATCTCCCTGATGACATTGAACATTTCTTTGTTTCTTCATCATTTGACATTCCTCTATTGAGAATCCTCTGTGTAGCTCTGTACCCCATTTCTTAATTGGATTACTTGATTTCTTGCTTTTAAACTTCTTTAGTTCTTTATATATTCTGGATATTAGCCCTCTGTCAGATATAGGGTTGATGAAGATCTAAGCTTTCCCATTCTGTAGGCTGTCGTTTTATTCTGATGGCAGCGTTTTTTACTTTACAAAAGATTTTCAGTTTCATGAGGTCCCATTTATTGATTGCTGATCTTAGAGCCTGTGCTGTTGGTGTTCTGTTCAGGAAGTTGTCTCCTGTACCAAGGAGTTCAAGGCTCGTCCCCACTTTTTTTTTTTTTTTTTCCTAAGAGGGTTAGTGTGTCTGGTTTTATTTTGAGGTCTTTGATCCACTTATTAAAATTTATTCACTTTGTATCCTGACTGTGGCCCCTGCCTCATCCTCCCAATCCCATATTCCCTCCCTCTTCTCCCCCTATGCCCCTTGCCAGGTCACAGGAGAATGCAGCCAGTCTGAATGAGAATTGATAGGCATATAGGTTTTTAAACCTTGTTCTTATGATTTCTCTGGATTTCCTCAATGTCTGTTGTTATGGCCCCTTTTGCTTCCTGATTTCATTAATTTGGATATTTCTTCTTTGTGTTTTAATAAGCTTGGATGAGGATTTGTCTATTGTGTTGACTTCATTGATTTTTTTTTTTGTATTTTTCTCTTTGTCTCTCTTTTTTTTTCTGATTTTTAGCTCTTAATATGATATTTCTTTCTTTCTATTCCTCACTGGTATGCTGGCTTACTTTTTCCCTTAGAGCTTTCAGGTTTGCTGTTGTTAAGTTGCCAGTATGAAAGCTCTCCTTTTTTTTTTTTTTTAATGTAGAAACTTAGTACTATGAACTTTCCTCTTAGCACCACTTTCTTTATGTTCTATGATTTTGCTATGCTGTTTATTCACTTTCTTTGAATTCTAGAAAATCTTTAATTTCTTTCTGTTTATTCATTTCTATATTAAAAGGCTTAGTATGGTAAGTGATCTGCTATTCAAATGATTTTTAATTGGGCATTAAAATGAGTGTTCTCAACTATTACAAAACAGTTCAAGTATAAGAGAATAATTATATGAAACACTATGTAGATTAAAAATAACTTCTTAGAAGAAATTTTGTGTCAAGATTTTATTCTAGTATTTTCCTTGTAGTGAAGGAAAAATACCAACTAAGTAACAAGGTCATATATAATTTTAGTAGTTAAAAATATCAAGGTTTTGTAATTATTAATATAGTATTCTTTCTCTTAAGTATTCCTAAACAGAGATTGTTGAGAACACTAGGAACCATAATAATAGCATTTTTCCTTTTTTAATTAAATTTTTATTTTTTTACAGTAATAACATTTTATTTGCTTTGTATCCCAGGTGTAATCTCCTCCCTCATTCCCTTCCAACCCCACCCTTCTTCCCTCATCTCCTCCCATGCCTCTCTCAAAGTCCACTGATAGGGAGGCCTCCTCCCCTTCCATCTGACCCTAGCTTATCAGGGCTCATCAGGACTGACTGCATTGTCCTCTTGGCCTGGTAAGGCTGCTCCTCTCTCTTGGGGGTGGGGGTCAAAGAGCTAGCCACTGAGTTTCTGTCAGAGACAGCCTCACCTCCCCTTATTAGGGAACCTACTTGGAGACTGAGCTGCCATGGGCTATATCTGAGCAGGGGTTCTAGGTCATCTGAGACTGATAACAACATTTTAAAAGGAAAATAAATTAATTAATCG
This sequence comes from Psammomys obesus, assembly GCF_907164565.1. Lineage (NCBI taxonomy): Eukaryota > Metazoa > Chordata > Mammalia > Rodentia > Muridae > Psammomys > Psammomys obesus. The sequence continues at coordinate 2,336,968 of NW_026596117.1, read as the reverse complement.
CAAACTCTACATTTTACTTGTCTTACACTACACATTCAATGAACATGTTTTTGCTTCCTTTATTATTTCTTTTCATGTGTATTTATTACAGTAACTGCCATATTCCATAGCATGAATAACTGTGAAACTCTTGATATTTTACATATACCTATATTTTAAAAATACATTTCTATATTAAAAAAACAAATCATTATCTTCATGCTTATATTGATAAAATGTCAAAAAATACTTTAAGACAATGTCCTTTGGAATTGAACATTTGATAACTATTGTTGCAGAAACTCAATAAATTACATCTAAAAGCACAGAACAGAAACAAGATTGAAATTTGGGACTGTTAATATACTAGACTGTGAACTGTTTTTAATTCTCACATTCATTATCAACTGAGGCTTGCACAGCAACATCCTTCCAATATGTAGATCAATTGGCTTTGTGTTATACAAGCTTTAACATCTCACCCATTAATTGTGTTATTCTTGGTGCTTTGCTATCCTTTCTGAGAGCAAACACAGAGAGCTAGCTAGTGAGTTGTCAAATTGCAAATCAGTACCCAATTTAAAATTCATGACACCAACTTACCTGGATCTTATTTCCTGTTAAAATAATATTACCTCTGGACTGGAGAGATGATTCAGTGCTTACTGGTTGATGTGCAGCAGTCGTCACTGGAGTCCACATAACAGCATCATGACAAGAAGCCCAGTGACCTGCACTTGACTGTAACCCCAGCTCTGAATGAATGATGCTAGAAGGATGGCTGTGGCTTGTTATGCTACAACTTAACCATGGAAACAGAGGCCTATATTAAAGGAGATATCGTGTCTTAAGGAGTAGGTAGAGTGTGGTAAAGGACACCTGAGATCCAGCTGCTTCTGTCCCCAATGCATGCACACAGACATAAGCACTCATACGTATATGTTAATTTTTCTTAATGCAAACAAATAATGCACAGGATTGGCCTGGTCTTTGATCACCTCCACCTGAGTGGGGAGCAGCCTTACCAGGCCACAGAAGATGACAATGCAGCCACTCCTGATGAGATCTGATAGACTAAGATCAGAAGGAAGGAGAGGAGGACCTCCCCTATCAGTGGACTTGGGAGGGGCATGCGTGAAGAAGGGGGTGAGATGGTGGGATCGGGAGGGGACTTATGGAGGTGAATAAAGTGTATAAAGTGAATAAAGTGTAATTAATAAAAAGAAAAAAGAAAAGAAAGAAAAAACTAAATATTTTAAAAATTGAAAAAGTGGCAGGTAGTCTATTCCTTGTTCAGCTACTTATGAAAATCCATCATAACTTTATTGTTCAAGAAAGTTTGCTATATTCAGGGTTCAGCACCCTAAATCATTTAGGGTTGTTGTTGCCAAAGACAATAAACAGGTATGAAAAGTGGCTTAGTGTTGTATTATTAGTTAACAAATGTGTCATTGTATGCTAGACAAAATAGATAGATAGATAATAGATAGCTGACTGATAAAGAAATAGTTGATAAATAGATGAGAGATATAGATGAGAGAAAGAAAGAGCTGAAAACACTGCTCTGTTTATGTCTTATAGAAAGCATTTTTCCCCTCAGAGGCTTCACAAATAAAAACATTTCTCTTTGCCAGCAGAGTAACACCTTCAATCAAATTTCTGTTTTAGCTTATGTAAGAGATCCTGATTAAAATAAGGCTGATTCACAGATGGAACAAGAAGCGTGCTGTTCCCCTTAGATATTAAAGGACAAACAAACAAGGTCTCTTCAGACATCAATTTTCTGTCAGAATGATCAGAGAACAGTAACTGAATGGCATCCATTAGGGAGAACTCAAGCCAACAACAGCAGTGGGTTTTGATAACTGCCTGGGAGCATCTCCTGGGAACCATAAGGCGCTGACAAAACAAAGATTCTTCCATGTTGTGTCAAGCATCTGAATGATGGCCTTATTCAGGACTGACATTTCGGTGATTAACTGCATTTTGTATCTTAGAATTTTTTTTTTTTAATTTCTTGTCATGTTCTCATCCTAGTTAAAAAAAAAAATAAGTCATGCCTTGAATCTGGTACATAATATGACAGTTCTAGCACCTGTTAAGAGACTTTACTTTTGACCACACTTGACTCTACCAACTCTACCATATACATTAAAAATTTCATCCCAATTCTAATTTTCAGTTTTGCTCAGTTGAAAATTTTATTGAAACTATTTTTTTTAATTTTTATTTTTTATATTAACCACAGGTTATTTACTTTGTATCCCAGCTGTAGCCCCCTTCCTCATTCCCTCCCAATCCCTCCCTTCCTCCCTCATCTCCTCCCTGCCTCCTTCCAAGTCCACTGCTAGGGGAGGTCCTCCTCCCCTTCCATCTGACCCTAGCTTATCAGGTCTCTTCAGGACTGGCTGCCATGTCCTCCTCTGTGAAACTATTTTTTAAAACTATTTTTTAAAAACAGTCTCTCTCCCTTTATCCCTATTTCTGACATCATCAAAGCAATAAAGAATCAATTGTCAAGCTAATTTTAACATTATTAAACTCTCCATATATCTATCCATAATTTTTATCATATATCTATCTACATATCTACACACACACACACACACACACACACACACACACACACACACTTATATACCATTAATTTTATGGAAGTAAGGGGAAATAGAAAGACCAAGAAGAGATAGCTCCACAAGGAGACCAACAGAGCCAAAAATCCTGGGCACAGGGGGACCTGCAGAGACCAATACTCCAAGCAAGAATTTTCTTTAAACTATACTTTTCTGATGTTTCAGTACAACGTGTCAACACTTGATGTATTGTTTTAAATTTCTATTTTATGACCTGGTCAGATTAATTATATTTTCTTTTCTCTTGTTTCAAACACTTGGATAATTTCCAGCCATTATGTTATATGCTTGACCTTATCCCATTCTCCCTGCTCTCCTTCCGGGATTTTAGTCACTTGCTCAATGAGCTTTCTTGTGCTCTATTATTGTCACTTTCCAGAAATTTGTACTCTCTTTAATTCTGGGCAAAAAATCCTGGTATGTTCACTAATCTTATTTTCAGTTTCTTATGAAACTATATACTGAGGAAATATGACATATTTTCCAGATAAACAATGTCATACTTTTTCAAGATAGATATTGAATGCAATAAAATTTAAGATGCTCACCCAAATACAGCATACAAAAGTTATTTTATTACCTGTGCTATTAATTTAGATTCCACGATATTTCAATAAATGCTATCTAAGTCCTCTTGAACATTAGTAATTTTGCTTATAGTTATTCTTTTTTTCTTCTTCTTTGATTTCTACTTTTATGAATCATGGTACTTAAAATAAGCAACACCTTGCTATCTTTCTTTTTTTTTTTTTAAGATTGCTTGAAGTTATTGGTGAAGTTATATTAACTTCATCCAGGTTTGGGAGACATTCAGACTATGACCCATTCAAACTTTCTTACTGAAATAAGAAAGACTACATGTACAGATGTGAGCTTTGCTTATTTTTATCAAATTTGCCAATGAACTGCATAACTCATTAAGCAAAAAGAAGATGAACAGATAAGCCATTTTATTAAGATGCAAATTTTACACACAAAGATTTTAACTGTTATGGAGAGATCCTTGTATTTGGACATTCCATTGCAGTCAGTATAACATTTTATTTAATATTTACTTAGTGAATTAAAATTCAAAACTCATTTTGCAAGAATGTTATTAGATGTATTAAAAACAATATCATTGCAATTTGGCAACAAAGAAAAATTTAATTAGATAATTAAAGTACTTGTTTATAACTTTCAAAAAAATAGAGGGATCATCTATGCTGTTTGGCTGTCCCTGTCAGAAATTTTAAAAATATTTATATCAAAACTAATCTATCTGTATATCTGCCTATCTTCCTTCCTTCCTTTCTTTCTTTCTTTCTTTCTTTCTTTCTTTCTTTCTTTCTTTCTATCTTATCTATGAATCTATGTATCTATCTATTTATGTATCTATCTTTCTACCATCTATTAGCTATATATCATCTATTTATTATCTATCATCCTCATCAAAATGTTTGTACACAGTGCATAATTACCAATGGCTTTTCAAATGTATTTTATGACTTGTAGTAAAGTACTTAAATTTTAAAACTTTCTATTTGTCATAACATTTGACATCCATACCTGTTCCAAAATAATTTGAAACTTAATTTATAGATGAAGATTTCACTTGTCATTATCACGAAAAAAATTTTTAGCTCATGGGGCTATATCTCAGGCTATATGTTGGAATGAGTAGTAGTCAGACACCTCCAACACACAAGAGACCCACAATTCACACACAGTTATCGCAGAGTCTTGGAGATGTAACTTAACAGCAATTCCTACCAAGTGGACAGAATCTAAAATATTCCTTGGGATTAAAGTATCCTCACTCATAGGAGCAAATGCACATAGCTACTTAACCCACACTCTTAGGATCTTTGTAATGATTGTATTCCTTACAAACATCACTGCCTTAAGAAAAGCCAAAGTTCCTTTCCAGGTCCCACCATTTACCTGCAAATTTCATGATTTCCTTATTTGTCATTGCTGAGTAATACTCTATTGTATAGATGTACCACAATTTCTGTATCCATTCTTCAGTTGAGGGGCATCTGGGCTGTTTCCAGCTTCTGGCTATTACAAATAAAGCTGCTACAAACATGGTTGAACAAATGTCCTTTTTGTGTACTTGTGCCTCTTTTGGGTATATGCCTAGGAGTGGTATGGCTGGATCTTGAAGAAGCGCTATTCCTAGTTGTCTGAGAAAGCGCCAGATTGATTTCCAGAGTGGTTGTACCAGCTGGCCTGCTCGTTGATCACTTCCCCCTGAGGGGGGAGCAGCCTTATCAGGCCACAGTAGAGGACAATGCAGCCACTTTTGATAAGAACTGATAGACTAAGATCAGAAAGAAGAGGAGAACCTCCCCTATCAGTGGACTTGGGGAGTGGCATGCATGCAGAAAGGAGAGGGAGTGTGGGATCGGGAGGGGAGGAGGGAGGAGCTTATGGGGGGATACAAAATGAATAAAGTGTAATTAATAAAAAATTTAAAAAAAAAGAAAAGCCAAAGTTTAGTGCTTTGATGAAAACTCAAAAGCAATTCATGTGCCTGAGAACATCTTTATAAAAATGATTTTCAAGTAAACTTTTATCTTAAACATGGTATTTAGTGTTAACTGTCAACTTACTAGAATATGTGATTGCCTGGGAGATGGACATGCTTGTTCGGGGTAATCTTGACTACTTTCATCGTACTATGAAGACATTCTGACAGTGGGAAGCATCATTTCCTGTGTAGGGACTTTTGTGCTTTAGCTGAAGAGTACCGAGCAGAAAGCAATGTATGCAGAGATCTTTCGATGACCGCAGATATAATATGTTCAGCTGTTTCAAGATTCTGCTGTATTGAGCTCCCCTACATGAAGGACTTGTCCTCGAACTAGGAGCTAAATTAATCCATTCCCCCCCCTTTTTTTATGGTGAGAGTATTTATCACATAAATACCTAATAAGGGAACTGATATTGTTACATTTTCATGAGTCTACAGAGGGCATAGAAAAGATGTCTAAACAAATGCCTGACAGTATTTTGTCAGAAGCAAGTGTGTATTTTCATTTAGAAGATAAGATGGCTTTGCTCATGCTTTTGTTTGTTGTTATTTATTATTTGTCAAAGGCAAATGAACAGTGGCAGAATTATACCCTTTCCAGCACTTTCTGAACACATCTATCCCTTCAAGCACGTCTTGTGCACATGTTATCTACCAGGAACCATCACATGTTGGAAGACAGACAGAAGTACAGATATCATAGTCTTGTAAGTAAAAAGAACAGAAGAGGGATAAAAATGAGATGTTTGCAATCATGTATCTATATCAGATGATAAAATTGTAAATAGTTCTTGTGTAGATACTTAGAAGCAACTGTTCATGAAACCAAAATGATAAAAGAAGTAAAAATATATCATGTCTGGCTAAAGTGTACCAGAAAGGGATTTTGTTGTTGTTGTTGGTCCATATTGTTAAAATTATACCAGAACAATCTTGGCTATAAAGAAGCATGTAGTATAACTGACATGCAATACCATCCGGGAAAAGTTATGACTTAAACATCTTCTCTTAGCTTCCATCAAACAAGTAATGTTATTTGAATAATAATGTCATCAAAACTGAGAATTAAAGAAACCTTCTTCAAGAAAATAACTTTTAATCTTCTCTTTGAAAGCATCACTTAATAAGAAATATGAGAAAAAAAAAAGAAATATTTGAGTATTCTTATCTTCTAAGGAATAGACTGTCTTTGATAGAAAAGTTAAAGTTAAGCATTGCATTTTTGTAAATGACTTTTTATTGAATATGTAAACTATTTTGTAGGTTGCTGCTTTCAGTCACTCATAAGAAATCTGCAAAGGAAATGATTAAGGTTAAATAGTTTAAATTCACAGAGAGGATAAAGGCACAATAAACAAAGAGAAAATCCAGTCTTTTGTAAAATTGAGACAAAAAGTCTATCCAAATCCTCTGTTAGCAACAACAACAAAAAAACCTCCACAAAGTTGGATCTCTGATGAAGTCACAACTTGAGTGACAGTTAAGAATATGAAGAGTACTAAGGGATTAGACACTCAGTCTACAGGTCATGAACAACCACAGGACAGGCAAGCCAGCAGATAATGTGATCTGATTTGCATATTTAAAACTGAGTCAGTCAGTGGTGTGAAAGCAGAATAGAGGATGAAAGCAGTACTCAGTGGACTTGAATGTCTCTATGCAGTAGCCCCGCAAGAATCGACAATAGAATTCTGAGCTCAGAGTAAAATTCAAGACAAAACAGGGTAAGAGGAAATATAAAGGTTTTTTTGCAGATAAAAATCATTGACAGTTTCAAATATAAGACTCAGTTGCCACTTGGTTTTGGCAGAAGAATAATGTTGCACAACAGTACTCCGGATTTTTGTTTTCAGTGTTTATTCTTGGATGTGTGGGTGAAGAGCGAGAGCCATGAGGTCCGAATGGACGAGAATCTGTGAGAAAATAGAAGAAAAACAAATTGTTGGGCTTACAAAATATAAAAGAAAAAAAGAAAACACAAACATGGAAAGATAAGAGGGAGTGCAGGAAATTCTATGAAAGAATGGGGAGATAGTAAGACCTGGGGAGGACAGGAGCTCTACAAGGAGAGCAACAGAACCAAAAATTCTCAGCCCAGGGGTCTTTTTTAAGATTGGTACTTCATCCTAGGACCATGCATGGCCATAACCTACAACCCCTACTCAGATGTAGCCCATGGCAGCTCAGTATCCAAGTAGGTACCTTAGTAAGGGGAACAGGGACTGTGTCTGACATGAACTTACAGACTGGCTCTTTTATCACCTTTCCCTAATAGGGTAGCAGCCTTAGCAGGTCACAGGGGAGGACAATGCAGCCAGTCCTGATGAGATCTTATAAGCTAGGGTCAGATGGAAGGGGAAGAAGATCTCTCCTATCAGTGGACTTGGAGAGGGGCATGGGAGGAAATGAAGGAAGGAGGGTGGGGTTGTTGGGAGGGAATGTGGGAGGGTGCTACATCTGGGATACAAAGTGAATAAACTGTAATTAATATAAACAAACAGTGTGAAATCCATTAATTTTTGCAAAGGAATTAAGCGTGAATGTATGTATCCACAAGTAAAACACCTGAAGAAAATAAAACATTAAAATAATATTGAAGGAAAAAAGATCCTATAGTTAGAAGTCTCGAACAGATTTACACAATATGGGAGAATGCAAAAACCAATTAATGGGAATGTTAGAAAAATGAAAGTACCACAAACATATTATAGGTAAGTATCTAATATTGTAAATGAAGCTGTTATCCTTTTATTAACAATCATGTATTTTATAGACAAAAACTGTATCATTCAATGTACTCATTCTCTTCCATATTACAGTCTCATGCTTAGTATGGTAGTGTGTTTACTTATCTATCATTTACCTTTTTATGTGTGAGTACATACATACATACATATGTATATATTTATATATCCATACATATTGCATAGCATATTTGCATATACTTCACTGTCACAGTTGGCGTCTAAACATCCTATATTAATGTATAAACATATTATTTATTATATATGTATATACGTTGAATATATGTGGTATAGCATATGAATATGTATATATATATATTAAAAAAACACACACACATTATGTGTATGAGTGTGTGTTTGTGAGTGTGACAGCATGTGTATATGTAGACTGAATAGTCAGAGAAAGATTGGAAACTAGAAAGCAAGGCAAGATAACAAACATATTAAGAAAATGCTACCTCTTTTGCCTGCATTTGGGACCCTTTTTCCCCTGACTGGGTTTCTTCATCTAGCTTTAGTATGAAAGTTTGTGCCTAATCATATTGTAACTTCTTATGCTTTATTTAATTGATCTCCCTGGGAAGCTGCTCTTTTCTGAAGGGAAACAGAGGAAGAGTAGATCACAGACAGAAGGGAGGTGTTTGTGTGGGAGGTGGGGGCTGGGAGGATTCTCAGGATGGCTGTCAGAATGTAATGTATGAGAGAAGAGCAAATAAATAAAAATAAAACCACTAAATTCAATCCATCATTTTTGTTAGATATCAAGAATATCACATGCATACAGTATGAAGAAATGCAATCCTGACATTTCTTTTGCTCTCAGTGAGTTTAAGTGAGTTGTGGTGTTCACTTTTCAGCTACACACAGTATGGATAGCTAAGGCAAGTATGAAAGATGTGGCTTTAGTTTAGTGCTGTTATAGAGAGGTAATCCACGTTGAGGATGAAAAGTATTAACTCTGCCTCTTGGTTAGAAGCTTCCACTCATCAGGATCATAACATCTAGAGAGTCAAAGAACCCTTCTATATCAGTTGCCTTGTATTAAAATGGAAATTATAGCACCAGTTCCTTTGTTATACAAGTTTTCTTTTTCAACATGGTTTTCCCAGAAGACAACTTATTTGATTTCAGCATTTTAATAGTAGTGATTTCTTTTTTAAACTTCTTTGTTCTTTATTAATTACAGTTTATTCACTTTGTATCCCAGCTGTAGCTGCTCTCTCACCCTCTCCCAATCACACCCTCCTTTCCTCATCTCCTCCCATTCCCCTCCCCCAGTCCACTAATAGGGGAGGTTCTCCTTCTTCCCTTCCATTTGATCCTAGTCTGTTAGGTCTCATCAGCACTGACTGCACTGTTTCCCTCTGTGGCCTAGTAAGGCTGCTCCCCCATCAGGGGGAGGTGATCAAAGAGCCAACCACTGAGTTCTTGTCAGAAACAGCCCCTGCTCCCCTTACCAGGGAACCTGCTTGGATATTGAGCTGCCATGGGCTACTTCTGAGCAGGGGTTGTAGTTTATCGCCATGCATGGTTCTTGGTTGGAGTATCAGTCTCAGAAAAGACCCCTTTGCCCAGATATTTTGATTCTGTTGCTCTCCTTGTGGAGATAATGTTCCCTCCAGGTCTTTCTATCTCCCCCTTCTTTCATAAGATTCCCTGCACTCTGCCCAAAGTTTGGCTATGAGTCTCTGCATCTGCTTTGATACCCTGCAGGGTAGAGTCTTTCAGAGTTCCTCTATGCTAGGCTCCTGTCCTATTCCCTGTTTTCTCCCCTTTCTGATATCCATCCCATTTGCCTTTCTGAATGAGGATTGAGCATCTTTTTTTTTCTCTTTTTTTTATTATTATTATTTTTTTCTTTTTAGTTACATTTTGTTAACTCTGTGTCCCAGCTGTATCCCGCTCCCTCATTCCCTCCCCAACCCCACACTCCCTCCCTGGTCTCCTCCCTGTCCCTTTCCAAGTCCACTGATAGGGGAGGACCTCCTCCCCTTTCATCTGACCCTGTTTTATCAGGTATCTTCAGGGCTGGCTGCAAAGTCCTCCTCTGTGGCCTAACAGACTGCTCCTCGGCAGAGTGCAGGGAATCATATGAAAGAAGGGAAGTTAGTATGATATGGAAAGGATAGGAGCTCTACAAGGACCAAACATATCTGGGCACAGGGTCTTTTCTGAGACTGACACTCAACCAAGGACCATCTATGGATATAACCTAGAACTTCTGTTCGGATGTGGCCCATGGTAGCTCAGTAACCAAGTAGTTTTCCAAAGTAAGGGGAACAGGGACTATTTCTAACAGGATTTCAAGGGCAGGCTGTTTGACACCCCCCCCCCCACCCGGGGAGGAGAAAGACAAACTTGGTATATACTCGCTTATATAGACCTACAAGATATGATAAACATAATGAAATCTACACACCTAAAGAAGATAATCAAGAAAGTGGACACAGGCGAAGGTGATTAATCCTCATTTAGAAAGATAAATGGGATGTGCATTAAACTTATGACAGGAGTCTACCACAAAAGGCATCTGAAAGACTCTACCTAGCAGTGTTTCAAAGCAGACACTAAGACTCATAACCAAACCCTCGGCAGGATTGAGCATCTTACCCAGAGTCTTCCTTCTTGATTAGCTTCTTAAGGATACAGATTTTAGTATGATTTTCCTATATTATCTGTCTAATATCCATTTATAAGTTAGTGTATACCATGTGTGTCTTTCTGCTTTTGGGACAGCTCACTCAGGATGATCTTTTCTAGTTCCCACTATTTGCCTGCAAATTTCATGATTTCCTCGTTTTTAATTGCTGAGTAATACTCCATTGTATAGATGTACCACAGTTTCTGCCTCCATTCTTCAGTTGAGGGGCAAAAGGGTTGTTTCCAGCTTCTGGCTAATACAAATAAAGCTGCTATGAACATGGTTGAGCAAATGTCCTTGTTGTGTACTTGAGCATCTTTTGGATATATGTCTTAGAGTGGTATAGCTGGATCTTGAGGTAGCACTAGTCCTAATGATCTGAGAAAGCACAAGATTGACTTCCAAAATGGTTGTACAAGTTTACATTCCCACCAGCAATGGTGTAGAGTTTTCCTTTCTTCACATCCTCTCCAGCATGTGTTGTCACTTGAGTTTTTGAACTTAGTCATTTTGATGGGTGTAAGGTTATACAAGTTTTATGACTGTTCATTATTGCTGTTTCATTGCAATTACTTAGAAAATGACATATTGGACACTCATAAAAATTTACCCATTAATGTTAACAGATTAGAGACAGTATTCCTATCTATTTTGACGTATTTATTTTTCAAATTTTACAAGTGTAAACTGTTTTATAAACAGTCTATATTTAGGTAAAGTTACTGATTTGCTTTTTAGACTGAACACCATTTTCTGGCCATTGATGCCAATGCTTTGAGTAAACCAGTGTTTTGTATATATATTAAGATTCTATAGCATGGATTTGTGGAAAACTGAGTCCTTCTTCAAGTACTTACAGTAGATATTTAGGACTTTATTGTTTTGAAGAATTTGTTACTAACTCAGAACAGTACAATAGTGTCTGATAAGAATGATTCTCTTTAAAAAATATAACTGTAATACATTTTATAATTTTGAAATATGCAATTGAGCTTAAATTTTCATACAAAATAGGCAGCATAGAAAGCAGACATACAAAGGAAGATGTATAGACTAAAAATTAATAAGAGCATTTTCATTGAATAGTGAAATATGTTAGCCATGTATTTATAAAATTGGCTAAGATTCTTTGTTTCAATTACTTCCAAATTCATGTTTATTATTTTGTGCACAGTAAAATACATTTGTAGCTTAGAGAAAAATGTCAAGTTTACTGACTGTAGACCACCTATTTACCTGATTCTAAGACTGGATTTTTACAAATCCAAATGCTCCTTACACTTATCAATATGTCTAAATATTGTGTATATTCTCTTATACACAAGCTGTTGCTCATTTTAGACTATCACAAGATTAAATACTGAGTCAATATGCATTCAAGTTCTTAAAGATGAAGAATTGACTATTGAAATTATTGAGGTAAATGAAGATCTTCTTGGCACATTAAGTCAGTATATGTAAAGAAAGATTGTTAAAGCATATTCTGGCTATAAACTTCAGAAAGCACAATGATATTAATAAATGATTATTAATAATATTATTTGGTGTTTCAATTAAAGTGTATAGAAAAATTAAAACAAAGTTATGAATGCACCTTCACATAGAACCTATAATAAAATATTTCAAAACTCTCCTACCTTCTGAGTAGCTCACATACTTGCTGTTAAACTATTTAAGAAACACTTTGTATACAGCGTTTGCCCATTGCGACATTATACTTTTGCATTTTACTGAAACTTCTTTAATAACACATATTCATGATGTAGTATAATAGTGTCAGAGATGAAGAGAGCTGCATGAATGAATACTAGTGTATTGTTTCTGTTAATCACCAATTTAGTCCTTTATAAAGTGAAGAAAAACAGTGAGGGGAGAAAGCTGTTAGGCCTGTCAAGATTAATGTGCCGCCAGTATTGTTAAACTCTCTCTCTGTTCAAACGAGCACAAAGAGAAGGCTTCTAAAACAAAATTCAGATGAAAATGTCATCAGGAATCCTCAAAGTACCCATGGAGTTATTAATGAAAATCTTAATACTCATTCTCAAGTGGCAATTTCTTAACATTTAAACTTCAAATACCCTGAGAGGAAGTTGTTTTGGAAGCAAGCTGTGGACATCTGCAGTCACTGTTTTGTATCTGTAGTGTGAGGTGAAATGTGGGTGGATGTTAGCATCTCTTTTCTTTAGAGTGCTTTGGAATAGCACTGTACAATACCCATAAAAGAGGCAGATTCCTGTAATTAAGCTGCACAAACCCTCCCATTGCAGGCAGTGGAGATTTTTACACACAGAGCAAGTGAAAGGCTGTATTTTCAGGCACCAATTCTTTGGTGAGTAACAGGAGTGTTGAAATAATAGGGCCTTTTATTTATAGAGCTCTTTAGTTCAAAGGACTCAAAGGCAGCAGTAGTCATGATCTCATTAATACGCAAAGCAGCTCTGTGAGAAAACATAGGACCAATAACTATATTCTGCATATAGAGTAACTCTGGCTTCTGTAGCTATGTGCAAGACCCAATTGTCTTTCTGTCTTATGTAATGGGAATAGTGCAAGAAAAACACCCTGTGAGATCATCAGAACTGAAAGCACTTTGTTCAATTGCCTCAAGAAGTCTACAGCACATGGATGCTATATGAGTGATGAAAAATACACTTTGCTTCATTTTAGTTGAGTCCATCCCAGAGGGATAAGGCTATTGTTTTAAACAAACAAAAATCACAGGTTTTAATTCTGAACATATGTTCTTTTATTATCAATCTTAAGTATGATCTTTAAGTCACAGTGATATTTATTTATATAAAATATCATGAATGCATATATTTCTGGAAATATCCTCATGTAAGGTATCTTAAGGACTGACTGCAAAGTCCTCCTCTGTGGCCTAGCAGGGCTGCTCCTCCCTCGGTGGGGGGGGGGGGCAGGGGGAGATCAAAGAGCCTGCCATTGAGTTCATGTCAGAAATAGTCCCTGTTCCCCGTACTAGGGTAACCCACTTGGGTCCTGAGCTGCCATGGGCTACATCCAAGCAGAGGTACTAGGTTATATCCACGATTGGTCCTTCATTGGAAAAACAGTCTCCTGAAGATACCTGATAAACCAGGATCAGATAAAAGGGGAGGAGGTCCTCCCCTATCAGCAGACTTGGAAAGGGGCAGGGAGGAGATGAGGAAGGGAGGGTAGGATTGGGAGGGAGTGAGGGAGCGGGATACAGCTGGGATACAAAGTTAATATACTTTACTAATATTAAAAAAAATTAAAATTAAAAAAAATTCCTTAAACAAAATAGTAAGGTTCAAAGTTAGTACTCTATAAATGGTGTATGGAAAACAGCTACTTCTATTTTAGCAATAAAATATGTCATTGATTAAAAAAAATAATATCCTCATATCACAAAGCCACACAAAAACTACGGCGCTATTACTTGGTTATAATGATGATTTATGTCAGATTATGATAAAATCAGGTAGAGAGAAATTTAAGAAAGTTTGTAGCCTGTAACTTATACATTTGTTTTTTTATATTTTGATGAGATATTTATGAATTTTAAATTAGCACTATTCATGAAGTTCAAACTATAAAAGCTATACTTATAGATAGTCAATGACCAGATATATTTCATGAGATTAAAAGAGGAATTCAACATTCCTTTCAGAATGTGTTATTCTTGTTTTTCATATGTGCTCTGGAAATGATCTGCATAAGGCCAGAATGACTAGGGACATGCCTTATTCCATTCACTGCTGTGATTCATGTAGGATTCTGAAACTCATAATTATTTGAACAGTATTCATGGTTAGTTCTCATATTTCAGAGACAAATACTAATTATTCAAATTTAATTTAAAATATATTGTTAAGACAATAGCTCTCAAAATATAGCAGATTTCTAGATATCATTAACCATGATTCCTAGAAGCTATATATTTTTTTAAATTTTTTTATTAATTACACTTTATTCATTTTGTATCCCCCCATAAGCCCCTCCCTCCCCCCCTCCCGATCCCACCCTCCCTCCCCTTTCTGCATGCATGCCACTCCCCAAGTCCACTGATAGGGGAGGTTCTCCTCTTCTTTCTGATCTTAGTCTATCAGTTCTCATCAAAAGTGGCTGCATTGTCCTCTACTGTGGCCTGATAAGGCTGCTCCCCCCTCAGGGGGAAGTGATCAACAAGCAGGCCAATCAGATTATGTCAGAGGCAGTTCCTCTTCCCATTACTATGTAACCCACTTGGACACTGAACTGCCATGGGCTACACCTGTGCAGGGGTTCCAGGTCATCTCCATGGATAGTCCTTGGTTGGAGTATGAGTCTCTGGGAAGTTCCCTGTGTTCAAATTATCTTGTTCTGTTGCTCTCCTTGTGGAGTTCCCATCCTCTCCAGATCTTACTATTTCCCACTTCTTACATAGAATTCCATTCACTCTGCCCATCAGTTGGCCATCAGGCTCAGCATCTGCTTTGACAGTCTATACTGCAGAAGCTTTCAGAGGCCCTCTCTGGCAGGTTTCAAGGTTGTTTCCTGTTTTCTTCTGGCTTTCAGAGGCGCTCTGTAACAGGTTCCTAGGTTGTTTCCTATTTTCTTTTTCTTCTGATATCCATCCTCTTTGCCTTTCAGGATGGGGATTGAACATTTTAGTTAAGTTCCTCTCTTTTGCTTAGTCTGTTTAGATGTACAGATTTTAGTGGGTTAATTTATATTGTATGTTTATATGAGTGAGTATATACCATGTGTGTCTTTTTGCTTCTGGGACAACTCACTCAGGATGATCCTTTCCAGGTCCCACCATTTACCTGCAAATTTCATGATTTCCTTATTTTTCATTGCTGAGTAATACTCCATTGTATAGATGTACCGCAGTTTCTGCATCCATTCTTCAGTTGAGGGGCATCTGGGTTGTTTCCAGCTTCTGGCTATTACAAATAAAGCTGCTACAAACATGGTTGAGCAAATGTCCTTTTTGTGTACTTGTGCCTCTTTTGGGTATATGCCTAGGCGTGGTATGGCTGGATCTTGAGGAAACGCTATTCCTAGTTGTCTGAGAAAGCGCCAGATTGATTTCCAGAGTGGTTGTACAAGTTTACATTCCCACCAGCAGTGGAGAAGGGTTCCCCTTTCTTCACAACCTCTCCAGCATGTGTTGTCCCTTGAGTTTTTCATCTTGGCCATTCTGATGGGTATAAGGTGAAATCTCAGGGTTGTTTTGATTTGCATTTTCCTAATGGCTAATGAGGTTGAGCATTTCTTTAAGTGCTTCTCTGCCATTCGATATTCCTCTGCAGAGAATTCTCTCTTTAGCTCTGTTCCCCATTTTTTAAGTGGATTACTTGGTTTATTGCTTTTCAGCTTGTTTAGTTCTTTATATATATTGGATATGAGTCCTCTGTCAGAGAAAGGGTTGGTGAAGATTCTTTCCCAATCTGTAGGCAGTCGCTTTGTTTTGATAACGGTGTCCTTTGCTTTACAGAAGCTTTTCAATTTCATGAGGTCCCATTTATTGATTGTTGCTCTTAGAGCTTGTGCTGTTGGTGTTCTGTTCAGGAAGTTTTCTCCTGTACCAATGAGTTCTAGGGTATTCCCCACTTTTTTTTCTAGCCGATTTAATGTGTCTGGTTTTATGTTGAGGTCTTTGATCCACTTGGACTTCAGTTTTGTGCAGGGTGATAAGTATGGATCTATTTTCATTTTTCTACATGTAGACATCCAGTTGGACCAGCACCATTTGTTGAAGATGCTATCTTTTTTCCATTGTATGGTTTTAGCATCTTTGTCAAAAATCAGGTGTCCGTAAGTGTGTGGGTTTTTTTCTGGGTCTTCTGTTCGATTCCATTGATCCACCATTCTGTTTCTATGCCAGTACCATGCAGTTTTTATAACTGTTGCTCTATAGAACAGCTTGAGATCAAGGATGGAGATACCTCCAGAAGATCTTTTATTGTAGAGGATTGTTTTAGCAATTCTCGGTTTCTTGTTATTCCATATGAAGTTGAGAATTTTTCTTTCCAGGTCTGTAAGAATTGTGTTGGCAATTTGATGGGAATTGCATTAAATCTGTAGATTGCTTTTGGTAAGATGGCCATTTTTACTATGTTAATCCTGCCAAGCCATGAGCATGGGAGATCTTTCCATCTTCTCATATCTTCCTCTAATTCTTTCTTCAGAGACTTGAAATATTTTTATACAAGTCTTTGACTTCCTTGGTTAGGGTTACACCAAGGTACTTTATGTCATTTGTCGCTATTGTGAATGGTGTTGTTTCTCTAATTTCTTTCTCAGCCCTTTTGTCTTTTGTATACAGGAGTGCTACTGATTTTTTTGAGTTAATTATGTATCCTGCCACTTTGCTGAAGGTGTTTTTCAGCTGTAGGAGTTCCGTGGTAGAGTTTTTGGGGTCACTCATATATACTATCATATCATCTGCAAATAGTGATAATTTGACTTCTTCCTTTCCCATCTCTATCCCCTTTATCTCCTTCAACTGTCTTATTGCTCTAGCAAGGACTTCCAGCACTATGTTGAAGAGATATGGAGAGAGTGGGCAGCCTTGTCTTGTCCCTGATTTCAGTGGGATTGCTTTAAGTTTCTCTCTGTTCAGTTTTATGTTGGCTATAGGCTTGCTGTAAATCGCCTTTACTATGTTTAGATATGTGCCTTGTATCCCTGATATCTCCAGTACTTTAAACATGAATGGATGTTGGATTTTGTCTAATGCTTTTTCAGCATCTAGGGAGATTATCATGTGGTTTTTTTTTTCTTTCAGTTTGTTAATATGGTGGATCACATTGATGGATTTCCATATATTGTACCACCCATGCATACCTGGGATGAAGCCTACTTGGTCATAGTGGATAATATCTTTGATGTGTTCTTGGATTCGGTTTGCAAGTATTTTGTTAAGTATTTTTGCATCAATGTTCATAAGGGAGATTGGCCTGAAATTCTCTTTCTTTGTTGAGTCTTTGTGAGGTTTAGGTACCAAGGTGATTGTGGCTTCATAGAATGAGTTTGGTAATGTTCCTTCTGTTTCTATTTTGTGGAATAGTTTGAAGAGAATTGGAGTTAGCTCTTCTTTGAAGGTCTGGTAGAATTCTGCACTGAAGCCATCTGGTCCTGGGCTTTTTTTGGATGGGAGACTTTTGATGACTGCTTCTATTTCTTTGGGGGATATAGGACTATTTAATTGATTTACCTGGTCCTGATTCAGCTTTGGTAAGTCAAATCGATCAAGAAAATTGTCCATTTCATTTAGATTTTCAAATTTTGTGGCATATAGACTTTTGAAGTAAGTCCTAATGATTGTTTGGATTTCCTCAGT
>NW_026596117.1:2241265-2309141 GCF_907164565.1 Psammomys obesus | reverse complement strand
ATCCTTGATTTCTTGGATATTTTGTGATTGGAATTTTTCTGATTTTACTTTTTCTTTGAGAGAAGTATCAATTTCTGCAAGTGTGTCTTCAGCTCCAGAGATTCTCTCTTCCATCTCTTGTATTCTGTTGGTGATGCTTACTTTTGTGGTTCCTGATCTTTTCTCCAAGTTCTCCAGCTCAAGAGTTTTCTCATTTTGTGTTTTCTTTATTGATTCTAATTCTGTTTTCATGCCTTGCACCATTTCTTTTATGTGTTTGAATTTGGATTCCTGTCTCTCTACGATGGACTCTATTTCTTTGTTCATTTCCTTTTTGTATGCCACTAATTTTTTCTCTACTTGTGCCTCTATTTGTTTGGCTATGTTTGCCTGTGTTTCTTTAAGGGTTTTTTCTATTTCTTCTTTCTTTACCTCCAATTGACTGGCCAACTCTTTGAAAGATTTGTTCATTTCCTTCTTATGAGCTGGTGCTGGGTGTCCTAAGCGTTAGAGCTGCTGACCACCTCCGCTGGGGGTTTCCTCCTGCCAGAGACACGCAGTCTGGTGCCCTGGTGCCCTGGTGCCCACAATTCTATCTGAGGTGGCGAATTAGGTGAGCAGGCAGGCGCCTGTGTCCCGGCTCTGGGTCCGACTGGCTCTTGGGGCACCCGCGGAACCCGAGTCTTTTCCAGGGGATGTCTGGGTAACCTGAGGTTGGTCCTAATTGTTTCCTGCTCCATGGGGTTATCTCTCGACTGGGAAATCCAGTCTATGGTGTTGTGGGCCCACATTTCAGTCTGGGACCCTGACCAGATTGCGCTGGCGGGTAGCTCTGGGCTGGCGACCAAGCGCCTGGAGGAACCAGGATCTCTTCCGCGGTTTAGCTGGGTGAGTTAAAGCTGATTGAATCCCCCACTGTGGGGTATCCTCTCACCTGTGAAACACAATCACTTGTGTTTTATGGCCTCGAGGATTTCTGATTGCTGGTCACTGTGCCAATCCTGCTGTGTTGCTCCACAGAATGAGAGTCCTCCCGGAGCCGCCATCTTGCCCCGCCCCCCGTAGAAGCTATATTTAAATTACACTTAGAAGCTATAGTTAAGATGATTTTAGGCTTAGATGTTCTTGTAAAACTCATAATGTTTCTTCAACATATCTAAATTCTGAAAAAAAATCAAATGCAATTGGTTTAAATTAACAGCTGAAGGATTATTTGTGGAGAGCCGAGAGAATACAATCGCCATTACGAAATGGCGCCGACATCTGGCCTCAGCCCTAGTGAACAAGTAATAGAGCGCATGTGCAAGTTGCAAAAGCGCGCCAAGTCACTGCCCAGCCCGGGGCATTACTTCCCAGCCCGGGGCGTCACATGGGGCAATGGGCAAGCAGCCAACCAGCGGAGTACACGCCGCCGCAGGGGGTATTTAAGCAGCACCATTTTGGGGGTTGGCGTCTTCCTCCTCTCATCAATTGACTGCAATAAAGCTTGCTGCAGAAGGATCCCATTGTCCGTGTGCGTTCTTGCTGGCGAGACGACCACGCGGGTTGCAACAATTATTTAAGTACCAATAATTCACACTAAAATAATGAGTAATTTTTTATTTTTTAGTGTAATATATCTTTAGTTTGATGTTGAATTTTTTGACCCCCCCCCCATAGTATAAAAGTCTAGAAAAGTCTTTGTACCAGCCACTGGAGTATCCCAGCATAGAAATCAAGACCTATGTTTATTGCTGCATGCTACCAATATCAACATGAAGAAGCCGATTCAATCTTTGCAGTAGTCAAGATGCCATGATGGCTAGTAGTGAAACTTTGTTCATTCATATAAAATAATTTCTTAGAATGTCATCATATAGATTATTGTTTGGAAAAATAATTCAGTGCCATAATGTGTGTTGATTCTTTCTCTGACTATTTTTTTAATGATATCCATAGCTGAAAATTAAATAAACAGCATGTCACTTGAACAGTCATATATGATCCACATTTACCTGGTACTCTTAGAAGTGATCATTTGATAATACAAAAAATTCTGGAGAGAGGAAGTATTATGTGATTCGGCAAACAGCTTTCCTTTAGACAAAATTCTTCTTATATTGTATATTATATATGGGTTTTCAGGCATTTCCATGTATCAAAAGACATAGTCTAAAGTACCTCTTCTATTTTTGCATTATCATTCTATTATTCAATACTATGTTGTATTACACCATTACTATTTACTATTGACATATCTTTTAGTAATGGTGTAGTTATTCTTAAAAAGCTGTGTAGCCAAATCACCACACAGAGCCTAGGATTTATTTAGTTAACCTCGAACACAATGCTGGGCAATAGTTACTCCATCCTAAACCTCCAAGCCCTCATAGCTTCCTAACATTCAGATTTCCCACATTATATTTGCTTTTAGTGATAACTTAGGTCCGGTTCATTTCTCCACATAGTTCCAAGATCTCTTCTCCAGCCTCTGCTCTCCCATCTTCTGCTCCTTTTCTCCTCCTCCTCCTCCACCTCCCACTTCTTCCTGTCCCCTGGTTCCTCCCTTCTCCCTCCTACTCTTTCCTCTCCATTGCTCAACATCATGGCTGGTTATTTTATTTTGGCAGGTTTACACAAAGTTGAGACAGGTGATGCTTAGAATAAATACCACAGTGAAATGTCCGGATTGAAACCAGAGAGTGGGGGAGAGAAATCATCATTTGAATGAACAAGGGTAAAGTGTATACATTCCAAAAATACATTATTCCATCAATACTATACAATTATATATGAGGGTATGAAACCAGAAGTAGCATATTTCAATATAAAATAATGTGTCTAAAGTTATATTTGGCAGCTTGCACAGCAAGACCACGGGGAAGAGGCTTGAGGTTGAATCATCCAACCCTGTGTCCTAAGTGTGCTACCTTAGGACCTCTGAGAGACAGCCATAAACTACACTATTAATCTAAATTATTTGTTAGTCCCTTTGAACCCAAGACTATCCATTCAAGGGGAGTTTCAGTATTCCTGGTACAGATTTCTAAATGGACGTAAGGCTCACTCAACAGGAAGGAAAGCATGACTACTACTAGAAGCCTCGCCAGTTGCACAGATGGAGCAAGATCATGGACCTTAGAAAAGAATCTAGTACTGCTGCTTTGCTTGACCAGCAAAATTCCACATCATAGTTTAAATCTTGTCTTGTACCCAGAGATACATGTAGCAAAAGACTGACGAAAGAAACTCGTGTTTACAGCAAATGGAGATCGTCCGTTAAAACCACAACCAAACAAAATACTGAGATGAACAGACTGTGAGGAGTCCAGACACAAAGGACATATCTACACTATAGTTTATTCATTCATTACAACTCAGGAAACACTGTGGAAGAAAGGGCAAAAAGATTGTAACAGCCAGAATACCAAAAGTTTGCTGTGAAATAGTTTTTATTTTTTTTTTTAATTTGGGGTTCAGGCGATATCTCTGACATGAACTCAGTGGCAGGCTCTTTGATCACCTCCCCCTGGGGTGTGCAGCCTTGCCAGGTCACAGAGAAAGATGATGCAGCCAGCCTTGATGAGACCTGGTAGGCTAGGATCAGATAGAAAGTGAGGAGGTCCTCCCCAATCAATGGACTTGGGGAGGAGCATAGGGGGAGAAGAGGGAGGATGGGTAGGAAGGGGAGGAGATGAGGAAGGGGGCTGCAGCAGGTACAAAGTGAAAATTGTAATAAATAAATATGTAAATAAAATTAAATTTTAAAATGCTGTGTAAAAAAATCCTCAGAAAAATGATGTATAAATAAACATGCTCATGCAGACATAGATAATTTTGCAGTGTCCCACCCCAAAATAAATAACTAAAAACAACTAATAAAAGAATGATAATATTAGCCTCTCTACAAGGTTTGTTCCATGATCGGTTATCCAATACAAGTGGCCAACCCTGAAATCATGCAAACACAAACAGCAAAAATACACTGAGTAAGTTGTCATTATATATTTGTATATTTGTGTCTGCCTGTGTATTTGCATATATTTTAGTACAATAATAATCAAATGAAAGAAATTATGAAATTGAAAATGCAATGCATGGAAATGTTTGGAGGGGTTTTGGCAATAATTGGAAGGAATAAGTGGAGGAGAAGTGACATAATTCTATTTTAAGTAGAAGTGTATACATATTTTAAAAATTAAAGAAATCTTAAAAATTGTAACTTGTATAAGAAAGCTATACTTTTTATGTGTTACTTACTACCTGAAATCATGGAAGCTATGTGATCTCAGGAAAAGCATGGCTTAAAAACAGATCATGAAATATTACAACTACAGATACCTTCTACATTTTCATCTGGTTATTTTTTCCTAAAGCCATTAAATTTATACTTTGCTGAACTTCAAGTCATATATCTAGACAAAAGAAAATCTTGTAAAGATATTTTGTGCATGCAAATTAGTCTTAAAATACTATCATTACTTATTTTTTGGTGATGTAATCTGAAAGATGTTTTTTCTTGTGCATTATAAGGCAAAAAATCATGAATGAGGATGCTGAAAAGACTGTTTTAGAGTTAATGATAACTACTTTACTTCTGTTGGGTAAAGTTCAAGTTGATTTGTTTCAAACTGTCTCTTAACTAAAGAAGTAAGTACAAAGACAATGCACATATGTATAGAAATTTGTATAGCTCATATTCTTTTAATAAGATATATCTATTTTCCAATGAATTTTTAGATCTAACTGCCAATGCATAGAAAATATGAAAGACAATGGCAGATAGAAACAAAGCTGATGGAAGTACTTGGTATAATGTAGTGTTTAGAAACATATAAGGAACAAGTTAATAAGAAAAATAATTTTAATAGTATATAAATGATAATAAATCTTCAGATTAATTATTAAATTAATAAAATAAGCATATTGTAATACATGAATCTTTGCTTTTACAAAACATTGTTTAGAAGAAAATACCATTGAAATTTAACTTAAAATATATGTGCTCATGTAATTTAAAAGTATTACCATTACAGTGGGAGTTATATTTAAAGAATATGATTAAGTCATCTTTTAGAAGTATAGACTTTTAAATCTTATGTTTGACCCAAGACCTCATGAACACTGGCTCCTTTTTTTAAATTTCTATTTTTTATAAATTACAGTTTATTCATTTTGTATCCCAGCTGTAGCTACCTCCCTCATCTCCTCCCAACCCCACCCTTCCTCCCTCATTTTATTCTATGCCCCTCCCCAAGGACACTGATAGGGGAGGGCCTCCTCCCATTCCATCTGACCCTAGCTTATCAGGTCTCATCAGGACTGGCTTTATTGTCTTTCTCTGTGGCCTGGTAAGGCTGCTCCCCCATCAGGGGGAGGTGATCAAAGATCAGCCACTGAGTTCATGTCAGAGATAGTTCCTGTTCTCATAACTAGGGAACCCACTTAGAGACTGAGCTACCATGGACTACATCTGTGCAGGGGTTCTAGGTTATCTCCATGCATGGATCCTTATTAGGACTTCTCTTGGATACCCTGTTGTTTCTCTGTTTCATGGAGACCTGCAGCTTTGAACCTATAAGACCAACCTCATCATGTGCTCCAGCAGTTCATAGATTGGGTAGATGTTTGGGTGGGCCAACTCAAAGCTCTGGATCTGGGCCTGTGTGGTAGCTGTGGCCAGCCCACCAACACTTTCAAACCTACAGTACTAGGACAAGCTCTCCAGAACTGTGCCAACTAGCTCACCCAAGGCAAGTCCGCAGTCATCAGGAGGCAGAGCCAACTCTCTTTCCGGAATGCCTTTGAGGCTGGCTCAAGGGCACCCAGTCAACAATGCAAACACTATTGTGCTGCCCTGGTGAGTTGCAGGGCTTTTTCTTCTAAGTATTGCAGCCAGTAAGGAGTAGAGATAGACATCTTGCTCTCATTGACTCTGGGCCAGTCTGCCACCTGTCTTTGGTGTTCAGGGGTGATGTGGATTGGGATATCTTTCTCTTGCCCATGCCAATGCATGGGAGACAAGTTGCAGGGCCAGCTTTCCCATGCTTATGCCCATGGAGCTGGATTACACAAGCTCCCTGCTGCCAGGGTCAGCACTAATGTGCTGTCAAGGAGAAGTTCAAGGCCCACTCTCCTGATTGCTACAGCCAGTGAGGGGCAGGGACAACTCTCTCTCTCTCTCTCTCTCTCTCTCTCTCTCTCTGCCTCATGGAGAGGGGCTGGAGAGGTGAAGGAAGGTCATTTCTCCTTCACTCATGTCACTGAACTGCATGGCAAACTCTCCTGCAGAAAACAAAATTTTTAAAGACTACAAAGGTCATTGGTAATAGAAGAGTTCAGAGATAACTAAATTTACTTATACTGTGAAAAAAATTAAGTAAGACAGTTCTTCAAGTAATTTGACATGGAAGTTTCTGGTTTCTTTAGGAACTCTGTTTTGTAATGTGAATATGGATTTTTGTTTGTTTGTTTTGTTTTGTTTTGTTGTTGTCCCAAGTGTGGGATTTGGAAACATTTTTCTTTGTAGAAAACACCTCCCTCAGAAAACATCCCCCTTGAAAAGGCATGTGATTTTGGTCAGTTGAAAACTAACTCATTCCAGGGGGGTAATTTTTGTGAGCTGGAAAACATCTTTGTGTGCACTCTGAGAGGGAATAAATAGAAGCTCACAGATAGTGAGATGATGTTTTTTTTTTTCCATCTCTATGCTTTGTTTATGGAACGCTTTGTTGGTTTTTGCATAGAGAAATGCTCCAGAGGACTTTCTGTACAACTTTGGTAGGGCTTTTCCCCTTCAACAGACTCTGGCTGTTTGGGCAGACTCTGGCTGTTTTTGCTGAGTGGTACCACTACTGTTGCTGTTGCTGCTGCTGCTGTGGTTTGCTGCTTTGCTGTTTGACTGGACTTCTGGTATCCTGATGACTGAGTTTAGTATATCCCCAAAGAACCCAATGACCCTAATCAGCAAGAAGTATCTAAAAGAGGTATACAGCTCCTTTCCCTACTAATCAACTGCCTATCTAACATCAGGGGGATGGAACAGAAGTAGAGGAGTTTAAGAACTTAAAATACAGGGGTCTTTGCTGAGACTGATACTCCAACCAAAGACCGTGCATGGAGATAACCTAAGACTCCTGCACAGATGTAGCCCATGGCAATTCAGTATCCAAGTGGGTTCCATTGTAATAGGAACAGGGACTGTCTCTGACAGGAACTGATTGGCCTGCTCTTTAATTACCTCCCCCTGAGGGGGAAGCAGCTTTACCAGGCCACAGAAGAAGACAATGCAGCCACTCCTGAGAAGACCTCCCCTATCAGTGGACTTGGGGAGGGGCATGCATGCAGAGGGTGGAAGAAAGGAGGGATTGGGATGGGAGGAGGGAGGGAACCACAAGGGGGATACAAAGTGAATGAAGTGTAATTAATAAAGAATTTTTAAAAAAAGAACTTTAAATAAAGTAGATATTTGAAAAAAAAATTTAAGCCTACAGTAGCTACTTTTAATATTCTCATATTTTATTATTTATTGTAATTAAAAATATGAAAATATATTGGTAGAAGTGCAATATAGATCTAAATAAAACTTCTCAAAGATTTAATACAGCACACAAAGACTTTCTGCTAATTCACACCAGTTTGGCTGCTTTCTATGGGAGTATGTTCCTCATTAGATTTATCATTAAATTTCCTCTTCAAACTGGCCCCACACTGATCACAGCCTCTTTCTCAGTGAAGTTGTCTGACTTATAGTTTACAAAAGCAAGTCTTCTGGGGAAAATGTGTTTTTGTTTTTATTTCTTTTCTTTGACATAGAGACTCATTTTGCAGGCCAAAACGTACCTGGAACTCTCATCTATCAATCTTCTCTCTCTGCTGTTGGAATGATGGTATGTGTCATCAAGTTTGACATTTGTGATCAAATTTTATTTCATTGAATTCCTTATGTTTGTTACTAAAACTAAATAGCTACAAATTTTTTTCATAAACAGCTCTATGCTAATTTGTTTTGGAAGAGAGTAATTTGCCTTGAAGTCTTAGGGTCATGATTATATTAAGAGTTCTTCTGTCTCATAATATGTACAAGTTAAACAAAGCAGATTGTTTTTTCTTTTCAGATTTAGTCATTAGCCTTTGGTGATGCCCGATTTTCCTCCACGAGAAGTGATCAAAGTCCCTGAATCTGGCTTATTTTATTACTGAGTAAATCACTGTAGACATGGCTAATTACAAAAGAGATTGCTAGTATTTATGACCAAATACATTTGTATTCTCTCCAGACTGGATATAAAATATTTTAATCAGTAAGCACTAAAATATGTAACAAATAAATAGACATTGTGTAAATGTCTTTTCTCCCAGGGTTTCATCTAAGTGCCCTTAAAGCTGACTCAAAGAAAGCTGGCAAATTTCCTACAAGATGCAATTCCAAAGTTTAGAACTAATCTTATTATTAGTAATATGACATTGCATTTCAAATTAAGATAGGCTTAAGTCATTTTGCTTTAATGTCAGCCTATCAATTACTTTAGCACCATATGAGCATTATGTAATTACAGTGAATTATACAATTATGAGATATGAGATGGCTTAGAGAGCTTCATGTCTAAAAATGGGATGACTTAATTTGAATTGACTGTCGTTTATATACCATTTAACTACATGCATGAGCTGATCACATCATAAAAAATAAAAACAGCACGTGCTGGGGGAAAGAGAAAAAAACATCTAGTTTAAAGAAAAGAACAGAGTGTTGAACCTAAACTCCTCCCCTTTACTGGCATATGGATGCACTGTATCCATGAGTCACTGACTTCTTTTTTCTATTTAAAAGAGACCCCAAAGTTACATTGCATTCCAGATTAAAACCTAAGGAGTGATCTAGGCAGAGAAGAGAGAATTTTAGGTCAAACGCATAATGCTACAAATTTTTCTTATTATTTTAGTGCTTGTTGACGACATTCATGCTGTTGTTTTGGAGGTCAGTGATGATTCACTAATCACCAAACTAAATGTTCTCTACTCTGCAAATTCTTATATGTCTACCACAGTTTGGGATGTAAAATTTCTCATGACAGACAGATAGATTTTGTTTCCAGTTCTACCTCTTCTGGCATTTCTTAAACTAAAGATTTTAAGTACTTAAAATAATATATGAATATATAGTGTCCTATTCTATTTCTATTCTGTTCTATTCTATTCTATTCTATTCTATTCTATTCTATTCTATTCTATTCTATTCCATTCCATTTTCCTTAAAGTTATTTCCAAGGGTTTACATGGGAGTAAAGAATAGAGTTAATGACAGTTTTCCATGATAGATATTTCTGTCACTCTTTCCTTCCTGTTTATTCTCCCTGGATATGAACATATTTCATAGTTTATAATTTCGGAGTTAACTTTTCTCTATCTCTAAGCTCCACTAAATCATAGGATATTAATTACTACATCCCAATGGCTGAAATAAAAAACAAAAACAAAATCTGCAATGTTGAGTTAAAACTGGTGTTTCTACTTTATTTTCAATTTCCTATATAATTTTTCCATATACATGCCATTTTGCAAACTTCCAATATGACAATTCAAAACGAAACTCATTTTTCTACTTTCCTACTCAGTCCTACATACTTGGTAGGCCGAATATAAACAATGTTAGTTGCTTCAAAATGCAAAGCTTGATAGCAATTTTTTACGAACACTTCTCTAACTTTAAGTAAATAAATAATCACAGACATAAACATTCTTATTTAAAAAAAACATTTAAAATTATTCTTGCTTTAATTTCTGGTGCAGCAAATTTAGTACAAAACTCTGAAGTATTCTAATATTCAATGGTCTTTACTCTCACATGCTAGCTTTCAGGGTCTTCCCATGTTGATGACAGTTAACGAGACTAAATTTTATAAAGTACCATCATATTAATTTTAAATTGAAAACTTCAGAAACTATCTCATTGCCTTAGGCATAACTTTATCTTCTGTATACATGGAAATTTAGCCTTGCTTATTAGAGTTTTACAACTTTTATCCAAATACTATAGTCACTCATAATATCCAATTTTATTCAAATTAGATAAAACAAATATTTAAGAAGCAATAGCAAATGTAGTGGAAATAAATAAAATTTGTCACTTGAGAAGCCAGGTGACATATAATAATTAAATTGAGAATAGAAAGGAAAACAGCATAAGGACTACATATTTTATTCTAAATGAGGTGAAATAATCTAAGTGATGAAGAGATCTAAGCACGATGAAAACATTCACATAGAACCAGGTGCCACAAAGTCTCTTACTCTCCACACATTTGTCCAGTTGGGGGTCTCTGTGTTAGTTCCCACCTACTAGAAGATGTTTCTCTGGTATGGGTTGAGCAAAGCGCAGATCTGTGTGTATAGCAGTATGTCATTTTATCATCATGTCTGTTTAGCAGAATAATATTAGTAGCTCTTCCTGAGGCCAATCACCTATCTAGTCTCAGATGCTTTTTCCTTTTAATCATGTCAGGTATGATTACCATCTCATGGAGAGAGCTTATTTTTTTAATTAAATTTTTATTTTTTTTACTTATTAGTAAATAAACATATATATGTTGCAGTTTTTCTTTTTTATTTTATTTTTGATGAATTTTTAAAACAATTCTTTATTAATTGCACTTAATCACTTTGTATCCCCCCTGTGGTTACCTTCCTCCTCCTATCCCAGTCCCTCCCTTCCTCCACCCTCTGCATGCATGCCCCTCCCCAAGTCTACTGATAGGGGAGGTCTTCTTTTCCTTCCTTCTCATTCTAGTCAATTAGGTCTCATTAGGAGTGGCTGCATTGTCTTCTTCTGTGGCCTGGTAAAGCTGCTTCCCCCTCAGGGGGAGGTAATTAAAGAGCAGGCCAATCAGTTCCTGTCAGAGACAGTCCCTGTTCCTATTACAATGGAACCCACTTGGATACTGAACTGCCATGGGCTACATCTGCGCAGGGGTCTTAGATTATATCCATGCATGGTCCTTGGTTGGAGTATCAGTCTCAGGAAAGACCCTGGGGCTCAGATTTTTTGCTTCTGTTGTTCTCTCTGTGGAGTTCCTGTCCTCTCCAGATGTTACTGTTTCCCACTTCTTTCATAAGATTCCCTGCACTCTGCCCAAAGGTTGCTCATAAGTCTCAGCATCTACTTTGATAGGCTGCAGGGCAGAGCCTTTCAAAGGTCCTCTGTGTCAGTTCCCTCTTTTCTCCTTCTTCTGATGTCCATCCTCTTTGCCTTTCTGGATAGGAATTGAGCATTTTAGCAAGAGTCCTGCCTCTTGATTAGTTGTTTTAGGTGTACAGATTTTAGTAGGTTTATCTTAGATTATATGTCTATATGAGTGAGTATATATCCTGTGCATCTTTCTGCTTCTGGGACAGCTCACTCAGGATGATCCCTTCCATATCCCACCATTTACCTGCAAATTTCATGATTTCCTTGTTTTTTATTGCTGAGCAATATTCCAGTGTGTAGAAATACCACAATTTGTGCATCCATTCCTCCACTGAGGGGCATCAGGGTTGTTCCCAGCTTCTGGCTATTACAAATTAAGCTGCTACAAACATGGTTGAGCAAATGTCCTTATTGTGTACTTGAGCCTCTTTTGGATATATACCTAGTAGTGGTATGGGTGGGAAGCGCTATTCCTAGTCGTCTGAGAAAGCGCAGAATGATTTCCAGAGTGGTTGTACAAGTTTACATTTGCACCAGCAATGGAGGAGGGTTTCCCTTTTTCCACAACCTCTCCAGCATGTGTTGTCTCTTGAGTTATTGATCTTAGCTATTCTGATGATTATAAGGTGAAATCTTAGGGTCGTTTTGATTTGCATTTCCCTGATGGCTAATGAGGTTGAGCATTTCTTTAAGTGTTTCTCTGCCTTTCGATATCCCTCTATTGAGAATTCTCTGTTTATCTCTGTACTCCATTTTTTAATTGGATTACTTGACTTTTTTGCTGTTTAACTTCTTTAGTTCTTTATATGTATTGGATATTAGTCCTCTGTCAGATGTAGGGTTGGTGGAGAACCTTTCCCAATCTGTAGGCTGTCTTTTTATTCTGACGACAGTGTCCTTTGCTTTACAGAAGCTTTTCAGTTTCATGAGGTCCCATTTATTGATTGTTGCTCTTAGAGCCTATGTTGTTGATGTTCTGTTCAGGAAGTTGTCTCCTGTGCCAATGTGTTCAAGACCCTTCCCCAATTTTTTCTTCTAAGCGGTTTAGTGTGTCTGGTTTTATGTTGAGGTCTTTGATCCACTTGGACTTTAGTTTTGTGCAGGGTGATAAGTATGGATCTATTTGCATTATTCTACATATAGACATCCAGTTACACAAGCACCATTTGTTGAAGATGCTGTCTTTTTTCCATTGAATGGTTTTGGCATCTTTGTGAACAATCAGGTGTCCATAAGTGTGTGGATTTATGTCAGGGTCTTCTATTCGATTCAATTGATACACCAGTCTGTTTCTATGCCAGTACCATGCAGTTTATAGTATTTCTGCTCTATAGTTCAGCCTGAGATTAGGGATGGAGAAACCTCCTGAAGATCTTTTACTGTAGAGGATAGTTTTTAGCAATTCTGGGATTCTTCTTGTTTCATATAAAGATAAGAATTTTTTTTCAGGGTCTGTAAAGAATTGTGTTGGTAAGTTGATGAGAATTATATTGAATCTGTAGATTGCATTTGGTAAGATGACCATTTTTACTATATTAATCATGCCAAAACATGAGCATGGGAGATCTTTCCATCTTCTGATATCTTCTTCTAATTCTTTCTTTAGAGACTGGAAATTTCTTTCATACAAGTCTTTGACTTGCTTGGTTAGGTTCATACCAAGGTACTTTATGACACTGAGGAAATCCAAACAATCATTAGTTCGAACTACAAAAGCCTATATGCCACAAAATTCAAAAATCTAAAAGAAATGGACAATTTTCTTGATAGAGTCCATTTACCAAAATTAACTCAAGATCAGATAGAAAGATTGAATAGTCCTATTTCCCCCAAGGAAATAGAAGCAGTCATCAACAATCTCCCTTCCAAAAAAAAAGGCCTGGGCCAGATGGATTTAGTGCAGAATTCTACCAGACCTTCAAAGATGTGCTAACTCCAATACTCTCCAAACTATTCCACAAAATAGAAACAGAAGGAACATTACCAAATTCATTCTATGAAGCCACAGTCACCTTAATACCTAAACCATAGTAAGGGGAACAGGGACTATCTCTGATAGGAACTCAAGGGCAGGCTCTTTGACTTTCCACCCCACCCCGCAAGGGAGGAGCAGTTCTGCTAGGCCACAGAGGAGGACTTCGCAGCCAGCCCTGAAGATACCTGATAAAACAGGGCTAGATGAAAGGGAAGGAGGTCCTCCCCAGTCCGTGGACTTGGAAAGGGGCAGGGAGAAGCTGAGGGAAGAAGGGTGAGATTGGGAGGGAATAAGGGAGCGGGATACAGCTGGGATACAGTCAATAAAATGTAACTAATAATAACAAACAATAATAAATAAATAAATAAATAAATAAATAAATAAATAAATAAATAAATAAAATAAAACATAATTAAATACAAACAAAAATTACACTTTATTCACTTTGTATCCCCCTGTGGTTCCCTCCTACCCTCTCAATCCCTCCCTTCCATCTCCTTTTGTATGCATGCCCCTCCCCAAGTCCACTGATAGGGGAGGTCTTCTTTTCCTTCCTTCTGATCCTAGTCTATTAGGTCTCATCAGGAATGGCTGCATTGTCTTCTTCTGTGGCCTGGTAAGGCTGCTTCCCCTCAGGGGGAGGTGATTAAAGAGCAGGCCAATCAGTTCATGTCAGAGACAGTCCCTTGTCCCCATTACTATGCAACGAACTTGGACACTGAACTGCCATGGGCTACATCTGTGCAGGGGTCTTAGATTATATCCATGCATGGTTCTTGGCTGGAGTATCAGTCTCAGGAAAGACCCCTGTGCTCAAATTTTCTGGATCTGTTTCTCTCCTTGTGGAGCTCCTGTTCTCTCCAGATTTTACTGTTTCCCACTTCTTTCAAAAAATTCCCTGCACTCTGCCCAAAGGTTGCCCATAAGTCTCATCATCTGCTTGATAGTCTGCAGGGCAGAGCCTGTTTGTAATTGCTTTATTTGTAAAAGCCAGAACTTGGAAACAACCCAGATGTCTCTCAATGGAGGAATGAATACAGAAATTGAGGGACATCTACACAATGGAATATTACTCAGTAATAAAAAAAAAAAGATATCATGAAATTTTCAGGTAAATGGTGGGAACTGGAAAAGATCATCCTGAGTGAGCTATCACAGAAGTAGAAAGACACACACAGTATATACTCACTTATATAGACATATAATATAGTATAAACCTACTAAAATCTGTACACCTAAAGAAACTAATCAAGAGGTAGGACTCTTGCTAAAATGCTCAATCCCTATCCAGAAAAGCAAAGAGGATGGAAATCAGAAGAAGGAGAAAACAGGGAACAAGTCAGGAGCCTGACACAAGGACCTCTGAAATTTTTATTTTTTGTATAAGTTACAGTTTATTTAATTTGTATCCCATCTGTAGCCCTCTCTTTGATTCCTTCCCAATCCCAAACTCCCTCCCTCATCTTTTCCCTGCCCCTCTCTAAGTCCACTGATAGGGGAGGTCCTCCTCCCCTTCAATCTGACCCTAGCTCATCAGGTCTCTTAAGGACTGGCTGCAGTGTCCTCCTCTGTGGCCTAGCAAGGCTGCTCCTCACTCGGTGGGCAGGGGTGTGTTTCAAAGAACCAGCCATTGAGTTCATGTCAGAAACAGTCCTTGCTCTCCTTCCTAGGGTGCCCACTTGGATACTGAGCTGCCATGAGCTACATCTGAGCAAGGGTCCTCGGTTATATCCATGCATGGTCCTTGGTTGGAGAAACAATCTCAGAAAAGACCCCTGTGCCCAGATATACCTTGAGTGAGGTATCCCATAAGCAGAAAGACACACACTATATATACTCACTTATAAGTAGGTCCTAGACCTATGAGATAGGATAAATATACTAATCTGTACACCAAAAGAAGATAAACAAGAAAGAGGACCCTGGGTAAAATGATCAATCCTCACTTAGAAAGACAAATGGGATGGACAGTGGAAGTAGGAGAAAACAAGTAACAGGACAGGAGCCTACCACAGAGGGCCTCTGAAAGACTCTACCTAGCAGTGTATCTAAGCAGATGCTGAGACTCATAACCAAATCTTGGGCAGAGTGCAGGGAATCCTATGGAAGAGAGGAGATAGCTTTATATCTAACAAAAAGCAATTGGTTACTCTTGAAACAGTTTTGCCACTACTGCACCAGCACATCTTATAGGCAGGTTACTGTTGCTGGTTGCAGGGTTTGTGGGTGGGTATTTTTGATGATTACCTTCTTACTTCAGCAATATACAGAGTACATTCAGCTAGTCAGAAAGGGTGAAATTTCTAGTTAGGTACCAGCTCGAATGCTCTACATTCAGTGACATAATTAAGTTCTATAATCTCCGATCTCGATGGTTCTGGAGAGTAACCAATAGCCTTTGCAATAGCCTGGGTTATTTGAGGTTTTCCATGGAATTCCTTTGGCCAATAAATCAATGGAAGCACCCTACATGTTTATTTTACTTTCTGGCATAAGCTGTCTAGTTGGTGCACTGTATATCCTATTATTTGTTGACTCTAATTTCTTTTATGCACTTATGTGTTTTAGGGAGTCCTGCAGTACTAGGTTTTAATATGGGTTTTCCAAATGACATTTAAAGTTAGTTGTCCATCCCTATATACCCTCATTTACCCTTTACTCTTAACCACTTCCTAATTAATCCTTATTCTGCTCTCCCCATTATCTCTATATTTGATTTCCTCTTTTTGGGAAGACCTTTTTTCAATCCTAGTCCATTGCTAGATA
This sequence comes from Psammomys obesus, assembly GCF_907164565.1. NCBI lineage: Eukaryota > Metazoa > Chordata > Mammalia > Rodentia > Muridae > Psammomys > Psammomys obesus. The sequence goes on along the minus strand of NW_026596117.1, from coordinate 2,293,254 downwards.
CCTAACCTCTGTGATTAGTTATATTGTAACATAAAAGTCAACTTCCAAATACTAGACAAAGAAGAAAAGGTATGTCATTTTGGTTATTGGTTATCTCACTTGGGATAATGTTTTCAAGCCCAGACCATTTTTCTGCAAATTTCCTATTTCTTAAGAGCTGGATAACAATTTACTGCATAAATATACCACATTTTCATTTTATGTTAATCATTTGATGGACTTATGGGTTTTTTCCTGTATCTAGATGTTAGGAATAGAGCAACAGTGAATATGGACGACCAAGTAAATCTATAGAAAGGTGTAGAGTCCTTTACATTTATGCCCAAGAGTAAGGTAGAACAATGCACATTTCTTTGAGGAATTGGCACACTGTTTTACATAGTTTAGCATCAGTTTGTACTCCCATCAGCAATGTATTCCCCTCCTGCATTCCTGTCTTCATGAATCAACATTTGTTTTATAGATCTTAGCTAGTGTGACAGGGGTAAATGAAATCTTAAAGTACTTTTAGTATTAATTTTCTTGATTGGTAAGGCTGTTGAACCTTTTATGAATTTCTCAGTCATTTGTGCTTCATTTTTTTGAGAACTCTACACTGTTTTGTAGCCAGTTTTGCATCTGTGTTGTTTGTTTCCTTGATATTCAGTTTTTTTCACTATTCTATAGGTTCTAGATAATTATCTTCCCCTTACATAGCTTGCTGCTTTTTTTCAAATAATGGCATTATTTGTTGTACTGAAGCTTTAGTCATGAGGTCCAATTTATTAATTGTTGGTCTTAGTTCCTGTTCTATCACTGTCCTTTTTGGAAAGCCATCTTCCAGTTCCAATGAGGTGAAGCATACTGTTTACTCTCTTTTTCATCAGATACATAGTATCTGTTCTTAAGTTGAGGTCCTTAATTTATAAAGAGTTAAACTTTGTGTAGGATATAGATATTAATCTACTGTTATATAACCATTCATTTTGACTAGTACCATTTGTTAAAGATGTCATATCTTCTCCAATACATATTTCTTACTCCTTTTTCAAAAACTGTAGGTGTGTAGAGTTATGTCTGGGCCTTTGATTACATGCTGTTGATCAAGGCTTTTTTTTTTTTTTCCTGACAATACCATACTGTATTTATTACTGAAACTCTGTTGAACGACTTAAGATCAGGGATGGTGGTACAGTTCTTTTATTGTTAATGAATATTTCAGATATTCTTGTTTTTGTTTTTTTTTTTTCAAAAGCAGGAAAAAAATTTTTTTTTCAATTTTTGTGAACAGTTATGCAGGAATTTTGATAGTTGTTGCATAAAATCTGTAGATTAATTTTGGTAGATCAGCCATTTTAACAAATTTGATCCTATCAATCTATGAGCAAGGGAGAAATGCTACTTCCCATTATCTATTACTGTCTTATTTGATTTCTTACTCAAGATTTTAAAGTTTGTATTATAATACGTTTCTCTTGCTTCGTTCAAAATATTGTATTTTATCGTCTATTGTTTAAGGGACTGTTCCCATAATTACTAACTCAGTATATTTGTCTATTGAATATAGGAAAGCTACTTATTTTTGTTCATTAATTTTTTTGCCTGTCATTGCTATTACAGACAGGCAAATATAGTTAGTTCCTTCGAGCTCTTTCCTACTGTGTTTTATGCTCTCAGTAGCTGCACCTGTGTCTGGGGTGTGGCTGTCATTTTCAGAAAGTAGAAACTGAGACACGATTATGCTTTTCATGCATTTTCTATAAAGAAACATGTCTGGGTCTATGTAGCTTTTTCTACTCATGAAAAGATTGTGTATATTAAATTGTGTTTAGGTGATTAACTGAATAGCATAGCTTCTTAGTTTAAAAAAAGGTGATCTACAAGAACAGCCAAAAAAAAAAGTGTTTAACAGGTGTGGTACATTCCAGGTGGAGTCGTTCATATAAACATTGCTGGTCGGAATGCAAACTTGTACAACCCCTTTGGAAGTCAATCTGGTGCTTTCTCAGACAATTTAGGAATAACGCTTTCTCAAGATCCATCTATACCATTCCGAGGCATGTATCCAAAATATGCTCAAGTACACAACAAGGACTTTTGTTCAACCATGTTTGTAGCAGCTTTATTCCTAATAGTCAGAACTTGGAAACAGCCAAGATGTCCCTTAACTGAAGAATGGATGCAGAATTGTGGTATATTTACACAGTGGAATGCTGCTCCGAAATTAAAAACAAGAAAATTATGAAATTTTCAGGCAAATGGTGGAATCTAGAAAAGATCATCCTGAATTAGGTATCCCAGAAACAGAAAGACGTACTCACATGAGACACATTCATTTATTCATGGATATTAGACAAATAATATAGGATAAACATACTAAAATATGTATACGTAAAGAAGCTAAGTAAGAAGGAGGAACCTAGGTAAGAGGCTCAATCCTTACTCAGAAAGACAATGGGATGGACACTGGAAGGAGAAAACAGGAAACAGGACAGGAACCTACCACAGAGGGCCTCTGAAATACTCTACCCAGCAGTGCATGAAAGCTGATGCTGAGACTCATAACCAAACTTTGGGCAGAGTGCAGAGAATCTTTTGAAAGAAAGGGGAGATAGTAAGACCTGGAGGGGATAGGAGCTCCAAAAGGAGAGCAATAGAACCAAAAAATCTGGGCCCAGGGGTCTTTGCTGAGACTGATACACCATACCAGGACTGTTGATGGAGATAACCTAGAACCCCTGCTCAGATGTATCCCATGGCCTTTCAGTATCCAAGTGGGTTCCCAAATAAGGGGAATAGGGACTGTCTCTGACTTGAACTCAGTGGGTGGTTCTTTGATAACCCCTCCCCCCAAGGGGGTACCAGCCTTGCCAGGCCACAAAGGAAGACAATGCAGTCAGTCCTGAAGAGATCTGATAGGCTAGGGTCAGATGGAAGAGGAGGAGGACCTTTCCTATCACTGGACTTGGAGAGGGGCATGGAAAGAGATGAGAGAGGGAGGGTGGGATTGGGAGGGAATGAGGGAGGGGGATAGAGCTGGGATACAAAGTGAATAAACTGTAATTAATATTAACAGTTAAAATTTAAAAAAAAATCGTGTTATCAGATGAGATCCGGCATGTTCAGTGTGGTATGGCCAGAAGGAGCTCAATTCTCATTCAAAAAGACAAACACAATAGAGGTTGGAAGCAGGAGAAGACAGGGAACAGGATAGGAGGTTACCACAGATGGCCTCTGAAAGACTCTACCAATCATGGACAATGCATGAAGAGGACCTAAAACCCCAGCTCAGATATAGCCCATAGACTCAGTATCCAAATGGGTCCCTAGTAAGGGGAACAGGGTCTTTCTCTGGCAAGAAATCAGTGACACCTTCCCCCTGTGATATGCAGCTTTCTCAGGCCATAGAAGAAGGCGATGCAACCAGTCCTGATGAGACCTGACAGGCTAGGGTGAAATAGAAGGGGAGTGGACAAGGGAAAGGACATTAGGGGAGAGGAAAGTGAGAGTGCAGGATTGATGCTAAGAAAATATTTTATATAATACTGATGACTTCAACTTGCTAAATTGTCTATTTCTGCTACTTTGTAAAGATGTGTTTTACTATAGAAGCTAAAGAATTATCACATTTAACACTTTGAGATATTCAAATAAGTGGAGTTCAGTTCTTGATATTATACACCACTACTTTATAATTGTTAAAATATTTTATAGATTTGAAGAATTCTTATTTTACCAGGTTTTTCTTTATATATTTTAGGGATACTTTATGAATATTAGGCATATTTTTTGCATTATATAGAATTATTTAATTTCATTTAAATAAACACATTAATATGTAGATTGATGGAGACATGAAAGATTTAAAACAGATACTATGTTATAATATAGATTTTAACTATAAAGTTTATTCTAGCATTTCCTCATAAAATTTTTCTACCTTAGTGGAGTAATTTTTCCCTCTTTTTTCAAAGTTCTTGAGATATTGGATGTTGGTAATTGCATTGTAAATAAATTAGATTCACTATGTATAACTTAATTCATAATCAAATATAAATCTTAAATAAAATTAGTTAAATTATATTTTTATTAACATTGCAATATTTATTGATTGATTTATTCTTAACATTTTTTGGTACTTTCTACTTCATTAGTTTTCATCAGTTTTCTTTCTTACCATTTAGGTGGAATAACTAATCTAAGACTTGTAAAGATGTTATTATTTTTCTATCTACTTGCTTAATTAGACATTATTAATATTTAAATGATTCACACATCTATTTTTAAATAAAAGAATACGTTAGTTTATGTAAGCTGAATTGAAGTATTAATGAATAAAACTATAACATATGGAGGGCAGAATAATTTTATAGGAAGATTAGTTATGAGACAGAACTGTATGTGTTCATTTATCAGTATTGACTTTGTTCAATCTACAACTTTTATCCTAGATATCACTAGTACTTTTCCATGAAATTCTAATTAGAACAGGGATTTATTCATTTTGATGTTTGCCTTGTCTTAATCTACAAAACATGGAATTTTTAATTAGAATTAAGTTATTATTCATTGGAAAATGGATTTTACAGGCGCTGATTCCTTTGCCATATTCACATTCTTTGTTTATTCCAAAACATTAAAGTCTTATTCTTGGATCAGAATATTTGTGTTGGATCAGATATTTGTGTTGGAGTGTGTGGAAAGATTCTAAGAGCCAGAGTACAAGGATCATTCCAAGTGAAATACCTTCATGAAAGAGCATGACTGTTTTACATATATGAACTCACAAACAAGGGGCAAAACTCACAAGACCTACACAGATTCAAGTCAACTGGAGTCTTAGCCCTTCCCCATGGAAATGGGGAGTTGATACAAGGCCCTACTCCTACAGGTTCATTTTCCTAGGTCCGGTGTCCACTACAAGAAGATATTTGTAATTGATCTTAACTGGTAAATAAAAGCATCAATTTTCTTTAATGGAGTGACACTGAGTATATCAACCACACTGTAGGGAAAGTCCCATGTCCAGGAGTATTTTGATAATATAAATGAACTCAGTGAAATTTTTGTGGACTTTTAATTTTCTTGTGTTTTAGTATATTTTGTTTTATTTTCAATTTGCTTACTTGTTTAGATTGTTAATTTCTTTTTTAATTAAATTTTTATTTTTTAATATAAGTTACAGTTTATTAACTTTGTATCTGAGGTGTAGCCCCTCTCTTATTTCCTCCCATTTCCACCCTCCATCCCTCATCTTCTCTCCTCCCATTTCCAAGTCCACTGATAGGGGAGGAACTCCTCCCCTTTCATCTGACCCTAGTTCATCAAGTATCTTAAGGCCTGGCTGCAAAGTCCTTCTCTGTGGCCTAGCAGGGCTGTTCCTCCCTCGGATGGGGGCGGGTCAAAGAGCCAGCCTTTGGGTTCATGTCAGAAATACTCCCTGTTTCCTTTACGAGGGTTGGTTATATCCAAGCAGGGGTTCTAGGATGTATGCACACATAGTCCTTGGTTGGAGATATGATCTCACAAAGGCACAGGAAACAACTTCCTGAACAGAACACCAACAGCACAGGCTCTAAGAGCAACAATCAATAAATTGGACTTCATGAAACTGAAAAGCATCTGTAAAGCAAAAGACAGTGTTGTTAGAACAAAACGACAGCCTACAGACCGGGAAAGGATCTTCACCAACTCTATATCTGACAGAGGGCTGATATCCAGAATATATGAAGAACTAAAGAAGTGAAAATGCAATAAACCTAGCAATCTAATAAAAAAAATGGGGTACAGAGCTAAACAGAGTATTCTCTATAGAGGAATATAGAATGACAGAGAAACACTTAAAGAGATGCCCAATGTCTTTAATCATAAGAGAGATGCAAATCAAAACGACCCTAAGATTTCACCTTACACCCTTCAAAATGGCTAAAATAAAAAACTCAAAACACAACACATTCTGGAGAGGTTGTGGAGAAAGGGGAACCCTCCACCATTGCTGGTGGGAATGTAAACTGGAACAACCACTTTGGAAATGAATCTGGCACTTTCTCAGACAATTAGGAATAGTGCTACCTCAAGACCCAGCTATACCACTGCTAGGCATATACCCAAAATTTGCTCAAGTACACAACAAGGATATTTGCTCAACCATGTTTATAGCAGCTGTATTTGTAATAGCCAGAACCTGGAAACAACCCAGATACCCATCAATGGAGGAATGGGTGCAGAAATTGTGGTACTTTTACACAATAGAATACTACTCAGCAATCAAAAACAAGGAAATTATGAAATTTGCATGCAAATGGTGGGATCTAGAGAAGATCATTCTGAGTGAGCTATCCCAGAAGCAGAAAAACATACCGGGTATATACTCACTTATAAGTGGGTTCTAGACCTATAAGATAGGATAAACATACTGACATCTATACACCTAAAGAAGATAAACAAGAAAGAGTACCCTGGGTAAGATTATCAACTCTCACTTAGAAAGACAAATGGGATGGACATTGGATGTAGGAGAAAACAAGTAATAGATTTTCAATTTCTATAGAATTTTTGTTTCTCTCTCACTCTGTCTCTTTCCTTTTTATTTTTAAAGAGAGTAATAGATTAAAAGTATACCTTCTTATGACTTTTTTTTTAGCATTCTTCCTATAGATATGCATAGGGTCTCTCATTCTGAGAAACAGCATATAGAGTCAAAGCACTTGACACTTGAATGTGCTTCAACAAGCTGTACTTTCTCTGTATTTATAGAATGAAGTTGTCAATCTAACATTTCTTTCATATCAAGAAATTGACAAGTAACAATGGTAGGAATATGGCAAACCTAGCTGACCCATTTGACAGGAGCTTAATAAATACAAAATACATGTTCTGGGAGCCACAAAATGGCCAGTGAATCCCAACATAAAACAAAGAAAAAATAAAATAAAATACTATAGATTCCTAGATGATAAGGTGGTTGAACCAAGTCCAGAATGAGTACTCAGAGCCATCTTTACTGTGGCTGTAATAGCCATGACTGTGAAGACCAAAGTACCAAATATCAAGTTGCCAAACAACTTGTGGCCATTTCCAAGCAGACATACATCTTTTCCTCACAAGAATATAGGATCCAACAAAGAAAATGAAGGCATGGCTGAAACCGAGGATGGTCTAATAAAGAAACACTTAAATGCTCAAGAGATGGTTTTTACTAATGTCCCAACAGTGGGTATATTTTCTCTATAATACATGGGGCTATATATGTTGTTCCAAAAGACTATATATGAGAACAGCTAGGATCCTATCTATATCAATGACAGGGACATCTTTTTTAATTTTTATATTAATTACAGTTTATTTGCTTTGTATCCCAGCTGTAACTCCCTCTCTCATTCCCTTCTTTTTTTAATTTTATTTTTAATTTTATTTTTTTAATTTTATTAACTCTGTATCCCAGCCATGTCCTGCTTCCTCATTCCCTCCCAATCCCACCTTCCCTCCATCATCTCCACCATGCCCCTTTCCAAGTCCACTGATGGGGGGAACCTCCTCCCCATTCATCTGATCCTGTTTTATCAGGTATCTTCAGGACTGGCTGCAAAGCCCTCCTCTGTGGCCTAACAGGACTGCTCCTACCTTGGGGGGTGGAGAGGTCAAAGAGCCAGTCATTGTGTTCCTGTTAGAAATAGTCCTTGTTCCCCTCACTATGGGAAACCAATTGGTTACTGAGCTACCACAGGCTAAATCTGAGCAGAGGTTCTAGGTTATATCCATACATGGTCCTTGGTTGAATGTCAGTCTCTGAAAAGACCCTGTACCCAGATATATTTGGTCCTTGTGGGGCTCCTATCCTTTCCCCATCATACTAACTCCCCTTCTTTCATATGATTCCCTGTACTCTGCCGAAGGTTTGGTCATGAGTCTTTGTATCTGCTTTGAAAACACTGCTAGTTAGAGTCTTTCAGATGGACTCAGTAGACTCCTGTCATAAGTTCATTGCACATCCCATCTGTCTTTCTAAACGAGGATTGATAATCTTACCCCATGTCCGCTCTCTTGATTATCTTTTTTAGGTGTATAGATTTTATTATGTTTGTCATATCTTATAGGTCTATATAAGTGAGTATATACCATGTTTGTCTTTTTCCTGGGATAGTTCACTCAAGATGATCTTTTCTAGATCCCACCATTTCCCTGCAAATTTCATGGTTTCCTCCTTTTTGATTGCTGAGTAGTATTCCATTGTGTAAAAATACCATAATTTCTGTACCCATTCCTCCGTTGATGGACATCTGGGTTCGTTCCAGGTTCTGGCTATTACAAATAAAGCTGCTATAAACATGGTTGAGCAAGTATCCCTTTTCTGTACTTGAGCAAAGTTTGGGAATATACCTAGCAGTGGTATAGCTGGATCTTGAGGAAGCACTATTCCTAATTGTCTTAGAAAGCGCCAGATAGATTTCCAGAGTAGTTGTACCAGTTTACATTCCCACCAGCAGTGGAGGAGGGTTCCCCTTTCTCCACAACCTCTCCAGCATGTGTTGTCACTTGAGTTTTTCATCTTGGCCATTCTGATGGGTGTAAAGTGAAATCTCATGGTCGTTTTGATTTGCATTTCCCTGATGGATAATGAGGATGAGCATTTCTTTAAGTGTTTCTCTGCCATTCAATATTCCTCTCTCGAGAATTCTCTGTTTAGCTCTGTTCCCCAATTTTAATTGGATTACTTGGTTTGCTGCTTTTCAGCTTCTTTAGTTCTTTGTATATACTGGATATCAGTCCTCTGTCAGATAAAGGGTTAGTGAAGATTCTTTCCCAATCTGTAGGCAGTCGTTTTGTTTTGATGATGGTGTCCTTTGTTTTAAAGAAACTTTTCAGTTTCATGAGGTCCCATTTATTGATTGTGGCTCTTAGAGCCTGTGCTGTTGGTTCAGAAAGATGTCTCCTGTGCCAATGATTTCTAGGCTCTTCCCCACTTTTTCTTCTAACAGATTCAGAGTATCTGGTTTTATGTTGAGGTCTTTGATCCACTTGGACTTTAGTTTTGTGCAGGGTGATAAATATGGATCTATTTTCATTTTCCTGCATGTAGACATCCAGTTGGACCAGCACCATTTGTTGAACATGCTGTCTTTTTTCCATTGAATGGTTTTGGTTTCTTTGTTAAAAATTCAGTATTCATAGGTGTGTGGGTTTATTTCTGGGTCTTTTATGCGGTTCCATTGATCCTACGTTCTGTTTTTATGCCAATACCATGCAGTTTTTATTACTATTGCCCTGTAGTACAACTTGAGATCGGGGATGGAGATACCTCCAGATGATCTGTTGTTGTATGGGATTGTTTTGGAGATTCTGGGTTTTTTGTTTCTCCATATGGAGCTGAGAATCTTTTTTTCAAGGTCTGTAAAGAATTGAGTTGGTATTTTGATGGGAACTGCATTGAATCTGTAGATTGCTTTTGGCAGGATGGCCATTTTCACAATGTTAATCCTACCAATCCATGAGCATGGGAGATCTTTCCATCTTCTGATATCTTCTTCAATTTCTTTCTTCAGAGACCTGAAGTTTTTCTCAAACAGGTCTTTCACTTGCTTGGTTAGTGTCTCCCCAAGGTACTTTATTTTATTAGTGGCTTTGTGAAGGGTGTTGTTTCCCTAATTTCTTTCTCGGCCCTTTTGTCTTTGGTATACAGGAGGGCTTCTGATTATTTTGAGTTGATTTTGTATCCTGCCACTTTGATGAAGGTGTTTTCAGCTGGAGGAGTTCTCTGGTTGTATTTTTGGGGTCGCTCATGTATACTATCATATCATCTGCAAAAAGAGACACTTTGACCTCTTCCTTTCTGATTTGTATCCCCTTGATCTCCTTTAGTTGTCTTATTGCTCTGGCTAGGACTTCAAGTACTATGTTGAAGAGGTATGGAGAGAGTGGGCAGCCTTGCCTTGTTCCTGACTTCAGTGGGATTGACTTAAGTTTCTCTCCATTGAGTTTGATGTTGGCTATAGGCTTGCTGTATATTGCCTTTACTATGTTTAGATATATGCCTTGTATTCCTGATCTCTCCAAGACTTTAAACATAAATGGGTGTTGGACTTTGTCAAATGCTTTTTCAGCATCTAAGGAGATGATCATGTGGTTTTTCTCCTTCAGTTTGTTTTTGTGGTAGATTACATTGATGGATTTCCATATGTTGATCCAGCCTTGCATGCCTGGGATGAATCCTACTTGGTCATGGTGGATAATATCTTAATGTGTTCTTGGATTCAGTATTTTTGCGTCAATGTTCATAAGAGAGGTAGGTCTGAAGTTTTCTTTTTTTGTTGGGTTTTTGTGTGGTTTAGGTATCAGGGTGACTGTCGCTTCATAGAATGAGTTTGGTAATGTACATTCTGTTTCTATTTTGTGGAATAGTTTGAGGAGAATTGGTGTTAGCACTTCTTTGAAGTCTGATAGAATTCCACACTGAAACCATGTGTCCCAGGGCTTTTTTTTGAGGGGAGACTGTGAATCACTACTTCAATTTCCTTGGGGGATATAGGGCTATTCAGTCTTTCTACCTGATCTTGACTTAATGTTGGAAGGTGGAATCTATCAAGAAAATTGTCCATTTCATTTAGGTTTTCAAATTTTGTGGCATATAGGCTTTTGTAGTATGACCTAATGATTGTTTGAATTTCCTCAGTGTCTGTAGTTATGTCACCCTTTTCATCTCTGATTTTGTTGATTTGGATAGATTCTCTATGCTTTTTAGTTAGTTTGGCTAAGGGTTTGTCTATCTTGTTGATTTTCTCAAAGAACCAGCTTTTTGTTTCATTGATTCTTTGAATAGTTTTATTTGTTTCTAATTGATTGATTTCAGCCCTGAGTTTGATTATTTCCAGCCTTCTGCTCCTCTTGGGTGTATCAGCTTCTTTTTTTCTAGGGTTTTCAGTTGGGCCATTAAGTTGTTTGTATGTGATGTTACGAATTTCATCTTGCAGGCACTTAGTGCTATAAATTTTCCTCTGAGCACTGCTTTCTTTCTTTCTTTTTTTTTTCACTTTTAACATTTTTATTTCATTGGGAAGTGACAGAAATTGCACAGGCATAAGGAACTTTCTTGCCACTTAAGGCATGTTACATGTAACCAGGACCAGACCCAAGCAATCTCTTTTCTGCTCAATAACATTCCAAGTCTTTTCATACTGGATAAGACCTGTATAAGTAAAAATTACAAACATACAAATTCCAAATATATGTATTGATGATATTTACTCAGTTCATTTCTGTATAACAGTGGGAACAGACCAGATTCACCAGCACCAAACTGGATGTCAGGAGCACTGCTTTCAATGTGTCCCATAAATTTGGGTATGCTGTGCCTTCATTTTCATTGAATTCTAGGAAGTCTTTAATTTCTTTCTTCATTTCTTCCATAACCCAGCTGTCATTGAGTAAGAAGTTGTTCAGTTTCCATGTGCATTTCGGCTTTTTGTTATTTCTGTTGTTGTTGAGGTCCAGCTTTAGTCCATGGTGGTCAGATAGAATACAAGGGATTATTTCAATCTTTTTGTATCTGTTGAGGTTTGCTTTATGACCAACTATACGGTCTATTTTGGAGAAGGTTCCATGCGGTGCTGAAAAGAAGGTATACTCTTTTGAGTTTGTATGAAAAGATCTTTAGACGTCTATTATTTCCATTTGATTTAGGGACTCTGTAAGTGTTTTCATTTCCCTATTTGTTTTCTGTCTAGTTGATCTGTCCTTTGGTGAGAGTGGAGTGTTGAAGTCTCCCACTATTAAGGTATTAGGATCAATGTGTGATTTAAGCTTTAATATTGTTTCATTTACGAATGTAAGTGCTCTTGTATTTGGGGCATAGATATTCAAAATTGTGACGTCCTGTTGGATTTTTCCTTTGATGAGAATATATTGGCCCTCCTTATCTTTATTGATTAACTTGGTTTGAAAGTCTATTTTATTAGATATTAGGATGGCTACTCCAGCTTGTTTTCTGGAACCATTTGCTTGAAAGACATTTTTCCAGCCCTTTACTCTGAGGTAGTGTTTATCTTTGTTGCATAGGTGTGTTTCTTGCATGCAACAGAATGTTGGATCCTGTTTCTGCAACCATTCTGTTAGTCTGTGTCTTTTTATTGGGGAGTTGATTCCGTTGATGTTGATAGACACTAGTGACCAACAATTGTTACTTACTTTTGATGTGGGGTTGGTGGTGTCACTGAGTTTCATTGCTTGTATTCTTTTTTTTTTTTTTTTTTGTGAAGTTGTCTATTTCCTCTGTTTCCTTAGATGTAGTTGTTTTCTTTGGTTTGGAGTTTCCCTTCTAGTAACTTCTGTAGAGCTGGGTTACTATGTAGATATTGCTTAAATTTGGTTTTGTCATGGAATATTTTGAATTCTCCGTCTATGTTGATTGAAAGTTTTGCTGGGTATAATAGTCTGTGTTGGAATCTGTGGTCCCTTAAGGACTGTATGATTTCTATCCAGGCCCTTCTGGCTCTCATCGTTTCTGTTGAGAAATCTGGTGTGATTCTAATAGGTCTACCTTTATATGTTACTTGGCCTTTTTCCCTTGCTGCTTTTAGAATTTTTTCTTTGTTCTGTAGGTTCAGTGCTTTGACTATGATGTGATGTGAAGAATTTCTTTTCTGGTCTAGTCTACTTGGTGTTCTGTAGGCCTCTTGTATGTTTATGGCCATCTCCTTCTTCAAGTTGGGAAAGTTTTCTTCTATAATATTCTTGAAAATATTTTCCAGACCTTTGAGCCTGATGTCTTCTTTTTCTCCTACTCATATTATTCTTAGATTTTGTCTTTTCATGGTGTCCTTGACTTCTTGGATGTTTTGTGTTTGGAACTTTTCTGATTTTATTTTTTCTTTGAGAGACGTGTCAATTTCCGCAAGTGTATCTTCAGCTCCTGAGATTCTTCCATCTCTTGTATCCTGTTGGTGATGCTTACCTTTGTAGTTCCCGATCTTTTCTCTATGTTCTACAGTTCCTGGTTTTTCTCTATTTGTGTTTTCTTTATTGATTCTAATTCTGTTTTCATGTCTTGCACCATTTCCTTCATCTGTTTGAATGTGGAGTCCTGCTTTTCAATGACAGCTTCTATTTTTTTGTCCGTTTCCTCTCTATGTATCACTAATTGTGCCTCTACTTCTTTGGGTATAATTGCCTGTATTTCTATGAGAGCTTTGTTTATTTCTTCTTTATTTGCCTTTATTTGTGTGGACATTTCTTTGAGAGCTTTGTGCATTTCTTCTTTGTTTGCCTCAATTTTCGTTGTCATTTCTCTGTGAGCTCGATTTGTTTCTTCTTGGTTTGTCTCGATTTCTTTGGCTATTTCTCTGAGGGTTTTGTTCATTTCATCTTTAATGGGCCTCTAATAGCTGGAGAAATATAGTTTTGAGGTCGTTTTCTTGTATATCTAGTGAATTGAAGTGTCCATTGTTTTGTGGGGTTGCTGGCGAGGTCATTATGTCCTGATTTTTCTTGGGAGTGTTCTTACGTCTGCCTCTAGCCATCTGGTTATTTATAACCTTCATTATTTGTTCCTCGAGTTTGTAGTTCGGGCTATGATCGTCTCTTTCTGTTTTCTGGACTGTTTTTTCAGGAAGATGAGAGAAGTTCACTGGTTTGGGAGTATGCGTTGTGGTTTCAGTTTTGCCTAAGTAAGGAATGTGATGCTGGCGCTATTCGCATGCGCTTTTAGCGGGCGCAGTGTGCATGAGCGGATTTTTTTACTATTGCAGTGGCCTGCAGTCCCCAATTATGCAGTTCTGTCTGAGATCCAGGGATTGTTTGCCTGGATTACCCTGGTGGACCCACAAGGCAGAGGCTTCAACGTTGGTGTCACTATCCCAAGAATCCCTATGATGCCCACACTAGGGGTGTGGGTGGCAGGGATCTTGTCTGGTTGCTTCTGTGGAGAGGCCCTGGGTCTGGGGCAATCTCTCCCTAGAAGGCTCACTCACTCTCTTGCAGGACCAGTTGGCATGCACAGGCCTTCCCCTTGCTCTTTACTCTCTGATTTGGTCCTGCTGTGGAAAATGTGCAGGTAGGCTAACAGTCAGCTCTATGACACTGTGGCCGCAGGACTCGTTTTCCACCTTTCTTGTGTGCTGCCTCTCTGTCCTTTCCCTCTGCCAGGAAGGGTTATGTTGACTGGTCCCTGGGTAGCGTTGGAAAGAGTTAGGTTGAGTGTTCTCAATCCCAGATCCCGGGCCCAGATCTCTCTGCCAGAAACAGCCTGGCGGAAGAACCTACGTTTGCTGATCCCGAGAGGATACCAGGTAGGGTATAGCATCCTCAGATCCAGAGCTTGGGTTTCTCTGCTAGGGGCCACTGGGTGTGCTGGAGAGGGGGTGCTGTGTCATTGGCAGCCTGCCTCTCTGTCCTTCCCCTCTGACCTTCCCCTTCGGTAGGGCAAGCTTATGGCAGTGCTCTCAGGGAAGTTCCAGGAGGGGTTGGGGCTTCTCAGTCCGATCCTGAACCGGGGTTTCTCTCTCATTCCCTTCTAATCCCACCCTCATCTCCTCTGATGCCACTCTCCAAATCCACTGATAGGAGAGGTTCTCCTCCCTATCTAGCTGACCCTAGCCTGTCAGGTCTCATCAGGACTGGCTTCATTGTCTTCCTCTGTGGCCTGGAAAGGCTGCTCCCCCATTAGGGGGAAGTGATCTAAGAGCCAGCCACTGAGTTTATTTCAGAGACAGTCCCTGTTCCCATTAGTAGGGAACCCCCTTGGACACTGAGCTGCTATGATCTACATCTATGCATGAGTTCTAGGTTATCTCCATGCATGGTCTTGGTTGGAGTATTAGTCTCAGAAAATACCCCAAGACCCAGATTTCTTGGTACTGTGGCTCTCCTTGTGGAGCTTCTGCCCCCTCCAAGTCTTTCTGTCTCTCCCTTCTTTCAAAAGATTCCATGTACTCTTCCCAAAGTTTGTCTATGAGTTTCAGTATCTGCTTTGATACCCTATTGGGTAATCTTTCAGCGCACCTCTGTGGTAGGCTCCTGACCTGTTCCCTGTTTTCTCCCTCTTTCTATTGAAAGATCCAGCTTTACCCTGAGTTAAACATAGCTAACGCCATTTTGTGAGACACCACTGTTTTGTAAAACTCTGAAGGCCAGATGAAAAACTGGAAAATTACTGAAAACACTCAGCTGTGTCACCCGCTTAGGATATTTGTGGTCAGGCCGCCCCAATTGAGCTAAAAACAACTTGTTATGACCACCCTCATGAGATATCTGTCAGAGACTGCTCCAACTGAGATAGGGAAAGACAAAATAACAGGTGGCGGGCCACGTCAGGGGGTCATCAGACCCCCTTGACCCACCCAGCTCCTGGAATCTTGGTGCCCCTGCCAAACTTTGACGCAAATCATGGTCTCATGAAAATGTACCAATCAGCCCCCTGTAACCATGCTCTCTCGCTTCTGTATTATTGCTACTGCTCTAAAACCCTATAAAAACCCCAGCTTCCCATCTAGGGGGCGCGGAAGTCTTCTGAAAGACTTTTTGCCCCGGGTACCTGTGTATCAAAATAAAAGCCTCTTGCTGTTTGCATCCGAATGGACTCGTTGATCCTTGGGAGGGGGTCTCTCTGACGGAAGATACCCACCGGGGATCTTTCACTATGACCATCCCATTTGCCTTTCTGAGTGAGGGTTGATCATCTTACCCAGGGTACTCCTTCTTTCTTAGCTTCTTTAGGTGTACATATTTTTGTATCTTTATCCTATATTATGTGTCTAATATTTATTTATAAATGAGTATATACCTTGTGTTTCTTTCTGCTTCTTGGATACCTCACTCAGAATGATCTTTTATAGATCCCCCAGTTGCCTGCAAATTTCATAATTTCCTCATTTTTAATATCTGAGTAGTATTTCATTGTGTAAATGTACCACAATTTTTGTATCCATTTCTCACTTTAGGGACATCTGGGTTGTTGTTGAACATTTCTTTAAATGTTTCTCTGCCATTCTATATTCGTCTAGAATGAATTCTATGTTTAGCCCTGTACCCCATTTTTTAATTGGATTGCTTGATTTATTGCTTTTTCACTTCTTTGGTTCTTGATATATTCTGGATATCAGCCCTCTGTCAGATATAGGGTTGGTAAAGACTTTTTCCCAGACTGTAAGTTGTTGTTTTGTTCTGATGACAGTGTCTTTTGCTTTACAGAAGATTTTCAGTTTCATGAAAGTCCCATTTATTGATTGTTGGTCTTTCAGACTGTACTGCTGTTGCTCTGTTCAGGAAGTTTTCTCCTGTGTCAATGAGTTCTAGGCTCTTCCCCACTTTTTTTTTTTTTTTAACAGATTTAGATTATCTGGTTTTATGTTGAGGTCTTTGATCCACTTGGACTTTAGTTCTGTGCAGGGATATAAATATGGATCTATTTTCATTTTTCTGCACGTAGCCATCCAGTTGGACTAGCACCATTTGTTGAAGATGTTGTCTTTTTTCCATTGTATGCTTTTGGCTTCTTTGTCAAAAATCAATTATCCGTAGGGGTGTGTGTTTATTTTTAGGTCTTGTATTTGATTCCATTGATCCACCATTCTGTTTCTGTGCCAGTACTATGCAGTTTTTATTACTATTGCTCTGTAGTACAGCTTGAGATCTTGGATGTAGATAACTTCCAAACAATTAGTTTTTGTATAGGATTGTTTTGACAGTTTTGGTGTTTTGTTTTTTTTTTTTTTCCATATCAAGTTGAGAATTGTTCTTTCAAGTTCTATAAAGAATTGTATTGATATTTTTATGGGAATTGCATCGAAACTGTAGATTTTTTCTAGCAGGATTGTCATTTTTACTATGTTAATCCTACCGATCCGTGATCATGGGAGATCTTTCCATTTTCTGATATCTTCTTCAATTTCTTTCTTCAGAGACTTTAAGTTTTTTTTTTCACACATGTTTTTCACTTGTTTGGTTAGAGTCACACCAAGGTACTTAATGTTATTTCTGGCTATTTTAAAGGGTGTAGTTTTCCTAATTTCTTTCTTAGCCCTTTTGTCTGTCATATACAAGAGGGCTACTGATTTATTTCAGTTAATTTTGTATCCAGCCACTTTGATGAAGGTGTTTATCAGCTGATGGAGTCTCAGGTTGAATTTTTGGGATCACTCATGTATACTATCATATCGTCTGCAAATAGTGGTACTTTGACTTCTTCCATTTCAATTTATATCGCCTTGATCTCCTTTAGTTGTCTTATTGCTCTAGCTAGGACTTTAAGTACTATGTTGCAGAGATATGGAGAGTGTCAGCATCCTTGCCTTGTTCCTGATTTCAGTAGGATTGATTCATGTTTCTTTATATTTAGTTTGAAGTTGGCTGTCGGCTTCCATCTTGACCCTCTTCCTAATGGACTCATCTAATTGATAATGTGACAATAGGATTTTGTAATAACAAGTTCACCTGTCCTTGGATTTGGGTTCAACATCCTGTAAAAGGCCAGTTACTTTCTGAAATCTCTTCAGGTGTTGAGACCTTCTTGAATTTCACTAGAAACAGGCAATTACACGAACCCTTCCCTTTTCCCTTTAAGTTGATGATGAATATATTAAAATTTGGAAATGAGAAGATTTAAAAAGACAGCGATGTGTGAGAAGAGAAGATAAGGAGAAAAAAATTAAATGTAATGGTATGGCGCTGTATAGAATCTGAGAGGAGTTGGGCAAAGGAAAATATTATCAAAAACAACTTATAAATATTTAATTGAATATGTTGAAGAAAAACACAAAGTTATAAATAATATTATTAAGAGCTTACCTTAATTTCTTAATATTGTTCAATAGTTGAATAATAAATTTTTTGTATGAGACAAGCATTTATGAAGATCATCTTAAATTATGTATCTAAATCTGAATGTAAATAACTAAGGAAATCTGGATAACTGAAAAGTTGGTGGCTGGAGAGGAAGTAAATTTAATGTAAAGGGTAATAAAATGCATTAAAATATATTGGGAACATTAAAAATCATATGTAGGGAACAACTCTAAATTTTCACATTATACCAGAAAGCAAGTGTTAAAAACCTGGGAATACAAATTCTACTATTCCCCATTCTCTGTCAAATTCATGTCCTTTTAAAAATATTATAGATAAACACATATTAAATAAATAAATAGATAAATGAATAAATAAATAAACACCAAAAGACCTAGGAAGTAATTATTTGTTAGTTTATGTTGCAATACACTCTTATTAGCCTGTGATAAACATTATGTTATAGAACAATATCAGTTAATAAATATTCACACAAAAATTCTCACAATTATAACCTTTGCTAATAAAAATATAGCCTATGAAGTATGTACCTGAAATTTTAAAACAAATATTTGAAAGTGGCCAGATAATTTTAATTGTAAACTTAACTTACTCTAGATTTATCTATGGAATCTGATTAAGGGCTATTTCTAGTTTCCCTGTAATATGTGGGTCTGTCTGTGGGGCATTGTCTTAATTGTTTAATTCTTCTGGGAATACTCAATATGAAAGTGATGATATGATTGCTGGGTTGGACAATGGACTGCATAAGGGTAGAGAAAGTAAAAAAGCAACAAGTATGCATGCAATTAATTCTTCTTAAGTAATTTTTTCTACTTGATTTTTAATTGTCCTCTTTGAGGCTTACTACTTCAATCCTAGGTTTAGTCCTGGAAGCTGCTAGCCTCCACACAATCTTATTTAGTCCTAGAGTGTATCCAGCTTCTGGGACTTACTGCTGAATAAGTTCACACGCTAGTCTTTCTGAACTCTGCCTGACTGGTTCAACTCAGCTTTTCTGGCTCAAACTCCTCTCCAAGATGACTAATTCAATCTGGCATCTCTGTATTTCTCACTGAATTATTCTGTATGGCCTCAAACTATCTCTAGCAGGCATTTCTAATCTTTTGGCTCCTTATCATTCTTTGGCTCCTTCTGTTTTCATCTTTGTTTAGCTTATTCTCTCTTCAACCTGTCTCTGTAAAACTCTTCCTTATAAAACTGCCTCTGATTTCTATGACCTGACCTGCCATGAACTCAAATCTGCTACACTGCCTCTCAACTCACTGACTCAGCTGAACTACCTGAACAGAACTCAAAGATCTACATACCTCTGTCTCTTAGATTCTTGGTTTAAAGGCTTGCCTGACCTCACCATGCCTGACCCACACTTTTCTTTACTCAAGACAAGCTCTACACTAGGCTGGCCTTGAATTCAGAGATCAATTTGCCTCTGTGTCCTAGGATTAAAGGGGTGACTGTGTTCCAGCCAGCGTAACCATGTCAATGAATTAAAATTCCTCTAGAATTTCTCACTGCTCCTGAATTTAATGTGAAGTCAGCAGCTGCCTCAGATTCCTAGCTAGATCTTCACACAAAGATGAACCTGGAATTATGAGCTCAAACATATTCCTTTCTAAGTTGTTTTTTTCCAGTGTATTTTATCTCATCATCAGAAATAAAACTAGGACATGGCCTAGTAAATGAGAGAAAACGTTGTGCTTGAGAATAGATTTGGTGATAACATGAGGACGTGCTAAAATTTAAAACAGGAAGTAATTAAGAAGTAAAGATAATGCTTTGGTAACATTAAACAGTGAAGGGCAGGGTTGAGGTTATGTGTTTAAGTTCATAAAGAAGAGAGAGAAAGAAAGAGAGATTACAATGATATTGAGATCCTAATGCAACAAATTGAAAAGTTTTAAACTGATGAGAAATTTTTGAATTTGGATTCAGTAACAGGAATAAAGAAAATACTACCATGTAACAGGAACTTTTATTCTCTGTTTCAGTTGTTGTCTGGGAGGCTTATTGCCTGTTTGCTAACCTAGGCCTAGTCCTGAAAGCTTTTTGCACTCCTATGATCTAACTTAGGCTTAGAGTGTTTTCAGCCTCTAAGTCTCACTTCTTAAAAAGCTCACCCTTTCTTGTTCTTAATGAGCTCTGGGCTGGCTGAATCAACTCAGCTGTTCTGGTTCAAACTCCTCTCACAGCTGACTTATTCAATCCAGCTTTCCTCTTGGCCTCTGAATTGCTCTGCTTGGCCTCAAACTAACTCGAGAAATCTGCTCTACTTCCTGGCTCCTTCTCATTTTCTGGCTCGTACTGTCTTCACCAGTGTTTGGCATGTTCTCTCTTCAACCTGCCTCCGTGTATCTGTCCTATGAACCTGCGTTTTTCACTCTATGTATTGCCCCTCAAGTAGCTTCCCTCTCCTTTCTCTTTCCATAGGTTGGTCAAATCTTTCTCTGATTCGTCATCTTTTCTGCCACTCAATTAGTCATGACTTTAAAAAATGGGTACTTCCTTCCTCAAACTAACTTTACCTTCATTGTTTGGGATTACAGGTGCTTATCACCCTGCCTGCACCTAAGTTTTTCTTTACCTGAACCTTGCTTGATACCATGCTAGGCCTTGAACTCGTATCTGCTAACCTCTGTCTCCTGGATTAAAGGCATGTTTGTATTCCAGAAGAATCACACAGACCTAGGTGTTTGTATGTGATCTCCTCCAGAATATCCATGTTCTAAATTAAAATTCTTCTACACTACCACTTTCCAACAGTGGACCTAAGTGTCAAGTTTCCAAATTGAAGTCATGTATTAGACAATGAGTTGCCAATGAAAAAAGATGTGCCTTTTTGTAACAGTTTAAAAAATAGAGAAAAAGCAAACACAAAACAAAATTAGAAGAAAAAAATGTTAGTAAATTGAAAGTTTACTACCAAAATTCTTTTATATAGATTTTAAAATTGTAAATTAAATATATAAAATGATTCAATTTTTTAAAAACAGAAGACATATGTCACATCAGATTAACTGATGATTTACTGTTAAAATGAATGTCATTCTAATATATAATTTCTTTATTCTTGATGTTATCATTTTACACTGACATATGCGTGTGCTTTCAGAATTTATTAAAAATCCATTTTGTAGACTCTAAGAATGATAAAAATGTTTTAATATTACAATTAACATTCAGATATTTCAGGAAGATAAAAACATGTCACCAGGGCATGGAATACACCCATGGTGTCCTAGTGATAAATCTTCTGTTATGTTGTTATTAAAACTGTGAAAATGAAAGCAAGGAAACGCGTTAAAGAATTGGACAGAAATACAGATGGCTTCTCACCAGGCCATTTTGTATTTCTCACTACTCTATCTAGTCAACCAGGGTTTCATGTAGAGATTTCATAGGTAATTAATCATTTTACTTACATTCACTTATTCCTATTTGGAGATGGGGGAGTTAATGATGCAGCAACAACAAAAAGAGGCTGAAATGCTCTTATTTGTAAAATATTTGAAAGTGAATTTAAAGTCATTAACTATCGTCTTTGCCTCTAAAATGTGCAGCTTAATTTATATAACTTAGATAGTATTTGAAAATATTCTAGTTACGTCATCTGTACAAGAAGTCAAACATCAATAATTATAAATACTATGTGTAAAAATTAAAAGGAAATATTAAAATCTTACATATAAACCAAGGCAAATGTTTTAACAAGGTAAAAATCCAAGATAAATGATGGTACTCTAACATATTTCATTCTAAAATTTTACGTCTGTATTTACTTTGATTCACTGAAATGTTTTGCAGTAATAGTATCATAGTAATTGTTTCATTGTATATAGCATTTGATCACCTGTGTAACATGCTGTGATCTCTATCCTTCTGTTTCGTATTTCACATAATTTTGTTGGCTAGAGAATGTTTTTCTACATTAACCATGTTTTTCAATGTTGCTATCAAAAGACTGTGTCTCCTATCCTCAATCCATATTTTAACTCATCAGTGACCTATTCTATCTCTTTATTCTAGTTATATTTATATGTCTCTATCGTAGCCTGGTCTAGAGCTCAATGTGTAGCCTAGGCTGGCATTCAGCTTACAGTAATTTTCCCACTTCAGCTGTCCAAGTGCTAAAATAACAGATGCCAAGCCTAGCTATTTGTTTGTTCACTTTTACTCTTATTCATATTCATTATGAGATACCCTAAATGACAACAATCCTGTAACATACATGCTGATATTGTTCCGAAAAACTAGAAGATACTGGTTTGCAAATCTTGATTCCTCTTTTATTTTTCCTTCAGTTTTTCGAGAGGTTCTTTTTTTTCTTTTATTTTTATTATTAGTTACATTTTATTAACTCTGTATCCCAGCTATCCATGCTCTCATTCTCTCCCAACCCTACCCTCCCTCATCTCTTTCCTGCCCCTTTCCAAGTCTACTGCTTGGTGAGGACCTCCTCCCCTTTCATCTGACCCTGTTTATAGAGGTTCTTTTTTATTATAGACATTTTCAGATGTGCACAGAAGACAACATTATTTTCTAGTAGAATAATACAATATAAAGCAAAAAGTGAAATTCTCAGATGAATAATATTGATTTTTATGTGTTCCTCAAAGACTACAGAAATACACAGGTAAAACTTTAACTTCTATTCAGAGGAAGATCTTCTAACCAAAGAAGAAAATGGCACTAATTTAAATTTAGAATATAGGGTCGAGTCCAAGATGGTGGTGACCAAGCACTCACAGTATTTGAGGGGCAGAGGATCTGAAACTCCGAAATTGGTGAGTGGAGGGGTGGCTGAAGCCAGAACATCAAAATTGAGGCTTCCTACGCAAGAAGGGACAACTTGTGAGTTGGCACAGTTTGGATCCAGGTAACCTGTGGACTTCTCCAGGGTCTGAGAGTGGCAAATACTCAAGGCCCCTGCACTTCCCCTTTCCTTGAGCCAGAGCTTCCTTGCTTGGTGACTGAAAAGGCAGAGGCAGCTGCCCCAAGTCCCAGTCTCCCAGCCCAGGGACCAAACAGTGGACACCACTGAGCTGAAGGATCTTCTATACTTTCCTTTGCCTTGAGGCTCAGATCTGAGAGTAGAGAACAGGGGGAACCCTATACTTTCAAATTAGGCCTGCTAGCACACGAGGGCACCTTCAAGTGAGTGCATGCAGAGCCCCAGATCCAGGGTCCCTCTATGCTAGCATCCAGACATCTGATCCTTCCCTCCCACCCACACCTGCACTGTGGGCAACATGGGGATCCTTGGGACAGCATTCTCAACATTGAAGCCCCTGTTCTGTGGATCTCTCCATGGAGTCCAGGCAAACAATTCCTGAAGCCAAGATGGTGCAACCCAGACAGATCTGTATACCAGGAGGACAGTATGGCAGGCCTGCAGTCCACTGAAGCATCCAGGGCACCTGCACATGCACAGTGGGCCAGCGAATGGCACCAGCAACCCCACCTGCACTTATGCTCTACCCTTCCAGGCATCTACATACTCTAATACCCTGTCCTTCAAGGCACACTTCCACCCACATTCCCACACTTGAGCACATGCTCCTGCGACCTTCCTCCTATAGCCACAACTGAAACACCAACATCCTCTCTCAAACTTGTGGACCTCTCTCATCTTCATGAAGAATACTCCAGACGCCAGAGACCAAGGGACCCAGCCTGAAGTACAGATTACAGGAACAAACAGTGAAGGTTACAGATAAGCAGATGGTTAGAGGTCAGCATAAGAACACATCCAACAAAAAATGAGGACATGATGGCTTCGCCAGCAATCTCCCCCCCTCCAAAAAAAAATCAATGGATATTTTAAATTTAGAATAGCCAAATGAAGTATAAAACACTGAAAATTATTCCAAGATGAATTTACTAGCTCTCAAAAGTTTATTTTTTTTATTTTTTTTCTTTCAGAAATAGAGAAGTGTGCTGTTCTAAAGAGCATGGTATGATTGAGGAGCTGTGAGATAATTAGGCCAAGAACACAGAATGCTTACACACGGTGGCAGAGTGTGTCTTGGGTAATATGTTGCAGTGTTTCAAAAGCTTCAGGAATGAGTTCTAGCAGCCTTAAAGCAGAAAGGCTGGAAGAATCATGTAATATAGTCAAGGACAAATGCACAGATTTTGCCAGGTTAGCAGGGCTGGCTTCAAATCTATTACACATTCAAATATTTTCATTGCATTATGTGAATCTTAAGTTTTAATTTTTATTCTCAGCAAAGAAATGAATGTTATGACCAACAAAGGTGTATATTTTTATATGATTTGCTTACAAATCGAGGAAACACAACTTTATTTTGTTTTCTGTTTTGAGGTATGTAGAAATATATCTTTATTTTCTTTCCTCTGCCCACAATAACATTTATAAACTCTCTTCAAACCAAACCCTTACTGACCAGCCTGAATGCTCATAATAATGAGGTAATGTTAATGAGTGCTTAGTAGCACCAAATGCCACTTATGTATTTGGTAATGTGTGTCATTATTTGAGTTATTCTGTTACTACCTTATAGGTTAGTCCTTAAGGAAAATACCAGTATCTCCAATACACTACTTTGAACATACAGTGTATCAGGCCTTGGATTATGAATAAAAATCTACACAGGTAGATACTGGTATAAAGAATGAATACATGAAGTTATGTGATACAATGCCCTTAATCTGTACAAAAACTGATGGGATGTGGTGCCAATCAATTTTAACATGTCACTGATGTTAATGAAAAGTTGCTAATGAGACAAAGTTTCAGGGGCAAATGTTTATTGAAAAATAAACTCGCAAATGCGAGGAAAGCTGGAGAAGGTACCATCCGACTAAGATGAAAGTGTGACAATACAGCCCGCCCCCACCAAAAGAATAAGTGTGTGAGTAAGATGTGTACAGCACACTGCAACCTTATTGCTGAGTAACAGTTGAGGGCCTCACTGTCATGGGACCTACACCCAAATAATAAGCCAAGACAAACCTTTCTTCTTAATTTGTTTTTGTCAAATATTTTGTTTCAGCAATGACATCATATCATCATAATGGGTCAGTCATGGTGGCAGTTTCTTCAGGCAACTAGAGATTCATAAGCAGTCAGGAAGCAGAGGAAGATCAATGGTGATTCTGTTGTTCGCCTTGATTTCTTACTTTTATGACGTCTGGAAACCCAGCCCATGGGATTGTCACTCCCACATCAGGGTGTGTCCACCTACCTTAGTTAATGAGGTCTAGAAATCCCCTCACAGACATGCTCAAAGGATAGTGCTCATGCTCATTCTAAACCCTAAGTTGAAAATTAAGAGTAACCGTCAACATTATTTATCAGCAAGTTAGTTTTAGGGTGTTGAATAGAACTCCAAACTTAATCAGGACAATTTTTCTTCAACCACAGGTGCCATTCCTATTAGTTTTACCTGGTATGGGGAAACAAACCTTCATTCGTGACCAGCCTGGCATTCTAACACTGTTGAGGTTGTAAACATAATTGCTGTCCATCAGGTCATCAATGAAGTCTGTGTACAGGCCATCCACTTAGAAAAGCCTTCCTACATTTTATTAATGCATGACTACAAGTTCCTCTTTCTATGATAATGACTCTTTTCTTGCCACCTGCTAAATGTCACAGGAGGCTCAAGTGGGACACACACTGACTGCTGGACTCTTGTTCTTAGCCTCCTACTCCTCCCCCTTCTCCGTCACATAGCACTACACACATTTTATGATTCAGTGCCAGGATAGCCAAAATCTGCTAAGCTCATGTCCTTCCCCAGCACTTTAGCCGACATGATCCTCAGGATGCAGGCACTCTATATGACCCCGGTGATATGAACATGTAGACTATTACTTCTCTGAAGCAACATGGAATCCAAACCAGATTCTGCTTGTCAATACTTATAGCCTTCCCTAAGACTATATTCTCTAAAATTATTGTAATTAAACAAAGACATGTTATTGAAAAAGCAATCACTCAGAGTGTGAGCTTTAGAAGAATGTAGAGATCACTGAGTAACAGAAAAAGGTTCTCAATAGTTTTTAAAGTGTCATATGTACCCTTTTACTAAAATTAGTTAAAAAATGTTGCACTTGTGCAATATGTATTTACTTTACAGGAATCTCTTACCCGGAAGATAGTAACAGATATTAACTCATGATTGTTAGATGGGAGTGGAGAAAGCATTATAATAGGCACTTTTTAAGTATGTGGATTGAAAGATTTAACATTTACAGGTATACACACTCTGAAGAACATTAAATCCCCTTTCCCCAAAGTATTAGCCTGAATTAGGAGAACATCTGAGCCTTTGCTGTCTCTACACAGGAAGGTTTTTTTTCTCCTCTGATAAACTTAATCATCACAAGGTTTATTTGGAGAGGTGTCATGTCAGAGAACACTTGATTTCTTCAATGAAGACAATTCAAGTAGAATTATTAATCACCTGATGAGCATTTATTGTTAATGGATCCATTGAGTAAAGTGTAATAGGGACAATCCCCTTTTGCTGGTTGGCCTCTGACAACATGATGAAAGCATTATCATTATAATTTGTGTGCAGATTATTTTCAAATGTAAATTTTAGTATTTAGAAAAATTAGAAACACATTCAATGTAAAGCTTCTGATAGGTTCAGAGAGAAGATGAGTGTTAACTGCATTTTACTTGAAATTGACTTTCTTTAGTCCAAAAACGGGGTTAATATTTTCCATGAACATTTCCAGTAGTTGCCTGGAAATTCTTCTTATACTTCTCTCCTACTAATCTGTAGACATTGGAGGAGAACAACGTTGCCTTGGTGTTTTAGCTCAAGCATTTAAGAAATGAAGAAGCTAATGGTTTAGAACCATCACATGGCATATTAGTATTAGATGTAAAGAGATGGTGTAAGCAACAGGACAATAATCACTGTTTTTTTAAATATGTTCTGATAATTTAAGGAATTATTGAATTTTGTTATAAGATGTATGGAAAACAGGATACAAATTCCTCAAAAATAAATTGACTAAATGTAACAATTGCAATCATCGGGATGTAGTCCAAGAAAGTAGGTTAGTACCCTGCACAGGTGTAGGCCCATGCTCATTTCACAACTTGTTTATAAGACTCAATGTATGTATACAGTTCAGTTGTCCACCAATAGGCTAACGGGTGAGGAAAAATGTGGTATATACATAAAATAGGATGCCATTTTGCTTCTGAGAAAAAAGGAAAATTCTCTTTTGTGCAATATGTAGAAGACATGTTCATGGAAATAAGTCTAATGCTTCCAGCTGAATATTGAAATATTCTACTTGCATATGTTGCATATAGTATGATGATGATGATGATGATGATGATGATGATGATGATAATTATTTTGTGGGTTTATTCAGACAATTTTTTTCTTTGTAGTCCTGGTTATCTTGGATTTCTCTCTGTAGACTTGAACTCGGAGATCTGTCTCCCTAGTGCTGGAATTAAAGGCATGGGTAATCATTTAAAGAGGATAATGAATTATAGACAGCAAATGGAAAAGGTACTGATCTGTAGCAGATTATCATTAGAAATCATTTCCTTCATTTTATTTTTTGGAAGTCAGGTTTGTTTGTATTCTTGGTCTCAAGGCTATCCATTTGCTGGCCATCCAGGCAGTGTAGGGCATGGGTTCCCTCCTGTGGGCCTCAAATTAAACCAAACATCGGTTGGCCACCCCCAAAAGTTGTCTACCACCATTGCCTCGGCACATCTTGAAGACAAAACAGACTTTGTAGGTAGTGTCTTTGTTTTGTTTTCTTTTGGCTAGGTTGGTGTCCAGGTTTCTCTTTTCTAGTCTTCCAAGTACCTTCTCAAAGACATAAAGAATAGAACATAGGGGCAAAGGTCTCATGTAGGTACCAGCAACATTTCATGAAGGTTTTACTACATTCCAGAGCAGTGTGGATGTTGTCCTCAGCATTGAGGCCCCAGTGCCAGTTTTCAGAGAGTGACCCTCTATCCTTGCATGAGGCTGGAATGCTTAGGGATCTCTATGGGACTCCCTTGGACAACATCTCAATCGAGTTTAACCCAGCTCAAACACTGAAAGCCTTGCCTCCCCGTGAAAGATGACCGTTACTGCATTGTCCATTACTGGGAGCCCACACTAAAGTAACTCTCAGTTTCCACTGCATTAGGTTTCCAGATCACAGCAACAATGCTCCTCAATTTCATTGTCTTTCCCTCCTTCATGGTTTCTCTCCATCCTTTGCCCCGCCCCCATCTGATTCTTCACGTTTTAAATATAACCAGATTAATTATTGCTACCCATTCTCTTGCATATGTTGGCACACATATGCTGTTCCACATATGGTGGAACATGGAGACATTTGTAAGGTATCATACCCTTAAAGGAAATAAACTCGCTATCCCGACACCTATCAATTCCCAATAGCTATACAATTAGAAGTAGGATTTAGTGTGTTTCTCCTCTCTCTATGCTGGGATTTTTATCTGGCTTAAGCTTGAGCAGTTTTTGAGCTATCAAAGCAACTGTGAGCTTACGTGGGCAATTGCATTATGGTGCCTGGAAAACATTGTTTCCTTGTAATTCATCTATCACCTTGGCTCTTGCAATCCTTCCAATTCTACTATGATCCCCGAGCTTTGGCGGAGAGGGTGTGATATAACTGTCCCATTTAGAAATGAACATTCTTCAGTCTCTTATTCTCTGTATCTTGATGAGTTGTATAGTATGCTGTGTTAATTGTCCTCTACTAGAGAAAGGAGTCCTTATGATGACACTGGGGTGATGTACTGTCTCTGTGTGCAATAATAAGTTATTAGGAGCTGACGTACTACAATGTCTATTTAGCAGAATAGTGGCAGTAGAGTCTCCCTTAGGGACTATGATTGACCTTTCTAGACACAGGTTATTGACCAAGTAATGGTGCCAGGTATAGGTTTCATCTTGTAGAGTAGGCCTTAAATCCAATAATAAATGATTGGCTACTCCCATGAAATTCTTACCAATCCTGAAACAGTGGTAAATGTGTTTTTAAGATATTTTCATGTCACTTGTACACTGGGATGAAATGATATCTGTATCAGCAAACCTTGAAAAATAACTGAACAAATCATTTTAAAACAGAATCATTTTGTTCATGTATTGTTTTCTTTTCTTTATTTCCCTTTTCTTATCAAGAGCTGGCATATTGTGTAAAATAGTTCCTAATTTGAAAACTTGTGAGTATCATGGTAGATCATTCTCTGTATTTATTACAAGCCTGAAATGATCCCCAGAGCTTAGCCTGTCTATGAACATGAACAGTGATTTTTGTTAGATTCTTTAGGTCACTGACCTTTTAAATCTGAGGCTTCAAAGGCATTTTGTAGAACATGAACCCAAGACCATACAACAAAGTATGCCCCAGGTTTTAGCTATTATTTTCATAAATTTATTCCACAAAATTGGTTTTGTTTGAGGGAAGTAAGGTTGATGAACTATTTGAAAAGTGATTGCAATTATCTGTCAGTGAGAGTTTAATTTGATAGCATATGCTGTCTAAGAGAAGATTTGCCCCTCTTTTCAGAATAAATTAATTGTATGTCAATGGGCCAGCTTTTCAGTGTTAAATTCCCATGTAGCATTTTCAAAGTTCACTAGTGTTAGTTACCCCTCGAATACTCACTTCTCCATTTCGTCCTTCTGTGTCTCATTATACCTTTTTTCCATTTTTTTATTATTATTATCATTTATTACAATTTATTCAATTTGTGTCCAGGTTCTGGTCCCCCCCCCCTTGTCTCTTCCTAGTCCCATCCTCCATTCATCTTCTCCCATATGCCCCTCCCTTAGTCCACTGATAGAAGCTGTCCTCCTCCCTTTCTATTTGACCCAAGCCTACCAAGTCTCATCAGGGGTGGTTGCATTGTCTTCCTGTGGCCTGGCAAGGCTGTATCCCCTGGAGGCAGGTGATCAGAGAGCCTGCCACTGAGTTAGTGCCAGAGAAAGTTCCTGTTCCCCTTACTAGGGTCTCCACTTGGAGACTGAGTCTATAGGCTACATCTGTGCAAAGATTTTAAGTCCTCTCCATGCATTGTCCTTGGTTGGGGTATCCATTCTCAGGGCTCAGTTTTTGTGGATCTGTTGGTCTCCTCTTGGAGGTCCTGTCCTCTCCATGTCTTTCTATTTACTCCTTCTTTCATAAGATTCCCTGCACTCTGCCTAAAGTTTGGCTACGACTCTCAGCCTCTTCTCAATATCCTGGTCAGTAGGGTCTTTCAGAAGCCCTCTGTGGTAAGCTCTTGTCCTGTTTCCTGTCTTCTCCTGCTTCTGATGTCTATTGCATTTGTCCTTCTGAATGAGGATTGAACACTCATTATCATTAACCCTTTCTATTCTATCATTGCCAGCCCCCATTTCTAACAAATGTATTCTATCCTCTTTCCCTTAAAATCTAAGTCTATGGCACTTTATTGGTTTCCTCAACTTTATGGGTACTCCAGTTTAAATACACATACATACGTAAAGATTTAATTTTGAAATCCACATAAGAGCCAGAACATGTTGTGTTTATTTATTTTATTTTTTTTTCTTTTCTGGGTCTTTGTTACTTCACACAGGTGAATATTTCTAGAAGTATCTATTTACTGATGTTTACAGTAGCCTTGTTATATTGCCTTTATTTTATTGGTATGTGTTACCTGTACTCTACATTTTCCAGGATATTTACCATATCTTTTAGAAGGTCTATTCTGCATATAATGAGATGACCATGTTGTTTCTATTTATGAGGTTGACTGAATATATTGATTTATATATGTTGAACAATCTCTCTATATATCAATAAATGAAATATAGATGATTTTATGGTTTTCTACTTGAACTCAATTTGTAAATATTTTATAATTTTCCTTTATGTTAAAAGGATATTATATGTTGTGCAGGTGATCTGTTATTGACCTTTTATTCTTAGAGTTTCATCTGGTTTGAGAACTAAGTTATAAGGGAGATATGAATAGAATTTGGAGATGTTCTTCTCTACTTTATAAAATAATTTGAGAAATAATTGGGCAGTTCCTTCAATGTTTGCTAGAATTCTACACAGAGTCAGGACTTTGACATTTTTTAAATAAGGGGATTTTAATTCTTCTATCTCCTTGGTGTTTAGTTGGTTTGCTTGAATTATTTTTGTCTTTATTAAATTTCAGTTTGTAATATGCAACTAGAAATTCATCCATTTCTTTTTGGTTTTCCAGTTGAGTGAAAAAAATATAAAACCATGCCATTATAATTCTCTAAAATTCCCCAGTGTCTGTTATAATGAACTTTTTTCCATATATAATTTTAATAATTTAGGTTTATTCTTTCTTGTTTAATATGCTCAATCTAATTTGGTCAATCATTATTTTTTATTCTTGATATTATCAAACTACATAGTTAATCAAATCTTTATTTTTAATTCTCTAATACATTACATCTCAACCAGTTTCTCCTCCCTCCAATTTTTCCAGTCCCTATCTCACCTTTGCCTCTTCCCCTAATCCACTCATCCTCCTTTCCCTTAGAAAAAAGAGAGTAGTCCTCATTTTTTCATATATAATTTTAATAATTTAGGTATTTTCTTTCTTTTTTAAATTTTTTCTTTTTTTTAATTTAGTTTTATATTGATTACAGTTTGTTCACTTTGTATCTCAGCTATAACCTCCTCCCTCATCTCCCCCCCAATCCCTTCCTCTCCCTCCTCCCATGCCCCTTCCCCAGTCTACCTATAGGAGAGGTCCTCTTCTCCTTCCATCTGACCCTAGCTTATCAGGTCTCATCAGGACTAGGTGCATTGTCTTCCTCTGTGGCCTGGTAAGGCAAACAA
This sequence comes from Psammomys obesus, assembly GCF_907164565.1. Classification (NCBI taxonomy): domain Eukaryota; kingdom Metazoa; phylum Chordata; class Mammalia; order Rodentia; family Muridae; genus Psammomys; species Psammomys obesus. The sequence goes on along the minus strand of NW_026596117.1, from coordinate 2,261,664 downwards.
CCAGCCACTGAGTTCATGTCAAAGACAGTCCCTGTTTCCATTACTAGGGTACCCACTTGTTGTTTGTTTGTTTGTTTGGTTGGTTGGTTTTTTAATTTTTGACAGTTCTATTTTGTTCTAATTTTGGTCTGGCCAGACCTGCCTCTGAGTCCTGGCCATACAGGTACTGTCTGGCCTGGGTTCCCTTTGTTTCTTGCTTGGGTCTCAAGTTGGACCGGTCATTGGCTGGCCTTTTTTTTCAATTCTCTTTTTATTATTTTCAACCTTAATTTTAGTGTCTCTTACAATCTATGGTTTTGTAGTTTTGTTTTTCTTTTTCCTCCCTTTTCAGTGCTTTCATGTATAAAGATGTTCATTGCCTCTTCTAAGAAAGCCCATTGACTCCTCAGTTTCCAAGTGGGTTCCTTAGTAAGAGGTACCAGGGCTGTCTCTGACATGAACTCAGTGGCTTACTCTTTGATTGCCTACCTCTGGGTCATGGGCAGCCTTGCCAGGCCACAGAGGAAGGTGATGCAACCAGCCTTGAGACCTGATAAGATAGGGTTCAGATACAAGGGGAGAAGACCTTCCTTATCAGTGGACTAAGGAAAGGACATAGAGGGAGATGAGGGAGTGAGAGTTGGGGCCGGGAGGATACAAGGGAGGGGTCTGTAGTGAGAATACAAAGTGAATAAATTGTAATAAATAAATATATAAATATAATTTTAAAAATCTTTGAAAAATATAAAATATTTTAATATTTGTACCTGGTTCTGTCAACTGTTCTATGGGGTGTCATTGATTTGATGTGGAGTGCTTTTATTTTTCTACAGTCTTATTGGGTTTTATATTTACTTATTTAAAGTTTCTATTTGGTACAGTTTTCATTCAGTATTGTGTTTGTTGATGTCTATGAATTTTTAAAAGAAATCAATGAACCAACGTGACCAGCAACAATTTATTGATGAAAATTAATATGATCATTCAAACAAGGAAGAAATCATATCATCAACAATGCGCTGAGTCTTCAGAAAGAACACTTTTGAAATAACTTGCTTTGTAATTTGAGCTGGTTGTAGGTCTTTAGAATGGAATTTATGAAATCGGAGATTTGTCTTACTATATAGTAGCTCAAAGGAGTTGGCAAAATTTTACTTGTGCATATTAATAATTTATATACATGGAAAGAGATAACTAACTCAGACTATTCAAGGACTGGATGAAATAATGGATGTGAAGGGATTATATCGTGTAAATCTTGGTTGAGATAATTTGCTTATAATTATAAACATGGAATGTTAAAAATACTTTCTTTTCGCTCTTTCTCTAGGGTAGGGATATCTTCTGTTGATGGCTTCTCTGGGAGGGAAGCTTCAGAAATGTGGTCTCTCACAGACTGTGATTGATCCAGTAGATGTCACTTTACCTGTATGCTCATGGGAAGCTCAAACTGGAATTAGTGGCCTATAAGAAAGGGAAGCAATCAGATATGAAGTTTGGAGGAAGATGTGGAGGCTTTTGTTTAAAGTTGGAAGGAGATTAGTATGATCAAAATGAATTTTGTAGATGTAAAGTATTTCATATTAGGTAAATAAAATTATTTTTTCTAAGCACCTCCTTTTCAGTAGCTGATATTTCTCAAGTTCTTACATCCTGTCAACAACAACAACAAAAAATTCACTTTCTTTTGTGTTATAATTTAAACTTGGTGAATCTTTTCATACAATTATTAATAGAAATTACACAATGAGAGCTGACAAAATGGTTTGGATTTGTCAATATACCGTTTCAATTAGATATTTTATATAATGTGTAATGTGTTAAAATATTTAACTAGACACAAAAATGATAAATTTTATACCTTAACATATATCTCAGAGCAAGTGCATAGGAATAAAATATATCATTATTCAGTAGTAAACTAATGCCTTTCATGAATCCAATCCTGAAATTTTAGCTCTTTTACTACAGTTCACATTAGAAACAGATTACCTCTGTGTTTTATTATAATTACATCATTTTCCTCTTCCTCCTTTGAAGTCCTCCCACATACACCACCTTTCTCATTTTCTATTCATGGGCTCCTTATGTTTTTCTTTTTTTTATTTTTTTTAAATTTTTTATTAATTATACTTTATTCATTTTGTATCCCCCATAAGCCTCTCCCTTCTCCCCTCCCTATCTGACCCTCCCTCCCCTTTCTGTATGCATGCCACTCCCCAAGTCCACTGATAGAGGAGGTTCTCCTTTCCTTTCTGGTCTTAATCTATCAGTTCTCATCAAAAGTGGTTGCATTGTCCTCTACTGTGGCCTGGTAAGGCTGCTCCCCCCTCAGGGGGAGGTGATCAAAGAGCAGGGCAATCAGATTATGTCAGAGGCAGTCCCTCTTCCCATTACTATGGAACCCACTTGGACACTGAACTGCCCTGGGCTACATCTGTGCAGGGGTTCTAGGTTATCTCCATGAATAGTCCTTGGTTGGAGTGTGAGTCTCTGGGAAGTTCCCTGTGTTCAAATTATCTTGTTCTGTTGCTCTTCTTGTGGAATTCCTGTCCTCTCCAGCTCTTACTATTTCCCAATTCTTACATAAAATTCCATAAACTCTGCCTGCCAGTTGGCCATCAGGCTCAGCATCTGCTTTGATAGTCTGCAGGGCAGAGGCTTTCAGAGGCCCTCTGTGGCAGGTTCTAAGGTTGTTTCCTGTTTTCTACTTCTTCTGATGTCCATCCTCTTTGCCTTTCAGGATGGGGATTGAATTATTTTAGTTAGGGTCCTCTCTTTTGCTTAGTTTGTTTAGATGTACAGATTTTTGTGGGTTTATCCTAGGTTGTATGTTTATATGAGTGAGTATATACCATATGTGTCTTTTTGCTTCTGAGACAATTCACTCAGGATGATCCTTTCCAGGTCCAACCATTTACCTGCAAATTTCAGGATTTCCTTATTTTTCATTGCTGAGTAATACTCCATTGTATAGATGTACCAGTTTCTGCATCCATTCTTCAGTTGAGGGGCATCTGGGTTGTTTCCAACTTCTGGCTATTACAAATAAAGCTGCTACAAACATGGTTGAGCAAATGTCCTTTTTGTGTACTTGAGCCTCTTTTGGGTATATGCCTAGGAGTGGTATGGATCTTAAGGAAGCGCTATTCCTAGTTGTCTGAGAAAGTGCCAGATTGATTTTCAGAGTGGTTGTACAAGTTTACATTCCCACCAGCAGTGGAGAAGGGTTGCCTTTTCTCCACAACCTCTCCAGCTTGTGTTGTTCCTTGAGTTTTTCATCTTGGCCATTCTGATGGGTGTAAGGTGAAATCTCAGGGTTGTTTTGATTTGCATTTCCCTAATGGCTAATGAGGTTAAGCATTTCCTTAAGTGTTTCTCTGCCATTCGATATTCCTCTACAGAGAATTCTCTGTTTAGCTCTATTCCCCATTTTTTAAGTGGATTACTTGGTTTCCTGCTTTTCAGCTTCTTTAGTTCTTTATATATACTGGATGTGAGTCCTCTGTCAGATAAAGGGTTGGTGAAGATTCTTTCCCAATGTGTAGGCAGTCGTTTTATTTTGATGACAGTGTCCTTTGCTTTGCAGAAGCTTTTCAGTTTCATGAGGTCCCATTTATTGATTGTGGCTCTTAGAGCCTGTGCTGTTGGTGTTCTGTTCAGGAAGTTTTCTCCTCTACCAATGAGTTCTAGGGTATTCCCCACTTTTTTTTCTAGCCAATTTAATGTATTTGGTTTTATGTTGAGGTCTTATGTTGGTTTTATGTTGAGATCCACTTGGATTTCAGTTTTGTGCAGGGTGATAAGTATGGATCTATTTGCATTTTTCTACATGTAGACATCCAGTTGGACCAGCACCATTTGTTGAAGATGCTATCTTTTTTTCCATTGTATGGTTTTGGCATCTTTGTCAAAGATCAGGTGTCCATAAGTGTGTGGGTTTATTTCTGGGTCCTCTGTTCGGTTCTATTGATCCACCATTCTGTTTCTATGCCAGTACCATGCAGTTTTTAAAACTGTTGCTCTATAGTACAACTTAAGATCAGGGATGGAGATACCTCCAGAAGATCTTTTATTGTAGAGGATTGTTTTAGCAATTCTGGGTTTCTTGTTATTCCATATGAAGTTGAGAATTTTTCTTTCCAGGTCTGTAAAGAATTGTGTTGATAATTTGATCGGAATTGCATTGAATCTGTAGATTGCTTTTGTTAAGATGGCCATTTTTACTATGTTAATCCTGCCAAGCCATGAGCATGGGAGATCTTTCCATCTTCTGATACCTTCTTCTAATTCTTTCTTCAGAGACTTGAAATTTTTTTTATACAAGTCTTTGACTTCCTTGGTTAGGGTTACTCTGAGGTACCTTATGTCATTTGTGGCTATTGTGAAGGGTGTTGTTTCTTTAATTTCTTTCTCAGCCCTTTTGTCTTTTGTATACAGGAGTGTTACTGATTTTTTTGATTTAATTTTGTATCCGGCCACTTTGCTAAAGGTGTTTATCAGCTGTAGGAGTTCTGTGGTAGAGTTTTTGGGGTCACTTATGTATACTATCATATCATCTGCAAATAGTGATAATTTGACTTCTTCCTTTCCAATTTGTATCTCCTTGATCTCTTTCACCTGTCTTATTGCTCTAGCAAGGACTTCCAGCACTATGTTGAAGAGATATGGAGAGAGTGCGCAGCCTTGTCTTGTCCCTGATTTCAGTGGGATTGCTTTAAGTTTCTCTCCATTCAGTTTGATATTGGCTATAGGCTTGCTGTAAATCACCTTTACTATGTTTAGATATGTGCCTTGTATCCCTGATCTCTCCAGTACTTTAAACATGAATGGATGTTGGATTTTATCAAATGCGTTTTCAGCATCTAGGGAGATGATCATGTGGTTTTTTCTTTCAGTTTGTTATTATGGTGGATCACATTGATGGATTTCCGTATATTGAACCACCCCTGCATACCTGGGATGAAGCCTACTTGGTCATGGTGGATGATATCTTTGATGTGTTCTTGTATTCGGTTTGCGAGTATTTTGTTGAGTATTTTTGCATCAATCTTCATAAGGGAGATTGGCCTGAAATTCTCTTTCTTTGTTGAGTCTTTGTGAGGTTTAGGTACCAAGGTGACTGTGGCTTCATAGAATGAGTTTGGTAATGTTCCTTCTGTTTCTATTTTGTGGAATAGTTTGAAGAGAATTGGAGTTAGCTCTTCTTTGAAGGTCTGGTAGAATTCTGTGCTGAAGCCATCTGGTCCTGGGCTCTTTTTGGTTGGGAGACTTTTGATGACTGCTTCTATTTCTTTGGGGGATATAGGAGTATTTAATTGATTTACCTGATCCTGATTCAGCTTTGGTAAGTCAAATCGATCAAGAAAATTGTCCATGTCGTTTAGATTTTCAAATTTAGTGGCATATAGACTTTTGAAGTAAGTCTTAAGGATTGTTTGGATTTCCTCAGTGTCTGTAGTTATGTCCCCCTTTTCACATCTGATTTTGTTTATTTGGGTGGTGTCTTTCTGCCTTTTAGTTAGCTTGGCTAAGGGTTTGTCGATCTTGTTGATTTTTCTCAAAGAACCAGCTCTTGGTTTCATTGATTCTTTGAATTGTTTTATTTGTTTCTAATTGATTGATTTCAGCCCTGAGTTTGATCATTTCCAGCCGTCTACTCCTATTTGGTGTGTCTGCTTCTTCTTTTTCTAGGGTTTTTAAGTGAGCCATTAAGTTGCTTGAATGCGCTGTCTCGAATTTCTTCTTGAAGGCACTTAGTGCTATGAACTTTCTTCTTAGCACTGCCTTCATTGTGTCCCACAAGTTTGGGTATGTTGTGTCTTCATTTTCATTGAGTTCTAGGAAGATTTTAATTTCTTTCTTTATTTCTTCCCTGACCCAGATGTCTTTTAGTAGCAAGTTGTTCAGTTTCCATGTATGTGTAGGTTTTTTGCTATTTCTGTTGTTATTGAGGTCCAGCTTTATTCCATGGTGATCAGTCAGGATACAAGGGATTATTTCAGTCTTCTTGTATTTGTTGAGGCTTGCTTTTTCACCAACTATATGGTCTATTTTGGAGAAGGTTCCATGAGGTGCTGAGAAGAAGGCAAATTCTTTTGTGTTTGGGTGTAAGGTTCTGTAAATGTCTGTGAGGTCCATTTGATTCATGACCTCTGTCAGAGATATTGTTTCTTTGTTTAATTTCTGTTTTGTTGACCTGTCCTTTGTTGAGAGTGGGGTGTTGAAGTCTCCCACTGTTAGTGTGTGGGGATCTATGTGTGGTTTAAGTTTTATCAATGTTTCTTTCACAAATGTGCGTTCCTTTGTATTTGGGGCATAGATGTTCAGGATTGTGATGTCTTCTTGGTGGAATTCTCTTTTGATGAGTATGAAGTGTCCTTCCCCATCTCTTTTGATTAATTTTGGTGAAATTTATCAGATATTAGAATGGCTACTCCTGCTTGCTTCTTGGATCCATTAGCTTGGAAAGCTGTCTTCCATCCCTTTACCCTCAGGTAATGTCTATCTTTGTGACTTAGGTGTGTTTCTTGTATACAACAGATTGCTTGGTTTTGTTTATGCATCCATTCTGTTAGTCTGTGTCTTTTTATTGTAGAATTAAGTCCATTAATATTGAGAGAGATTAATGACCAGTGGCTCTTAGATCCTTTGAATTTGATGTTGGCTGTGGTCATATGGTTGTGTGTTTGGTTGCTTTTTGTTTTACTGTAGTGGGGTTATTTATTTCCTGTGTTTTCTTGAATGTAGCTAGTTTTCTTGGGTTGTATTTTCCCTTCCAGTGTCTTCTGTAATGCTGGATTTGTTTGTAGGTATTGTTGAAATTTGTTTTTGTCATTCAATATCTTGTTTTCCTCGTCTGTGAGGACTGAGAGTTTTGCTGTTTATAGTAGCCTGGGCTGACATCTGTGTTCTCTTAGGGTCTGCATGATATCCGTCCAGGCCCTTCTGGCTTTCATAGTCTCTGTTGAAAAGTTAGGTGTGATTCTAATGGGTTTGCCATTATATGTTACTCGGCCTTTTTCTCTTGCAGCTTTTAGTATTTTTTCTTTGTTCTGTATACTTACGATTTTGATTATTATGTGGCGGGAGGATTTTCTTTTCTGGTCTAATTTATTGGGTGTTCTATAGGCCTCTTGTATTCTTATTGGCCTCTCCTTTAAGTTGGGGAAATTTTCTTCAGTGATTTTGTTGAAAATATTTTCTGGGCCTTGGTGCAGGGAATCTTCTTTTTCCTCTATTCCTATTATTCTTAGGTTTTGTCTTTTTATGTTGTCTTGAATTTCTTTGACAGTTTGTGTCAGGAATTTTTTAGATTTAACATTTTCTTTGACAGATACATCTATTTCTTCCATTGTATCTTCCACAACTGAGATTCTTTCTTCCATTTCTTATAGCCTATTGGTTATGCTAACCTCTGTAGTTCCTGCTTTCTTCCCTAAGTTCTTTCTTTCCACAATTTCTTCCATTTGTGTGTGTTTTTTTTTTTTTTTTTTAATTTTTCCAATTCTTTCATCAGGTCTTGAGCTATTTTGTTGGTTTCCTTCACCTGTCTGACTGTATTTTCATATTTTTCCATCAATTCCTTCAGCTGTTTGTTTGAACAATCCACTGATTCTTTTATTTCATTCAGTGATTTAAGCATTTCCTCTCTAAAGGCCACAAACTGTTTGGCTGCAGCTTCCTCTATTTCTTTTCGTATTTTATTTGTTTCCTTTGTTGTCTTCTTCATGAGCATAGATGTTAGGTCATCTCCTTGAATTTCAATTATGCTGGGGTGTCTCGGGCTATTTGCCCTTTGGATAACTGGGTTCTGGAGATGCCATATTGCTCTGGCTTTTGTTGGTTGAACTTTTACGCTGTCCTCTTCCCATTGAGGTATCTTAGTTGTTTGAAGTTAGTTTCTGGTTGCTCCTGGACTCTTGTAGTGGAGAGAATCCCTTTGGCAGGAAGATGGTTTTTCCTGAAGGAAGCCTCCTCAGCTTTTTGGCATAGTCACTGGATGGCCAGTGTTTTTCAGGAGTTGCTACAACTCACCTCAGGCATAGAGACCTGGGTGGTAACTGTGGTCCTGATTAGTCAAGAGGGCTCTCCTCTCACTGGGAGAAGTCCTGGAGACAGCTGCCCTCCTTCTGGGTTTCTTGTTGTAAATTTAGTGATCAGGTGCTGTAACCTGTGTGTCCCATGGTTTGGTCGGGATAACTGGTTGCCCCTTGGAGCAGTATCTGGGGGTTGATCTCAGGGTTCCCGGTCTTTTGTAGGTCTGAGGTTGGGGCTCTGTGCCCCAGAACCCAAGAGGCAATCTGTGGTGGGTGAGTACTGCTCTCCTGGTAACAGCAGGCTATCTGGGGCACAGCAGTTCCCTGGGTTGGGTCAGTCTGTGGGATGTTTTCCAGGGATATACTGGGTTGCTAAGTCCGTCCCCTTTGCTTCGTTCCTTGTTCCTTGTGAGGGTTTCTCCAGACAGTGACTCTAAGACTCTGGTGTCTTGGGGCACACAGTTCTGTCTGTAAGGAGTAGTTGGTACAAAGCAGGCCTCTGGGCTTGCAGAGTGTGCGTCCGCCTGCTAGTCTGCGGGAGCTGGGTTCCCAATAACTCTGTGCTCCCTGCTTGGGCCCGAATCTGTGATGGCTGGGCGTACTCTCCTGTTTATGAATCTTCGGTCTGCTAGACTTTCCCCAGGCAAAGCCTAGGTGACCCCAGCAACACGGTTTCTTCTTTCCCTGTGGGGCCCTCTCTGGACAGGGGTTCTCAGTCTCTGTTGCACTGGAGCACGCAGCTTGTCTGTACTGGTGAGCTGGAGGCGCAGCTGCTCTCCACATGGTGGGAGCTCAGTTGTGCTGGTGGAGGGTACCTGGGTTCCAACAGACCTTCCAGGGAAAGACTGGGTGACCTGTGATCAGACTCGCAACTTTGCTTCCCCGTGGGGTTTTCTTGTGACTGGGATTCTCAGTCTCAGGCACCCTTGTACCCACCGATCAGCCTGGGAAAGTGATCGGGACGGCTCCAGCCCGGAGACCCAAAGCCCGCGTTAGCCGGGTTCTCTTCCTGGTTCTGGCTGGGCAGCCAAGAGTGGACCCGACCTATTCCCACGGGAGCTTCCCCTCACCTGGGAAAAATGATCGATCGCTGTAGTTTTAGGGCCCAGAGTTCAGTCTCCTGGTTGCTGCACAGAGTGCTGTCCCGCTTCTCAGACACAGTGCTCTCCTGGCACCGCCATCTTGGCTCCCCCCAAAAGACCAACCAGAAACTTTTTTTAATATTTACTTATTTAATATTTACTTATTTTTATTATGTATACAATGTTCTATCTGCATATATACCTGAATGCCAGAAGAGGCATCAGATTTCATTATAGATGGCTGTAATCCACCATGTGGTTGCTGAGATTTGAACTCGAGACCTCTGGAAGAGCAAGCAGTGCTCTTAACCTCTGAGCCATTTCTCCAGTCCCTATGTTTTTCTTTTATCATTAATACATATTCCTAAATACAGCCTGTTCAGTCTATATAATGTAACTAGTTTATATGATTTCAGTGCCCTCTCACTTAATTTCCTGTTCTATAAAAACAATTCATTTAACAGTTCCTTAAACTCAATTTCAGAGATTGTCTTACTTAGGGTTTCTGATGCTATGATAAACCACAATGACTAAAGCACTTTGAAAAGGAAAGAGTTTATTGTTTCCTCACAGTCCACATTACAGAAATCAGAGCAGGATTTCGTTGTTTTTTTTTTTAATTTAATTTTTAAAATTTTTACTTTTATTAATTACATTTTATTCACTTTGTATCCCCCCATAAACCCTGCCCTCCTCCTCTCCCAATCCCACCTTCCCTCTGCCTTCTCCACTCATGCCCCTCCCCAAGTCCACTGATAGGGGAGATCTTCCTCTTCTTCCTTCTGATCCTAGTCTATCAGATCTCATCAGGAGTGGCTGCATCGTCTTCCTATGTGGCCTGATAAGGCTGCTCCCCCATCAGGGTGAGGTGGTCAAAGAGCAAGCCAATCAGTTCACGTCAGAGGCAGTCCCTCTTCCCATTACTATGGGACACAGTTGGACACTGAACTGCCATGGGCTACATTTGTACAGGAGTTCTACGTTATCTCCATGCCTCGTACTTGGTTGGAGTATGAGTCTCAGGAAAGACCTCTCTGCTCAGATTTTTTGGTTCTGTTGCTCTCTTTGTGGAGCTCCTGTCTCTCCAGATCTTACTATTTCTCACTTCTTTCATAAGATTCAATGTACTCTGCCCAACATTTGGCCATAAGTCTCAGCATCTGCTTTGATAGTCTTCAAGGCAGAGCTTTTCAGAGGCCAAACACATGCTAAGGAGGTTGTGGAGAAAGGGGAACCCTCCTCCACTGCTGGTGGGAATGTAAACTTGTACAACCACTCTGTAAATCAATCTGGCACTTTCTTGGACAACTAGGAATAGTGCTTCCTCAAGATCCAGCCATACCACTTCTAGGCACATATCCAAAAAATGCTCAAGTACACAATAAGAATATTTGTTCAACCATGTTTGTAGCAGCTTTGTTTGTAATAGCCAGAAGCTGGAAACAACCCAGATGCCCCTCAACTGAAGAATGGATACAGAAATTGTGGTACATCTACACAATGGAAAATTACTCAGCAATTAAAAACAAGGGAATCATGAAATTTGCAGGTAAATGGTGGGAACTGGAAAGGATCATCCTGAGTGAGCTGTCCCAGGAACAGAAAGGCACAAACAGTATATACTCATTTATATAAACCTACTAAAATCTGTACATATAAAGAAACTAATCCAGAGAGAGGACTCTGGCTCAATCCCCATCCAGAAAGGCAAAGAGGACGAACATCAGAAGAAGAAGAAAACAGGAAAGAAGTTAGGAGTCAGAGCAGGATTTCAAGTAGGGCAGGAAGCTGGAGGATGTAAGCATAGACCCACAGAACTGAGCTTTTTACTGACTTACTTCCTAGCCTGATTTCTTATATTGTCCAAGACCATCACCTTGGACTGAAAGCATCTCCTGTGCATTAGGCTCGCCCCATTTCAAATACCAACCAAGATAACATATCACAGGTTCATCTACACCCCAATCAGATTAGAATATAATCTCAGTGAGATCTCCTCTTCCAAAATAACTCTAGTCTGTCAAGTTGACCAAATAACCAGCCACTGCAAGGATAATCGTACAGTACATGTATTATCTGTCACATACCACGTATTTCAATGAATACATTATTTTATTGGTAAATACTATAAATTAGTCATTTCAAATGGTTAAATTGCTGTAGGAAATACAGTGTAAATTCATGATTTTTGTTTATGTCCATTTTCCTTTGACCTGAGAGTTATTCAAGAGGCATTTATTTATATACTATCTAATTCATTCTTTTTATTTTAATTTTTTTTCTCATTCAAGGCAGGGATTCTTTGTGTAAGGGTGGCTGTCCTGGATTCACATTGTACACCAAGGTAGCTCGGAACTCACTGAGATCACCTGCCTCTGCCTCTCCTGGTGCTGGGATTTCATGTGTGTGTCACTGTGCCTGGCTTCTAAACTCATTCTTAAAACATAGTATACAGTATTTATTTGATGAGTAAATAAGTAAAATATAAAATACCAACAACTGTCTATAAATATTTCTACAGCTGCTGTTGAACAAGTCCATATTTTTGTTGTTTTAGTTGTTATATAACTTGGATATTTCTTCTAAATTGGGTAAACAAGCCAACTGGGCACAAATGGATATGTAAAAATCTCCACATTCAGTGAAATTCACATTTTTATGTTGAATTATTCTTGTTTAGAATAATTTGAATTAACTGGTTACAGTGGCACATGCTTGTAATCCCAGCACCTGGAAAGGCAGAGACAGGCAGATCTCTGAGATTTCCAGACCAGCCTGTCTACAAAATGACTCCTAGACAGCGAAGGCTACACAGAGATACCGTGTCTCAAACAAAACTAAACAAAGCAAAACAAAACAGTAAAAACAGAATAATTTGACTTAGAAGTGAGTTATGAAATTGATACCTAAAATAATTAAATAAAAGAACCAAATTTTGGGTTTCTTTACTTCTCTATTTTCCAAAATTATAGAGTTGAAAATATAGATTAAAAATTATTTTTAATAATTATTGAGCTAATTATTTTTAATGTTTATACTTGAATCCTGTTTATTTTTAGGTATGAAATGTAACTTAAAATTTTGAACTCTCAATTATTGTCACAGACAAACTTTTATGAGTTTCTTATCCACATAGATGCTTTTTCAAAAAAAATTTTACCATTGTATGGTTTTGGCATCTTTGTCAAAGATCAGGTGTCCATAAGTGTGTGGGTTTATTTCTGGGTCTTCTGTTCCGTTCCATTGATCCACCATTATGTTTCTATGCCAGTACCATGCAGTTTTTATAACTGTTGCTCTATAGTACAGCTTAAGATCAGGGATGGAGATACCACCAGAAGATCTTTTATTGTAGAGGATTGTTTAGTAATTCTGGGCTTCTTGTTGTTCCATATGAAGTTGAAAATTTTTCCTTCCAGGTCTGTAAAGAATTGTGTTGGTAATTTGATGGGAATTGCATTTAATCTGTAGATTGCTTTTGATAAAGATGGCCATTTTTATTATGTTAATCCTGCCAACCCATGAGATAGGAGATCTTTCCATCTTCTGATAGCTTCTTCTAATTCTTTCTTCAGAGACTTGAATTTTTTTTCATACAAGTGCTTTTGTTCACTTAATTAGCCCTGTTAAGTAAAATATGTGTTTTGGACATCCCAGGTCTTCTGACACACTCTTCTTTATTAGAGCAGTTCATCTTACATAGACAGATTCACTGTGCAACCTTGAACTATTTTGTATATCTCTACTAGCTATAGATAAATTCAATCTCTAGAACAGAGCTAATTAACTCACAGAATGACAGGTTTTTCAACCCTGCCTCTCTCTGTGAGTTGAGATGTGTGTGAGAATGATTTTTGCAGAGTGCTGCAAAACTATTTTGAAACAGTTTTTAAAATGTTTTTCTATGATGAGGTAAGAACTTTTCTTTAAGGTAACGAGGCAAAAAAAAAAAAAAGAGGCTGTATCCTATGATAACTTCCTTCAGTAAACACTGTAGTAAAGGAACTAAGGTGTCTTTTTTGGTGGTGGTGTTTTTTGTTTTTGTTTTTATGTTTTTGTTTTTATTTTTTTCCCTAGTGTGTGGTTATGGACCATCAGCCTTACCCTTTAGCTTTGTATGTATTACAATTTGATGAGAACAGGAAACAACCTAAGAACCTGCTACAGAGGGCCTCAGAAGCCAGAAAAAGAAAACAGGAAACAAACTAGTAACCTGCCACAGAGGGCCTCTGAAAGCCTCTGCCCTGCAGACTGTCAAAGCAGATGCTGAGCCTGATGGCCAACTGACAGGCAGAGTGAATAGAATTTTAGGTAAGAAGTGGGAAATAGAGCTGGAGAGGACAGGAACTCCACAAGGAGAGCAACAGAACAAGAAAATTTGAACACAGGGAACTTCCAAGAGACTCATACTCCAACCAAGGATTATTCATGGAGATAACCTAGAACCCTGACAATGCAGCCACTTCTGATGAGAACTGACAGACTAAGATCAGAAAGAGATCAGAAAGAAGGAGAGGAGGATCTCTCCTATCAGTGGACTTGGGAAGGGGCATGCATGCAGAAAGGGAGGGAAGGTGGGATCGGGATGGGAGGAGGAAGGGGCTTATGGGGGGATACAAAATGAATAAAGTGTAATTAATAAAAGTTAAATAAAAATTTAAAAAAAGCATCAGGTAGGATTACAAACAAACAAACAAACAAACAAACAAAAAAACCAATTTGATGTACCAACTGAGAAACAGCTAGCAAGAAACCAAACTAATCAAGTCATTCAGAAAAAAAAATCAATATATTGTACAGATTTCAATCCCATTATAAGACAGTTCAAGCAAAGACAAACAGTGGTTCTCTGCTACAGCATTGTGAAAGGAGTGGGGATTGCTAAAGTGCAGAGTGTCACTAAAATGGCACTGTTTAAATAAATCCTAGAATTATCAAAATTAAAATGTATCAAAATCCATTTCTGTCAGATGCAAATTAAGTGTTAGTTATATAGTCACATAAGCAATATTACCACATTGAAAATAGTAGTTTGTTAAATTATAAGAAATTTTGATCATAAACAGTTACAAAGTTATAAATAGCCCAGGAAATGTAGCTTGATATAGTAATATTCTTATATATCAAATGCTGGTGATTTGCTAAAAATTGCCTAATGTTAGAAACTTTGCAAATGCGTTTCCAAATACTATGGATTGAAAATTCAGCAAAAGAATTGAGCCAGGGAAAATAATTAGAAAAAAAAGAAACTAAGAGGAGAGACTTAAGTGAAGGAAAGAAAAGAAAGAAGAATTGTCCATATGTTGTGTAGCCTAGCCTGTGCTTCTGGGGGCAGCTGAGTCCTCAATCAATCTAAGATGCTCTTGAAATGCAGGCATACATTTCAAACATTATATTAAAATTTCATGATCAATAACGGCAAAAGCTGCAGAACATACACTCAAAATAAGTGCTGACAATTCACCAGCATATGGATTTAATGAAATGTCATCCTCCAGCCTCAGCAGTAGTGCCAGGAGGAGATGACCATCCTGATTACAATCTGTCAAATAAATCTCCATTTGTCAGGTAATAATAATGCAAGAGGCTACCTTTGTTCCAGGTTGTGTTTGTTCTCCAAAGCACAGCACACTTCTCTTGGGCTAATACAAATCAACAGCCAGGAAATCAGAGGGGTATTTTCTTGTTTGTTTGTTTTGTTTGCTTTGTTTTAAATAAGGGACAAATCCAACACTTTTCAACTACTTTTCTTCTATTTATAAAGTGCATCGTGATGTAAGGGTCAGTTCTCTCTGAGTTAAGCAGGTTTTATTTCTAAAAGCCATTCATATGTCACATTATTTAAGGTGGCACATCTTATTTTTCATCAGCTACTCCTTGTTAAGGGCAATGCTTTACACAATTATTGAGGTATTCTAGTCAGTGGATATAAAATAGCAGATAGGAAAATAGACTCGTCAAGATATCTATGCAAATTGAATTATGGACAAGTTTCATGCTAAATGTGTAGATTTCAGCTTTTCTAATCATAAGACCCACAAGGAAATCGGGAATTATGTGAGATATTTTGCATTAATCAGTTATTTTCTTATATCAATACTTCACTGTGTATATATCTATAAATAAGTATATACAATGTTAATAATATCAATAAAATATTAATATTTTATGAATATTCATAATATTCTATGCACAATATACTATTTTCTAAGGAATGTTACATTTCAAAGTTCTTTAAATCTAATGCTGAATAGTGATATATTTTACAATTACTTTTACAAGAAGGAACAGAAATACTTTTAAATTATGTTCATCAATTTTTTTTATCTAACTTGTTTTCCATTTGAAGCACCTAGTTCAAAATTAATTCATTTGTTTTACTAGTTTCATTCATTCAATCAATATTTATTTGATACCCTACTATGCACAGGATTTGCTCTCCAATCCTGCATCATTTAAGTTTCTGAGATGCCCAGAAATGCCTATTGTCATCTTCTTGCTTCCACTCTATTGAGGAAATAATTATCTGTATTGTCAGTGGTTCACAACTATTAGAAATTACCTAGATTAGATTTAATTTTTCAAGATAAAAAATATTAGCCCTGGAATTGTTTATGAAAATAGAATACTAAGTGAAAATGAATATTTTTCCCTTTTAATGAAATATAAAGTTAGTTTGTAATTACTTGTACTCCATCAACAATGTGTATTTTCATCATGACAGAATAGTTATAAAATTGATAATGGCATGAATGTAGGCATACTAAGCATCTGAACATGTTGCTTGAAAAAAATCATGAAACTAGAGAAATGAAAGTAGAAAGGAGTCCGCTATAACTGGTGAAATAAAGTAAAGCAGAAAAAAAAAAAACTTGTAAATTTACTAAATTTGAAACCCATTTGTTTCATTCACCAAAGTATATTTTATTACCTTGCCTGATTATTTTAGACATGGCATTTTGGTTTTTGTATTCTGGAGTATTAACAAGTCATCATTGATAAAAACTGACTGTAACAGAACTTTATTTTCTTATGTGTCTGTAATATGTGCACAGTTTTATGTGCTTGCTATTGGATTACATACATGACAATATGTGTGTGTACAGAGAAATCCAGGGGTCCATACTTTCTACCATCTATGAAGGATCTTTTGTTGTTCTCAGAGGCACACCAGGATATTTGGTCCATGCACTTCTGGGAATTCTTTTCTCTTTGCCTCCTATCTCACTAAAAGTGTGCTAGGATTGTGAGTGTGTTCTCTGATTCCTAGATTTTCCTTGAAGTCTGGTGATTCTCTCCTGAAATTTGATGTTTGTTCCCCTGTGCCATCTCCACAGCCACTAAACTTCAACTTTATAAGATTACTGCTTGACTTTATCTTGATTTAAGTAAGTCTTAATATGGACAAAAATGTCACTCTCATTTAAATTCTTTTTTAAAAAAAATATGTATTATTAATTACAATTTATTCACTTTGTATCCTGGCTATGGCCTACTCCCTTATCTCTTCCCAATCACCCCCTCCCTCCTCCTTCTCCTATGCCCCTCCCCTAATCCACATGTAGGAGTGGTCCTCCTTCTTTTCTATTTGACCCTAGCCTATCAGGTCTCATCAGGACTGGTTACATTGTCTTCCTCTGTGGCCTAGCAAGTCTGTACCACCCCACCAGTGGGAAGTGATCAGAGAACCTGCTGCTGAGTTCTTGCCAGAGACAGCCCCCGTACCCCTTACTAGGAATTCCAGTTGGACACTGAGTCTATGAGTAGGGGTTTTAGGTCATCTCTTGCATGGTCCTTGGTTGGGGTATTAGTCTATGCAGGGCCCCCAGGAAATAGATACAGAAATTGTGGTACATTTACACAATGAAATACTACTCAGCCATTAAAAACAAGGAAATCATGAAATTTGCAGGCAAATGGTGGGAACTAGAAAAGATCATCTTTGCCCAGATATGTTTGGTCCTTGTGGAGCTCCTATCCTTTTCACATCAAACTCCCCTTCTTTCATATGATTCCCTGCACTCTGCCGAAGGTTTGGTTATGAGTCTTAGTATCTACTTTGGAACACCACTAGGTAGAGTCTTTCAGATGCTTTCTGCGGTAGACTCCTGTCATACGTTCAATGCAAACATATCTGGGCACAGGGTCTTTTCTGAGATGGACACTCAACCAAAGACCATGAGAGGATAAAACCTAGAACCTCTGCTCAGTTGTGACCTCTGATAGCTCAGTAATCAATTGGTTTCCCATAGTAAGGGGAACAAGGACTATTTCTAACAGGAACTCAATGACTGGCTCTTTGACCTCCCCACCTCCCAAGGGAGAAGCAGTACTGTTAGGCCACAGAGGAGGACTTTGGAGCCAGTCCTGAAAAATACCTGACAAAACGGAGTCATATGAAAGGGGATGAGCTCCTATCAGTGGACTTGGAAAGGGGCAGGGAGGAGACGAGGGAGGGAGGGTGAGATTGGGGAGGGAATGAGGGATACAGCTGGGATACAGAATTAACAAAATATAACTAATGAGAAAAATAAAATTAAAAAAAAAAAGAAAGAAAAGATCATCTTGAGTGAGGTAACACAGAAGCAGACACACATGGAATATACTCACTCATAAGTGGTTATTAGCTACAAAATATAGGATAAACATATTAAAATCTATAGTCCTACAGAAGCTAAACAACAAGGAAGACCCTAGGGAAGATGTTCAATCTTCATTCAGAAGGGCAAATGTGATAGAGATTGGAAGCAGGAGAAGAGAAGGGAACAGGACAGGAGCCTATCACAAATGTCCTCTGAAAGATCAAGGTATCGAAGCAGAGTCTGAGACTCATAGCCAAATTATGGACAGAGTGCAGGGAATCTTATGAAAGAAGGGGGAGATACCTCAAGGGGAGCAAAAGAACCAAAAAAATCTGGGCACAGGAGTCTTTTCTGAGACTGATACTCCAAACAAGGACCATGAATGGAGATAACTTAGAACTCCTGCACAGAAGCAGCCCAAGGTACCTCAGTGTCCAATAGGGTTCCCCAATAATAGGACCAGGGACCATCTCTGATATGAACTCATGGGCTGGCTCTTTGATCACGTCCACCTGAGGGGGGAGCCGCCTTACCTGTCCACCAGAAAGACAAAGAAGCCAGTTTTGATGAGACCTGATAGACTAGGGTCAGATGGAAGGGGAGGACAACCTCCCCTATCATTGGACTGGGGGAGGAGCATAGGAGAAGAAGAGGGACAGAGGGTAGGATTGGGAGGGGATGGGGCAGGTGGCTACAGCTGGGATACAAAGTAAATAAACTGTAATTAATAAAAATTTTAAAAATTAAAAAAAGAAGAGGGAGATAGAAAACCCTGGAGGGGACAGGAGCTCCACAAGGAGACCAGTACAGTCATTTGTATTCTTTCAGGTCAATCATATGTTAAAATTTTGTGTTTTTTTACTAAGTTTTGAATAATATATAATATGTAATATTTCTGTTGTTCACTTCCCTTCATTTTAATTATATTTTAAATGGCAAACTTTACAGCATACAGGATTGAAAGCCTGATAATAACAACTCTTTTTGTTTTCCAGGCTTATTGCTCTTTTATGTAGAAGGATAAAGCAAGCCAATGACTAAAGACTCATCATTTACTAGGCCCTATTCTTCACAAATCTCATAATTGCTGCTCCATTCAGCAGAGGTGGACATCTTTACAAATGATTTTAAAGATATAACAATAAACTCTTCAACAACTCCTACTGTTAATTCCATTTAGAAAGATTGTGGGTCTCAAAGTGGAAGACTTTCTCTTTGAATGAAGATTTTGTACTTCATATAAAATAATTCATCAGGAAACTAAAGATTATCAGAGGAGGAGATTTTTTATAAATTATTTTTACTGAGGTAAACACTTTTCTATCATTTAAATATGTACTTAGTATTTGGGAAAAGATATGGAAACTTAGAAAAAAAGCATAAATAAGTGATCTCTGTTCCTTAATCCTTTCTTTTTATATTATTCTGTTTCAATTTCTCGTTAAAACCTTTAAAGATTGGTGTTCCATTTTTCTTTCTTTTTCTACCTATGGTAATACTTACATGACAGTATCAGATATTTTTAGCTCATACATAAATGAATAAGTTAACTGTGGTATCTGCAGGCACATCCTGTTATACTGTTTGTATAATCCATATCTGTTCTGTTCTAAGTATGTATCCACACTCATGTAACATAGTAGTCTGGATTCATCTGATTTTTTTCAATTGCAATGCAGATCATTTATTTAATGATTACATGGCCTGCCAGAATAGGTTGATGAGGACATGAAGAAATAACAGACACACTTAGAGGAAAGCTGGGGTTGAGTCTTTCCTGCATCTATTGCAAATGCATCTGCAGCGGCATGGAAACTTTATATATCTCAGTGACAGAAGTAGGTTATTGAATACAGTAAAGTGAAGAGGAAAGTTATCATATACAGCAGAATGATGGGGCAGGTTTAGGTAATCTATGTGGGGCTTCTCTATAGGGGAACAGTCTCAGTCTGTAAGCATTAGAGAGAAGGACGCTGCCGTTGACGTATTGTGCAAACACTGTCAACATTTACAGGAAATTCAGGAAGGCTTTTCCATTCCCATGGATCTTAGACACTGTGGTTCTTGACATAGCCCTGCTCAGGTCAACAGCGCACATTTGCTCAAGGCTCCTTACACACTCACCAAGGGCTTTCTTCCCTCCCCACATCTCCTCCTTTCTTAATTCTTAGACATTTCTGATGAATATTCATGCTTAGTCCAGGCGATGGTCACTGCAGGACTGGACACCAGACTGTAAGGATGATAAAAGGAGGATCGTACCAACCTTTGTGACCAACAAAAACAAAGGAATATTTAAATAGATTAAGTGATTGAAGTCTGGAAGCTCTCAAGCCTTTTTTGCTTGTTTGTTTCAATATTAGCAAGAGAAATGGCCTGATTTTTGCATCTTCAAGTTGCATTGATGAAACTGGAACTTTTGCATGATAGCCCTGTTGTGGGTGCAAACATCAAGGGGTTGAGATTCAACAGATTCCTGTTATATCTGTCCTAAGGAGAGGTCCTCACACATATATATTAGTAGTCTGTGTGATATATTAGAAATCTTGTCCAAATTGCAGAGGAGTAGCCTGTCCTAATAGTGAACAAAATCTACTGGGACTGGGACTTCACATTATTAGAGAAGTGGCTCTGCTGCCCTCCCTCACTCAGCTAGCTAAATTGAAGACGGAAGAAGAAGAAGAAGAAGAAGAAGAAGAAGAAGAAGAAGAAGAAGA
>NW_026596117.1:2225056-2240056 GCF_907164565.1 Psammomys obesus | reverse complement strand
CCTTCTTTTTCATAATTTTTCCCTATTCTTTTTCTATGACAAAAAAAAGAAGTGTTCCAAGGACTATTAGACTATTCTTTATACAGCTTATAATTCTTTCTCCACCAAAGCAGTGTTAGTAGTCAATTTTTTTTTCTCATGAGCAGTCACCAGATACTCCCAGATTGGGGGTATAGTCGGTGTTAGTCATGCAGGCCAGAGGGCAAAATTTTGGGGAGGGACATGGTAGGGCTTGCATAGTCAATGAGAGTTTCTAGTAAAAAAGAATCAAATGCAGAATATACCAATCTCAGTTTTTTATAATTATGTTGAGGATTTATGGGAATAATTCTATCTTGTAGGGTTTGACATAAACCCTACAAAGGATTCAATCCCTAGTGTGTCATCTGATGAGGGACACTATGGTTATGGGTATGTAAAAATTTGACTATTTAGCTCAAGGTATCTCTGCCCATAAATTTTTGGCTATATTTAGTAGAACATATGCTCTAAGCATAACTTTCATGACTTTCAGCCCATTAGCATTATTCCAAATAACATTGAAAAATTTTGTGGTTATGTTTGTGCCTCACCAGTCCCTGTAGGTTTGCATCTGACCCTTCAAGTGTCCATGCTGGGAACCAAAATTAAACATGATTCCATAATTAAAGACACAATGGCCCAGTATCAAGAATGTCCCCCCCCCCCAAAAAAGAAAAAAAAAACAAAAAAAAACAGTTTTACCATTTGAGTGAAGCTTCATTTCTGGAAATGTCTCCATTAATCATTTTATCAAGTAAGCATGCTTTGATGACCCTAAACACATGTCCTTAGAGAAAAGACCCTGGAGCATATTTCTTTGTTCTGCATTGGGGAACACTACAAGTTGAGCATTTTTTTTTTCATCTGTAATATCAAAATCAGTTTGAGTGGGCTGTGTCAGAACCTTAAGTATGTCTGTGGAATCTCCAGCAATTAGCCCTGGAGTCTCTACAGGGTGTGGCAGCGTCTTCCTAATCTAATTCCTACTATGTGAGCTGACAAGTAATCACATTCCCGGGTAGGAATAGCTAGGGGACCTTTAATACAGGTTTGTATAGGTCTGATGGTTGAAATTTGGCTCATTTGCCCACTGCCATAGATTGAAATGTAGAGTTTCTGGACAATGTGGCTTCTTACCTGAGGCCTGTTTGTCTGCTCGTGTGGTTCATCTGGCTTCATAGAGTGATGCGCACTACTGTTTGCTAGAGTCAGAGGAAGTCCCATTGACTGTTGTCTAGCCCTCCCAAAAGTTGCCAATGAATGTCAATTTATGAAAACAAAATGAAATGAAACAAAGACATTTGTTACGGAGCCCAAGGGATTCTTTCTGACATTGCAGCTATAAACCTGGGGAATCCATGCAGACTATGGGAGTGGTACAGAGATCCACCCAATTTTCAATCTGGAATCCTTGTGACAGC
The DNA here is from genome assembly GCF_907164565.1 of Psammomys obesus. Classification (NCBI taxonomy): domain Eukaryota; kingdom Metazoa; phylum Chordata; class Mammalia; order Rodentia; family Muridae; genus Psammomys; species Psammomys obesus. The sequence continues at coordinate 2,238,614 of NW_026596117.1, read as the reverse complement.
AATCACTCACTAAATGCTACATTTTTTTCCGTACATGTACCAGGTACCATTTTTCTCTTTAGGGCTCCCTTAAGGGCTGCTGGGAGAAACATATCCTAAACGTGGCGAGAGGCTATGCCTGTTCACTGCCTAATCATCTCTTGTAAATTTGGTTGCTTAAATGATCCCCTTACTTCCTCCTTACAAGTCTTATTAGTGTTTTCAAAAGCCAGTTTTTTATTTTTATTTTTAAAGTCTTCCTGCCTCTGCTTCAGCTCTAACATTCCCTGTAACTTCTAAGACCTAGGCCACAGAGTCTGGGTACAATGTTTCCAGACTTTGTCAAATTTCACTAAGTAACATTGGTTTTCCCATTTTGTGGTCAATTTTCTACATGCCCGTAAGGGGCTACACTAATTTGTTGGTAGTCTTGCAAAAAGTGATCTAATTAATTGCTGGCCACATAACCACAGGGGCAAGGCCTATGAGGCTAGATTTCCCTAGGATACAAATTCATAGAACCTGCAATTTTGTGGTGAAATAGTCATGGATCTATATAATTATATATGACTCTATAAACCAAATGTGAAAATGAAAATACATTCAGATCCTTTGGTTGTGTAAACTTCCCCAACTTACTTTCCCTTTCTGTAATCCAAAACATGTTTCAAAAATTAATGGAGCTGTGTAACACTTTTATACTATTTCCATGGCTCCTCAAAATCTCCTTCTCAATTCTAAAATATTTAATTGCCTACCTCTATATTATACTCATGCTTTTCAAGTGGCAAATACAAATTTCCTCTTTACCTTTATTTGTATACTTATCAAAAGTGCACTCTTTTGTCTGTTAAATAAAACTCACCTATAGTCTGGTTTCTTATTTTGAGTGTCCCTTGCTGAGACTGAACAGCTGAATCCTGGAGATCACACTGGTGTAATAAGGGAATGAAGAAATGACACAGTTAAAAAAAAAGCTGAGATCTCAGTATCTCCTTTGATATTCTGTTGGGTAGAGACTTTCAGAGGTCCCCTGTGGAACACTCCTGTCCTGTTACTTGTCTGCTCCTACTTCCAATGTCTATCCTGTTTGCCATTCTGATAGAGGATTAAGTACCTTCCTTAGGGTCCTCCTTGTTTAGCTTCTTTTAGAGTATTGATGTTAGTATGTTTATCCTATATATATGGCTAATATCCACTTATAAGTGACTATATATCATATGTGTCTTTCTGCTTCTGGGTTACCTCACTCAGGATGATCTTTTCTAGTTCCCACCATTTGCCTGCAAATTTCATGATTTCCTTGTTTTGAATAGCTGAGTAGTATTCCATTGTGTAAATGTACCATTCTTTCTGTATCCTTTCCTTCTTTTGAGAGACATCTGGGTTGTTTTCAGATTCTGGCTATTACGAATAAAGCTACTATGAACACGGTTGAGCAAAATGTCCTTATTGAATGGTGGGGCATCTTTTTGGGTATATGCCTAGAAGTGGTATAGCTAGATCATGAGGTAGCACTATTCCTAATTTTCTGAGTAAGTGCCAGATTGATTTCCAAAGTGGATGTGCAAGGTTACATTCCCAGCAGCAGTGGAGGAGGGTTTCTCTTTCTTCACATCTTTTCCACATGCATCATCCCTTCAGTTTTTGATCTTAGCCATTCTGATGGGTGTGAGGTGAAATCTCAGGGTTGTTTTGATTTGCATCTTTCATTTGGAAGAGTGCTAGAATCCTTATAGAAGAAGAGGGAGACAGAAAGACCTGGAGGGGACAGAACTCCACAAGGAGAACAGCAGAGCCAAAATACCTGGCCTGGGGGGAGGGGGCTTGTAGTGACTGATACTCCAACCAAGGACCTTACATGGAGAGAGCCTAGAACCCTGTTCAAAGGAAGCCCATTGGCTGCTCAGATTCCAAGTAGGTTCCTTAATATGGACATGAATTCAGTGGCCATCACTTTGAACACTCCCTCTGGGGGTAGGGGGTGCATTCTTGTCAGGCCACTGAGGAAGATGGTGCAGCTAGTCCTGATGAGACCTGATAAAGTAGGGACAGATAGAAGGGGAGAAGGTCCTCCCCTTTCAGAGGCTAGGGAAAGGACATAGGGGGAGAAGAGGGAGGGTGGGTGGAACTGGGAAGAAATGAGGGAGGGGGTTGCAGAGGGAATATAAAGTGAATAAATTGTTATAACTAAATATATAAATAAAATTATATTTTAAGAACTGGAATCAAGTAAGCTGTATACTCTCCTGCTTCCCCTCCCTTCCCTCCTTCCAGTCTCTCCCTCTCACCTCACTTCTTCCCCATCCATCCCTCCTGGCCCTTCATGGGAGGGAGGTCTCCCATGGATATCTCCAGCTTTGACATATCAAATTACAGGAAGACTAGGTGTATCTGCTCCTATTGAGGCTAGATAGAGCACAACAGTTAGGGGAAAAGGATTCAAAGATAGCTAACAGAGTCAGAGATACCCTGCTCCTGCTGTTGGAGTCCCATATGAAGAACCAGCTGTATAAATTGTTACATATATGCAAAGGGCTTATGTCTGTCCACTCCATGCTCTCTCGTTGGTAATTCAGTTTCTATGAGGTGAAGGACCCATGCTATTTATTTCTGTAGCTATTCTTTTTTTTCTTATTTATTTTTGGATTATTACAATTTATTCACTTTGTATCCCAGCTGTTGCCCCCTTCCTCATCCCCTCCCAATCCCACTGTTCCTCCCTTATCTCCTCCTATGCCCCTCCCTCAGTCCACTGATAGGGGAGGTCTTTCTCCCTTTCCATCTGACCCTAGCCTATCAGGTCTCATCAGGACTGGTTGCCTCTGTGGCCTGGAAGAGCTGCACCCTCCCTCCACCCCCAGGGTTGGTGATCAAGGACCCAGCCACTTTGTTCATGCCAGAGGTAGTCCCTGTTCCCCTTAATAGGGAAACCACTTGGAGACTGACCTGCCATGGGTTACATCTGGGCAACAGTTCTAGTTTATCTCTATGCATGGTCCTTGTTGGGAGCATTGGTCTTTGCAAAGACCCTTGGGTCCAGATTTTTCGTTCTGTTGTTCCCCTTTTGGAGCGTCTGTCCCCTCAGGTCTGTAGGTATTCTTGTGGAACCGTTGGTCCCTTTGGCTCCTGCAATTGTTTCTTTCCCTCTTCCATAGGATTTCCAAAGCTTTGCCTAATGTGTGGCTCTGGGTTCCTGAGTGTATAACAGTTATGCTATGCTCCTGTCTGCAAGTACAGCAGAACATTATTAGTAGTGTCGAGGATGGGATCCCTCTCATGGCATGGGTCACAAGCTGCACCAGTCTTTTGTTTGCCATTCTCTCAATTTCTGCTCTGTCTTTTGTTTCCAGACATCTTGCAGGCAGGACAAATTGTGGGTCTAGGCATTAGTGACTGGGTTGAGTTCCCAATCCCTCCATTGGAAGCCTGGTTACAGGTGATGGCCCTTTCAGGCTCCATATCCCCCATTGCTAGGGGTTCTTAGCTAGGGTTACTTTCATAGATTCCTGGGGTTTCCATTGTCCTATATTTCTTGTCCATCCCAGAGATGGCCTCACCCATTCCATACTCTCTCCCTTAGGAATCCTTCCATCTGATCCTTCCTGTTTCTATTCCCACACCCTTTCTTCCCCCCACCCCCGTAGATCAACCCTGATCTAGTTCCCCTTCTAAATGACATTCAATCTTTTTTTTTAATTTGACAACAGAATGGTTTATTTATTTATTTAATAAGGTAATTTTATTACATCAGAATAATATAATGGTTACTTTCAAGAGTAAAAAAGAAATCAGGTTAATTGGGGTCCAAGAGTAATGGCTGTTAGTGGTGCTTCTTGTTCTGAGATATAGTTTAAAGATACTCAGTTTATAATGATCCACTAAACTCTACGGCTTTATCCAGTAAGTGCTTAATACTTCAGAACAGAAAACTTGAGAAGAGAAGGCAGGGAAAAGCAGGGTCAAAAATCTAAACAACTAGTTTATAATAGCAGTGAGTAGGCAGCATTAGCTACATGCCCATCCCCCCCATGAGGTTTGTGGTTCCTGTCAGCTGACTTGAGTGAGAAAGAAGAGGGCTGTAACCAGGGGAGACCAGTTGGTCATCTTCTAGGACAACATTTAATAGCATTGGAAAAGCCCCTGCTGTAATAGGACCCACAGTGCCCTGGCCACTTTGGAAATGTCATGAAATCTATGAAAGGACCTGGGAGATCCTATGTGGAACAATGGTGACACGCCTTTGTGACTGCACCCTGCTCAGCTCCCATGCCTTAGCCTTTCCCTTCATATCAAGCATTTCCTTTCCAATGAAGTGAAAATTGTGTAGAGGTTCAAGCTTTTTAAATAATGCATTTTATAAAATAATAATGTAAAAAGCTTCTTTAACGTACTATATACCAATAAGTAGAAATTAGGTTTAAGTATAATTATCAGTGAATTTTATACTATATACACCTATACTTCCTTGATGTCATGTCAGTAATCTGATTCTCAGAAGACATGGGTTAATAAGCCAAAGATAATAATTTTATTAAATTAGTGTATATCAGTATATATATGTATATGTACATTAATGTGTACGTGTGTATGTGTCTGTACCTCCAGTTGTCTCCTGAGTTATCTTTTCAAAATTTGTGAAGCTGAGGTATATTTACTTTGATAATACCAAAGAAAATGAGAATCTAAAATGGTAAACAATCTACTTACAGAATATATATATGTGTATATATATAACTAATGTGAATCATATAATGGATAAAGGTCACAAAATAAAAAATAGAAATTTTATCTTCGGTCTAAAAAGGTAAAGCTGAATTAAAATAGAATACATAAACAGTATAATTAATTTTATGACTCCATCTGGATAGTTTATTCCAAGAATCCTAACTGATTTGATAATTACACAGTGAATTATATGTTCAATTTTGTCTGTCTTTTACTATCCATTTATTCATACTTTGGGTTTTAATATAAATTTTTCAGTCCAAAAATTATTTTATTTATCACATATGTGAAGATTCGTTAATAAACAACATTCCTTTTTCTTTCAAGTGTATGACTTTTTTTTCCCCCCCGAGAGGTAGTTTTTTTTTTTTTTTTTTATTTGTAGAGTCAGTTCTGTCTTGGACTACCAAATATAGTTTTGTAATATTTATTTTCTTTATTAATTACAGTTTATTCCCTTTGTATCCCCACTGTGGTTCCCTCCTTCCTCCAATCCCAATCCTTCCCTTCCTCCACCCTCTGCATGCATGCCCCTCCCCAAGTCCACTGATAGGGGAAGACTTGTTTTCCTTCCTTCTGATCCTAGTCAATTAAGTCTCATCAGGAGTGGCTGCATTGTCTTCTTCTGTGGCCTGGTAATGCTGCTTCCCCCTGAGAGGGAGGTATTTAAAGAGCAGGCCAATCAGTTCATGTCAGAAGCAGTCCCTGTTCCTATTACAATGGAACCGACTTGGATAAGAACTGCCATAGGCTACATCTGTGCAGGGGTCTTGGTTATCTCCATGCATAGTCCTTGGTTGGAGTATCAGTCTCAGGAAAGACCCCTGTGCTCAGATTTTTTGGTTCTGTTGCTCTCCTTGTGGAGTTCCTGTCCTCTCCAGATCTTACTGTTTCCCACTTCTTTCCTAAGATTCCCTGCACTCTTCCCAAAGGTTGCCCATAAGTCTCAGCATCTGCATTGATAGTCTGCAGGGCAGAGCTTTTCAGAGGTCCTCTGTGTCAGGCTCCTGACTTGTTCCCTATTTTCTCCTTCTTCTGATGTCCAGCCTCTTTGCCTTTCTTGATAGGAATTGAGCATTTTAGCAAGAGTACTCCGTCTTGATTAGTTTCTTTAGGTTTACAAATTTTAGTAGGTTTATCCTATATTATATGTCTATATGAGTGAGTATATACCATGTGTGTCTTTCTGCTTCTGGGACAGCTCACTCAGGATGATCTCATGGCTTGGCAGGATTAATATAGTAAAAATGGCCATCTTACCAAAAGCAATGTTCAGATTCAATGCAATTCCCATGAAATTACCAACACAATTCTTTACAAACATTGAAAGAAGAATTCGCACCTTCATATGGAACAACAAGAAACCCAGAATTGCTAAAACAATTATCTACAGTAAAAGATCTTCAGGAGGTATCTCCATCCCTGATCTCAAGCTATACTATAGAGCAACAATACTAAAAACTGCATGGTACTGGCATAGAAACAGACTGGTGGATCAATGGAATCGAATAAAAGACCCTGACATAAATCCACACACTTATGGACACCTGATTGTTCACAAAGATGACAAATTCATTCAATGGATAAAAGACACCCTCTTCAACAAATGGTGCTGGTTTAAGTGGAAGTCTACATGTAGAAAAATGCAAATAGATCTATACTTATCACCCTGCACAAAACTAAAGTCCAAGTGGATCAAAGACCTCTACATAAAACCAGACACACTAAACCACTTAGAAGAAAAAGTGGGGAATACCCTTGAACTCATTGGCACAGAAGACAACTTCCTGAACAGAACACCAACAGCACAGGCTCTAAGAGCAACAACCAATAAATGGGACCTCATGAGACTGAAAAGCTGTAAAGCAAAGGACACTGTCCTCAGAACAAAACGACAGCCTACAGATTGGAAAAGGATCTTCACCAACCCTATATCTAACAGAGGGCTAATATCCAGTATATAGAAATATACTTTTTAATTATAAAAGCATCTTCACAAAATTTCCAAGCTATTTTAGTTGAACTATATCTAATATGAACTACTTTACTGGGTATAATTACTGCCTAAATATTGTAGGCATGTCTTCCCTTTCACCTTGCATTCTTGTTAGTATTGTCTATACGATAACTTTGTAACTTCAGTGGACAACTTGGTTACTGATATCTTATTTTCTACCTACTCCTCAGGTGACTTTGACATGTTGGAATACAGAATGTCTGGACTGCAAGTGTTCATACTTATTTTTTCTTCAGTATAACCAGAGAGGTCATGATAATAAAGCTAGAGTGATTTATAGGAACTGTACTTTAAGAGCCACAAGTTGTAGGTGAAACAGTGTCTTCTAGACACAGCAGGGCAATTATATATGTGAACTCATAGCAATTGTGAAAGCACAAGATCTATAAAGCCCAAAGCCAGATCAAATTCTATCACAGAGATGGAAAATGAGCACAAATTTAAACCCTTAACCAAAATGCTACCAGAAACTATGAACTGCTGGGAAAAGAAGCCTTTAAAAAAAAAAAAAAACAACATATGTTTTGCCTTAATAAATCAACCAAAACATGGTCCTGTGGAAGGCAACTCATCCAAGAATATTTGGTCATGACAAATTGTTATTCATGGAAACCATAAACTAAATTTAGTGGGAAGGCACTGGGGAAGTTTGGAAAGAGTTGGAAAAGGGAAGATAATTGTAATCAAAACTCTTAAGAAATTCTCAAAGAACTAATTAAAAAAGAGATTAAAAATTAATTGCCTTTCAATCTTGGGTCATATTTTCCAAGCACATGCTGAGTCATCACCCTGTGATTTTATACAAAGGTTTGGTGGAAAATGATTTTATTAACAAGGTCTGAAACTTACACTAATAGTTTGCTGTAGGTAATAAGAACTTAGCATGGGCACATTTAGTCCTCAGTTCCTTCCTTTAAGATATTTGTCTTATTTGATTACCCTATTTTTATCTTCATCTTATTACCATATAAAATTATGCTAGTGGATTTCCTTCATGGAAAGACAACTTAGAAAATAAAAAGACATCTAGTTTAAATGTTGCTAGTTTGCTTTGGCAAAATATTTAAATTTAAAGGAATATAATTTAGTTACTTTGTTTTTAATATTATATTTTGAAAATATTATATTTTCCCTAATATAAGCCATTTCTATGTTCAAAGTAAGATACTGTTTTACAATTAAACCTGAACTAAAATGAATTGTGACAGTGAGCAGTATTTTAGATAAGAGCCAGTGAAAATAAATGACCATCAGCAATTTCTGTCTTACTGTGACACAGGATTGCCAGAGTGGATTTTGTTAGCTTTGGGTGTGCAGGCAGCATTTTATGAAAATAAGTTTCAGTCATTATATTAAGAAAGTGATACTCCTGATATGACTAAGATCAGAAGGAAGGAGAGGAGGACCTCCCTTATCAGTGAACTTGGGGAAGGGCATGCGTGAAGAAAGAAGAGGGAGGGTGGGACCGGGAGGGGAGGAGGGTGGGGCTTATGGGGGGATACAAAGTGAATAAAGTATAATTAATAAAATAAAATTAAATTTAAAAAGAAGAAAGTGATAGACTCATCTTTCAGTCTCAAGATGAACATGATGGAGAGTTTATAAGTCTCTGTTTGTTTCTGATATAAAATATAAAGAATTTAGAAGGTGTCTCTTCATCTCAATGGTTAATTTTTTTTGAAAATTAATTTTTCAATGAAATTTTAATTTTTTATATTAATTATGGTTTATTTATTTTGTATCCCAGCTGTAGCCCCCTCCCTCATTCCCTCCCGATTCCACCCTCCCTCCCTCATCTCCTCCCTGCCCCTTTCCAAGTCCACTGATACAGGAAGTCCTCCTCTCCTTCCATCTGACTCTAGTTTATCAGGTCTTATCGGGACTGGCTGCAATGTCCTGCTCTGTGACCTAGCAAGGCTGCTCCTCCATTCTAGCAGCTTTATTCATAATACCCAGAAGTTGGAAACAACATAGCTGTCCCTCAACCTATCAGGTCTCATTAGGATTGGCTGGATTGTCTTCCTCTGTGGCCTGACAAGCCTGCACCTCCCTTCCCCAAGGGGAGGTGATCAGAGAGCCAGCGACTGAGTTCAGGTCAGAGGCAGCCCCTTTGCTCCTTACTAGGGAACCCACTTGGATACTGAGCTGCCATGGGCTACATCTGAGCAGAGGTTTTAGGTCTATCTCCATGCAGGGTATTTTTGTTTTTGTTTTTTGTTTTTTGGCTCTGTTGGTATTCTTGTGGAGCTCATGTCCTCTCCAGGTCTTTCTGTCTCCCCCTCCTTTCATAAAATTCTATGCATTCTGCCCAAAGTTTGGCTGAGTCTCAGCCTCTGCTTTAATATCTGGATCAGTGGAATCTTTCAGAGGCTGTCTGCGGTAGGTTCCTGTCCTGTTACCTGTCTTCTCCTGCTTCCAATGTCTAGCGTATTTGCTCTTCTGAATGAGGGTTGAGCATCTTCCCCAGTGTCTTCCTTGTTATTTAGCTTCTTTATCCTATATTACATGGCTAGCATCCACTTATAAGTGAGTATATACCATCTGTATCTTTCTGCTTCTGGGTTACCTCACTCAAGATGATCTTTTCTAGTTACCACCATTAGCCTGCAAATTTCATGATTTTCTTGTTTATAATACCTGAGTAGTATTTCATTGTGTAAAGATACCACAATTTTTGAATCCATTCCTCCATTGAGGGACATCTAGGTTGTTTCTAGATCTGGCTATTATGAATAGAATATCGTTGGCTACGAACATTGTTGAGCAAATGTCTTGTTGTATAGTTGAGTATGTTTTGGATACATGCCCAGCAATGGTATAGCTGCATCTTGAGGTAGCATTATTCCCACTTTTCTGAGAAAGCACCACCAGATTGATTTCCAAAGTGGTTGTACAAGTATACATTCCCACAAGCAATGGAGGAAGGTTTCCCTTTCTCTACATCCTCTCCAGCATATGCTGTCACTTGGGTTTTTGATCTTAGCCATTCTGATGGATATAAGGTGAAATCTCAGGGTATTTTTGATTTGTATCTCCCTGATGACTAAGGACATTGAACATTTCCTTGTTTCTCTGCCATTAAATATTCCTTTACTGAGAATTCTCTGTTTAGCTCTGAAACTCATTTTTTAATTGGATTACTTGGTTTATTGTTGTTTAACTTCTTAAGTTCCTTATATATTCTGGATATTACCCCTCTGTCAGATATAGGGCTTGTGAAGATCCTTTCTAATTTGTAGGTTGTTATTTTTGTTTTGTTCTGATTTGATAGTCCTTTGATTTACAGAGACAAATTTATTGATAGATATACAGCAAGCATATAGCCATCCACAAACAAAATTTAAATCAGTCCTACTGAAATCAGGGAGAAGACAAGGTTGCCCACTCTCTCCATATTTTATCAACATATCTTGGAAGTCCTAGCTATAACAATAAGAAAAATAAAGGAAATAAAGGGGATACAAACAGAAAAGAGGAAATCAAAGTATCACTATTCACAGATAATATTATAATATACATAAGTGACCTCAGAAATTCTACCATATAATTCTTATAGCTGATAAACACCTTTAGCAAAGTAGTTGGATACAATATTAACTCAAAAAATCAGTAGTCCTCTTATATACAAAAGACGAAGTGGCTGAGAAAAGAATTAGGAAAACAACACCTTTTATAATAACCACAAATATCATAAAGTACCGTGGTATAACTCTGTAGAAGAAAGTGAAAGACTTTATAAAAATAACTTCAAGTCTGTGAAGAGAGAAATAGAAGATATCTGAAGATGGAAATATCTCCCATATTCATGGATTATTAAGATTAACATTGTAAAAATGGCCATCTCATCAAAAGCAATCAACAGAGTCAATGCAATTCCTATCAAAATACCAACACAATTCTTTAAAGACCTTTAAAGAACAATTCTCATCTTCATATGGCAAAACAAAAATCCCAGAATAGCTAAAATCATTCTGTACAGTAAAAGAATTTGGAACTATCTCCATCCCTGATCTCAAGCTATACAATAGAGCAACAGTAATAACAATGGCATGGTACTGATATAGAAACAGACTAGATCAATGGAATAAAATTTGAGACCAATAAATAAACCCACAGACCTTGGGACACCTGATTTTTGCCAAAAAAAAAAAAAGCCAAAAAAGGACAATGGAAAAAAGATAGCATTTTCAAGAAATGGTTACGGTATACCTGGATGTCTACATGTAGAAAAATGCAAATAGATCCATACTTATCATCTTGTGTCAAAGCAAAGTCTAAATGGATTAAAAGCCTCAACATTAAATGAGACACACTAAATCTGTTTGAAGAAAAAGTGGAGAAGAGCCTTGAAATCATTGGCACAGGAGATAACTTCCTGAACAGAACACCAACAGCATCTTATACCAATTTGAATGGCTAAGATAAAAAACTCAAGTGAGACCCCGTGCTGCAGAGGTTGTGGAGAAAGGGGAACCCTCCTCCATGGCTGGTGAGAATGTAACCTGTACAACCACTTTGGAAATTAATCTGCCGCTTTCTGAGAAATTCAGGAGTAGTGCTACCTCAGGACCCAGCTGTACCATTCCTGGGCATTTTTTTTTCTGAAAGATGCTCAACCATGCAAGGACATTTGCTCAACCATGTTCATAGCAACTTTATTTGTAATAGCCAGAATCTAGAAACAACCCAGATGTCCCTCAGCTGAAAAATGGACACAGAAATTGTGGTACATTTATACAATGGAGTACTACTCAATATTGCAAACAAGGAAATCACGAAATTGCAGGCAAATTGATAGAAATAGAAAAGATCATTCTGAAGGAGTTAACTCAGAAACAGAAAGACACACATGGTCTGTAATCATTTGTAAGTGGATATTAGCCATATAATGTACAATAAACATACTAAAGTCTACAGATCTAACAAAGCTAATCAACAAACAGGACCCTAGGGAAGATGTTTAATTCTTATTTGGAAGGGAAAACAGGATTAGACACCAAAAATCGCAGAAGAGAGATGGGAGCCTACTACCCACCAGGGGAATCATATCAGATGTACAGACTCACAGCCAGCATTTGGACAGAGTACAACGAGTTTCATGGAAGACGGGGCATATAGATTGACCAAGAGGGGATAAGAACACAAGGAGATCAACAAAGCCAAAAAAAAAAAAAAATCTGGGTGGGCCCACGGGTAACTGCAGAGCCAGATGCATCAACCAAAGACCATGAATAGGGAGGATATAGAAACTCCCCACCCTTGCTCAAATGTAGGCCAAAGACAGGCTCAGTCTCCATTTGGGTTTCCTAGTAAGAAGAGACGAGAAGAGACAGTCTCTGACATAAACTAGATTGACTGTTCCTTGATTGCTTCTCCCTGGCTAGGGGACAGAGCCAGCCCATAGAAGAAAAGGATCCAGAAATTTCTGATGGGACCTGATAGGCTAGGGTCAGACAGTAGGGGAAGACTTACCATATCAGAAGACTAGGGGAGAGTGATAGGGAGGGAGAGGAAGGGACATATTACCAGGAGGAGATGAGGGAGGGAGCTACAATGTAGATATAAAGTGAATAAATTGTAAAAAAATTAATCATTATAATAAAAAAGAGAAGAAAAATATCAACTTTAGTTGACAAATATTTTAAAGCTTAGGATCTTTCCTTAGATTTAATAACTCCACTGAGGTTGGGTTTGGTGGCTCATAACTCTAACCACAATACTTTGAAGAAGGAGGCAAGTGCAGTATTCAGATTTTAAAAACAACTGGTGGAGCTACAGTATGATCGCTGCCTAACAGACACACACACACACACACACACACACACACACACACACACAGAGGCAGGTAGGCAGACAGGCAGACAAACAGACAGCCACAGGATAGAAAAATGAGAGATGGAGAGTTAGAAGATGATAGGTAGGTAGGTAGATACATACATATGTACATACATACATACATATGCATATGCATACATACATAGACACATAGATACAACATAGATACATACATAGATACATAGATGATAAATAAATCATGTTTAATAGATCAATGATAAATAGAAGATATATTATAGATAGATAGATATAATTTGTAGAAAAATGAAAGACCAATAGCTAGATATATGATAGCCATATAATTATATAGATGATATATAATTGGTAGATAGATAAGAAATAATAATATATAGATAATAAATAATAATTAGATACATGAGATATAATGATGGAATGTAAGATAAATGATTGATAGATGATAGTTGGATAGCTAGATTACATCTCAATAGATATATGATAGATATATAAATAGATGCTGTATATATATAGATAAATATATAATAAATAAACGATTAATGAATGTTAGATGGTCAATAGATTATAGAGAGATGTAGTGTAGAAATATATATGTATAGAGAGATGATAGGTAGATGATAGATACATAAAAGATAGATAAATAAGTAGATAGTTGTTAAGTAATAGGTACATAAAAGATAAATAGGTAGATAGATGTTAGGTAATAGGTAGACAAATAGTTAGATTATAGATAGATGGATAATTTGTAATAGATTATATATAGATGCTAGATTGGTGATAGATAGAGATGATAGAGAAAATTAAACAGACATATTAGATAGATAGATAGATAGATAGATAGATAGATAGATAGATAGATAGATAGACAGATAGACTGATAATAGATTGATAGATGATAGAGAGGATAGATAGTTTGATGATAAATAAATAGATGATAGATATAGAGACGATTGGTAGGTAGATAGATGGATGGATAGATAGATAGATAGATAGATAGATAGATAGATAGATAGATAGATAGAT
>NW_026596117.1:2189139-2225046 GCF_907164565.1 Psammomys obesus | reverse complement strand
GATAGATAGATAGATAGATAGATAGATAGATAGATAGATAGATAGATTACTTCATTCGGTGCTCATACTAGAGTTTACAGATCTGTGAATTTTATGGTCAACTATCCTAGATTTCTCACACTGAAAAAGTAATCATTTAAAATATGTCCAGAACAAGTTTCTAGACAAACTATTTACCAGTGACCCGGGGAATGAAAGTGCCCTGCCTGCACTGTGCAGAATGAAAGGAGATTATACAACGTAAGACTAAATAGGGAACACTGGGAAAAAGACTAAAAGCATCATGGAATATTTACGCTGACTATATGTGAACAAAGTTCTTAGAGAATATAGGGAAGAAAACCAAACTCAAACAAGGTTGCATTAAACTTAGGTAACTAAGAAGAGAAAATATCCTGATGAGCTTATTAATGATATTGTCATTTTTTTCTTTCCATGCATGCTTAAATCAGTTATATAGCTGTACATGATCCTAAGGAAAAATGCAGCACAGCCAAATGTTACAAAAATGATTCATCTTGTGAATGGACCTGTTTTGAAGGTTGCTAATGTATATTATGAAGTTTAATTTTTAAAGTTCATAATTGTATTAATTCAGTATTTATCAATGTTTTAAAGTGCATGCCAGTTTATGTTTTCTGTGAACAATATTATTATCATAGAAATTTTGGTATAAGCTTTATGCTATGTCATACTTCTTTTTTTATTTTATTTTTTTCTTATCAGTTACATTTTATTAACTCTGTATCCCAGCTGTATCCGCTCCCTCATTCCCTCCTGATCCCACCCTCCCTCCCTCATCGCCACCATGCCCCCTTCCAAGTCCACTGATAGGGGGCTTAATGTGTCTTTGGGCACTTTGGAAGACAGATTGAAGAAGCCACTGGTAAGAAAAATGAATAAAACTTTAACCAAAGTTGGGACAAATAAAATCAACACTTAGGACTGTAAATGATAAGACTATTCATTAAGTGCTTATTTAATAGTGTGTAGCAGTAAACATGAACATTTTTTTATTAAACTCCAGCTGCCATGAAACTAAGAGAATTTCAAAGTTAATGAGAGAATTACACTAAGACATTTGATTTGCATTATGTTCTCTGTTGCACAAATGAGATTGGATTAAAACTAATCAGAGAATATGGGAATATGCATACATATATACATATATTGGCTTTGAAAAAATGCTGTGTTAATTCATACTTCTGCATTCTTTACTTTATGTTAGTTAGTATTCATATAAGGAATTATAAAAACATTTTGTCATTGGTCCTGCTTTATAAATAAAGGATAATATATTCTAACATTAACCAACAGATAAAATCTTTTGTATCTTATTACATTCTCTAGTGGAAAACTACTGATAAAAAAATGTACATTTTATAGTGAAATAAGAGACAGCTTGTAGGATATGAGTTGCCCAATTGTGATTGGCTCATATAGGAGAAGCTGAAAACACAGTACCTGTTAATTTTACAGGGCAGATTGTTTAAGTATCTCTAATCTGATGTTATTATCTCTAATCTGGTGAGAATATTTGGAGAGCTGTAGGTCTCCATTGTAAACTGGAAGACGAGAAAAGCTGGAATCTGGCATCACTGAAAAAAATAAGCAGAAGGAGCATTAGCAGCCACAGGATAGAATTATTTGTCAGCAAAAATGAAGGCAAGCAGACAAAAGCAACACTTGTGTAATAGATCTACTTTATCTGATCTACTGGTAGAAAATTTCAGTCACATTTAGGGTAAATATTTCTACTTGCAATAACCTGATTAAGAAAATTCCTCACAGGTATGCCCTATGGCTTACATTTTAATTTATTCCACCATAGGTAAGCTGTAAATTGAACATTGAATTAATAAGTGAATATTGAGCAAGGAAGTAAAAATAACGATTCTGCCTAAAGGTAACAGTGAATATCTGTGATGTACTTTAGCAGTGGAGTGTTTTCTGGCATCTCCGAGACGCGGAGCACATTTAACAACAATACAAGAAATGGAGATAGAAATAGATTATATAGGTAGATGATGCTGTTGGAAAGATGATAGAAAAATAGACACTACATACATGGATAAACAGAAAAAGAAATGATCAATTGATAGAGATAGATAGATAGATTAGATAGATGGATAGATAGCAGATAAGTAGCTTAGGTAGTATGAAGAAAAAAAGAAAGAAAGAAAGAAAGAAAGAAAGAAAGAAAGAAAGAAAGAAAGAAAGGAAGAAAGGAAGGAAGGAAGGAAGGAAGGAAGGAGAAAGAAGAAAGAAAGAAAGAAAGAAAGAAAGAAAGAAAGGAAGAAAGAGAGAGAAAGAAGGAAGGAAGGGAAGAAGGAAGGAAGGAAGGAAAGAAAAAGAAAAGGAAGGAAGGAAAGAAAGAAGGAAAGAAGAAAGAACAGAAATATCGAATGAAAGAAAGAAAGAAAAAGAGAGAAAATATAAATGAAGAAAAGCCATCTCACTTCAGAAGTATAATTTTTAACATACATTTGGTGATGTAATCCTATACTTGGAAGTTATAGGCTAGAAGAAATGGATTTTATGGTTTTCCTCAGTTATGTAGCAAGTTTTAAGACAGCTTAGGTTAATGGAAAACTTGACTTAATTTTGCACTCTACCAAGAGATAAAAAAAAAATGGAACATTTCATTTATGGCATTTTCTTCACTAATATTGTACTAGACAATTTAATAAAATGATGGGGAAATTTGGGAATAGGTTTTTCTGAAAAATTTGAGGAAAATAACATAACAAATAAGGTTCAGATAATAAGGTAACAAACAAGGTCAGATAATTGCATATGAATTTGGTGGAGGGGCACTAATAATACAGATAATTTTCCCTGTTCTAGGATCAAAAGGAAGGAGAGGAAGACCTCCCCTATCAGTGAACTTGGGGAGGGGCATGCATGGAGAAAGAGAAGGGAAGGTGGGTTTGAGAGGGGAGAAGGAAGGGGTTAATGGGGGGGATACAAAGTGAATTAATAAAAATTAGAATAAAAATATTTTTTTAAAAAGAGTATTTTTCTGTGGCCTGATAATACTGCTTCCTCCTCAGGGGGAGGTAATTAAAGAGCAGGCCAATCAGTTCATGTCAGAAGCAGTCCCTGTTAACCCACTTGGACACTAAACTGCCATGGGCTACATCTGTGCAGGGGTTCTAGGTTATCTCCATGCTTAGTCCTTGGTAGGAGTATCAGTCTCAGGAAAGACCCCTGTGCTCAGATTTTTTGGTTCTGTTGTTCTTGTGGAGTTCCTGTCCTCTCCAAATCTTACTGTTTCCCACTTCTTTCCTAAGATTCCCTACACACTGCCCAAAGAAGAAGACAATGCAGCCACTTCTGATGAGACCTAATTGACTAGGATCAGAAAGAAGGAAAAGAAGACCTCCCCTGTTGATGGACCTGGGGAGGGCATGCATGCAGAGGGTGGAGGAAGGGAGGGATTGGGACTAGAGGAGGGAGGGAACCACAGGAGGAATACAAAGTGAATGAAGTGTAATTAATAAAAATTTTTAAAAAGAATTTTTAATTACATTTAGTTATTTATTGTGTGTGTGTGTACGTGTATGTGTTTGTGTGGTGTATGTCTGTGTCTGTGTCTGTGTCTGTGTGTGTGTCCCACAGCTTGTGTGTAGAGGTCAGAGGACAAGTTGTGGAAGCATATTCTCTCTTTTTCACTATGTGACTCACAATGTTCAAACTTATGCCCTAGGATATGACAGAAAGTGTGTTTACCAGCTGAGCAATCTCACCAGCTCAAGTTGAAGCACATATATGAATAATGAAAGTATACTTTGTGCAATAATGAGTGGTTGTTAAACACTGAGAACTATTTTAAATAATATTACAATGTTACCATTTGATAGATACATTACAGTTCTAGCTAACTTGCATGAAAGTTTACTTTCAAGGTATTTCTAAATTTGGAATAAAATTATTGTATAAGAGAAGGATAAATAAAAAAGAGAAAGATAAGTAAATATGTTTTTAAAAAATAAGATGATGGTAGATAGATTGATAGATAGATGATAGATAGGCAGATAGATAAGGAAACAAAACGATTAGTATTTTTAGGATATCTGTATTTTTTAAATGGGTAGCTAATTTTTAAAAATATATTAATGTTGTTTCCCACTTTTTTTTTTTCCAACTGATTTAGAGTATCTGATTTTATGTTGAGGTCCTTGATCCACTTGGACTTTAGTTTTGTGCAGGGTGATAAATATGGATCTATTTTCATTTTTCTGCATGTAGACATCCAGTTGGTCCAGCACCATTTGTTGAAGATGCTGTCTTTTTTCCATTGAATGGATTTGGCTGCTTTGTCAAATATTGAGTATTCATAGGTGTGTGGGTTTATTTCTGGGTCTTCTATGCGGTTCCATTGATCCTCCTTTCTGTTTCTATGCCAATACCATGCAGTTTTTATTACTGTTGCCCTGTAGTACAGCTTGAGATCGGGAATGGAGATACCTCCAGATGATCTGTTGTTGTACAGGATCGTTTTGGAGATTCTGGGTTTTTTGTTTCTCCATATGGAACTGAGAATCTTTTTTTCAAGGTCTGTAAAGAATTGAGTTGGTATTTTGATGGGAATTGCATTGAATCTGTAGATTGCTTTTGGCAGGATGGCCATTTTCACAATATTAATCCTACCAATCCATGAGCAGAGGCTGAGATTCATAACCAAACTTTGGGCACAGTACAGGGGATCATATGAAAGAAAAGGGAGTTAGTAAGACCTGATGAGGATAGTTTTTTTTTTTCTTATCTACCACTTATCTTTTATTTTATCTTTTTTCATTAATTTTTATTTTTTATATTAATCACAGGTTATTTACTTTGTATCCCAGTCATAGCCCTCTCCCTCATTCCCTCCCAATCCCACCCTCCCTCCCTCAATTCCTCCCTGCCCCTTTCCAAGTCCACTATATGGAAGGTTAAACTTCAGAAAATGATATCTTTATGAAATACAGAATGGACATTTTGGTTTAAAATTTTGGAGAAAGTAATTATATTAGGAAAAGGGATAATGCTTCAAGCTCAGATTCTAAAAATAAAAAAAGCAGAGATGGACTTTGGGCAGCAGGTTATAAATGTACACTAAAGCTTTTCTATTCTTATGTCCCAAACACAGAAAGAAGAAACAACAAAAGAGCATTCATTGATCAACGTTATAATGCTGTCAGGTTCCTTCCTCCACATTTGATAGCTTTCTAGTTTGTCTTCCAAATACAATCCTTCACAAAGGACCTTATGGTGTGGTCTCAAGGATGAAATAAAGACCCATTTTGATATACATGAATTCTAACGTTTGAGAGTATCTAGAAGTGTGCATGGTGCATGTATCCGTCACATGCCCAGGACTGCATGCAGCAAGGGTTCATATCTGCTGTAATAATAGAGTCATTGAACAGCTAGCAAGACAAATGCCAAGGAACTGGGATGGGCTTGGCACCATTTCTGTGGAAAAGCCATCTTATGTAAATAGTATGTCACTGAGCTAAAGCCTTTTATCTTCATGGACATCTCTTCCTGTGTTTCCTCAGATTTTGTTTCCTTCCATACAGCTTGCTGAGTGGACTCTATCTTACTCTATCAGGATTAAAATGTGGGCATATTAAGCACCATCTTAATGCGTTATTACAAAATGAAATGAGCTTCTAAGAATGTTTCAGAATTAAAATAATATTTTTTAATTCAAAGCTTTGCTTTGAAATAATCTTCATTTTTCTATGGTATCAGTATTTATGTAATTCATACAATGCCTGAACAACATTAGTTCTGGCCTAATCTTTAAATATGTTATATTTATCATACTTTTAGATTTAAAATTGTCACCAACATGTTTACATGTGGAGATTTATTAAATATTGAATCAAATGCTATAGAAAAATAAACATTACTTATTTATTCTAATAATAAAATGATAATAAGATCAATAATAATAAAACAGTAAAATGATTCCTCACATTTGCTATAACAAATATGCAAGATGTTAGAAGTGTTTCACTTCCTTTTTCTTTTTTCTTGTTTTTGGTTTATTTTCTTCCACTTAATGTTATTGTACAAACAACAAGTGTCAGTGCTGACTGTATTCTGAGACACACATGCCTTGCTCGATGGAAGGCTGAAGGTTAGAAATCTAGTTGTTTTTTTTTTTTTTATGTTACCAAAAGTGAATTCAGAAATCTGAAATCCTCTTTACTTTATATTCAACTCTGTTAATTTTGAGTAAGATGTCATATATGTAAAAAAAAAATTGGTACATTTGGTACAATTGATTTTCTAAAGCACAGAATGATTCTTCTATGCTGTGTGTACTTACAAATCTAGTGTTGCTCTTTGCTTAAGTTAAACCAAACAACTAAAAAGCTTTTTCACTTCTAAAGTGAAAGGATGGAATAGTTCTGGTTTATGTGACACAAATGGTTAATTTGAATGCACAGTGATAAGGAAAACAATGAAAGACAGTAATAGGGCTGTCAGTGCCAATTGAACTAAGACAATTGTGCCAGCAGTTGGAATGCCATATGGAAAAAATGAAGCCTGCTTTCATAACCAGGATGGAGAAAAATCTGTCAAGGGTTATTTTCGTTGCATATTCATGACCTGATAAATTGTGTTAATTGCTAAAAGAATGAGAAATCAACCAATAATGAATTTATTGTGATGGGAATATGACTAGTTGAAAATAGAAATAAAAATTTTACAATCTATTCAGTTGGAAGATCAATGTTTTGAGTCCTCTCATTTAAAAACAAGTGAAGAAAAATTTATTTTGGCCATAATAATATATATTTGATAAATCTTCCTACATTTATAGATATTAGTGTCCCATAAATATTGAGTCATTAATCCTATAAATTTTAAGAGATACACAAATATATGGAGGTTTGAAATAGTCACACACATTAAATGACCATGATAATGGGTAGTGTATTAGTTTGTAAAGAACTGTATCTGGGGAATCTGTTGCTAGAAAAACAATTTACTTGTGTTGTGTTTATTGCTAACTTTTGAATAAACATAAAAGACATAAAACTAGTTCCATGACAGAAGTCTTCTGTGTTTAAGCTAGCTGCTTATCTTTTACTTAATTGATTGCATTCCTGGAAATTGCTCAAATATCTGTGTCATCTAACTCACTTCTGTACTCAATTCTTCCTGTACTGATAGAGGGTATTCTTCTGTTTCAACTGTTCTTGATGTTCTCTCCTGACTCGAGAAAACAGACCAAATTTTGATGTCAAACCTAAATTATTAACTTTGTATTTATCTATAAAAATATATAAGTAATATACACAAATCTTACACAGAGGTACTCGTAAGATAACTGTAAATATCCCTCCCCCCCTTTAGGGATCTGTCATTCACAGACACATGAACTGGTTCTATCATTACATGGTAGGTCACTGGTAGTACATTTTCTGATGGGTCAATTCTGTTATTCATTTCACTTAGCATTCTTGATAAATAATATATTGTTTCCTAACTAAGGTATGTACAATGAAGATTAGATTTGGAAAATTTAATTTGAATTTTCACTTAACAGTTGGATATTTTCAAAGTTAACATTGATTTACTTCTAGAAATTTCACAGCTGTTGTGGGCTGGATGTAAGTTAGCTCTCGAAGGGTTCATGTGGTTCATTTTGGAGGATTAACCTCATATTAAAGACCTGATACATGTGGGACCTTAAAGAGCTGAAATATGATAACAGATCCTTGAGTAGCTCTAAACATCAGCTCAAAAAGGTAAAGTAGTTCAATCAATACTTTTTCTCAATTTCAGACATTAAAAAAGATGGAAAATAGGAGAAAATATGTGGAGATATTAACATATGAATCCACTTATACAAATAGACCTTTCCAGATTACAAAATATACAGGTAATCATTCTTCCTTCCTTCTCTAATCATTCTTCTATTCTTCTATTCACTCTTTTTATTTTTTTCACTCCTTTTAGCAGTACATTTCTTATACTTCTTATTTTAATGGATGGATTTGCTTGAATTTATTATTTGGTTGTTATTTCTACTTTTTTACTGGTGATGTGTTTTTCTTCTGTTAGAAGCACAGTAGTAATTGTCCATCACACATTTCATCCCACAAGTAAAAACCCTGTGTTTGAATGGTGGGCTAGAGCATTCCGGAACAGATACATACTATTCCTAGAATGGAACAGTAAATTTACCCATGCCCTCTAATTCTTTGTTTTTCTTTTTCTTGTATGGATAACACTAGACTTCTTTCTCATGGTTAAACTCTTTCTCCTGCCACCCCCAACCCCGGACAAGAGGTAAAGTTGGGAATTGATGCAGGAAATGATAAGAAATGAAGTCTAGTTACTGGATGCTTGAAAAACCACAGGTAGAACAACTGTAAGGATCTCTGCACTCACATATTTATTTTATTATTTTATTTTATAGCAGTGAAATTCTGACTCTACTGCTTAGATGTCCAAGACTGCACAATCTAATTCAATAACTGTGAGCTTTTCTGAGAATGGACCACTTCTAAATCTTAAATATTGTAAGAATTTTTTACACTTTAAGTCTTCTAGATTTTGTGAATTCAAGAAGGATTGTGATTGGTTGACTTTGTTTCACTTGCATGAATGATTATTTTACCACAGAGAAGCATTGCTAATTTGCTAGGAAGTCTGTTTCAAATCCTGAATACCACAGTGGACAACAACTATTGAATATTGGGAAATAAAATTTCCTCTTTGGGGAAATGTCTTAATTTGTATTCAATTGCCTAATTAATGGTCATAAATCTTCTGTACCAGAAATGACTACAACCAGGAGAAACCACTGTGTATAAAGATATAAACATAGTTAATTTCCATTTCATTGGAGTTTTCAATGATCCCCTGAGATCTGATTAAGCAATCATATGGCCCTTAGCAGTGCTTGTAACTAGTCCAGGGCATTTGGGAATGCTACCCACTATGTGGTAAAAATTCATTAGCAGTATTTTATCTCCATTTATTAAGTATCTACATAGAGAAAACATTGGGGCTTTTAAAGGTTATTTTTATAAACCAATCACTGAAAAAAATTAAACTGAATGATCTCTTGAGTGATGGTGGAAAGATATATAGTTCTTAAAGGGCTAAAAGATTCTATTGGCCAATTCAGCTCAGATATTAAGAACATCTGTTCACAGAAATTTTGTTTTGGTGCATCATATATATTAGTAGGAGACGATGTTAGTTGAAATTTTTAGGCTAAATGAGTACCTTTGTTTTTACACATGAATTTGCTAAATGCTGGTCTTAGGTTTCTATGCCATTCATTCATTTCAACTTTCAAACTGTAAAACATTTATGATTCTATCAAAGTTGAATATCAGCTGGTGCCTTGGATTCATTGGTTGATTCCCTTTAGATTTGAAAATCCACAAGTGGTATCATTTTGTGGGGTAAGCAAAAATATAATAGTTACCATTTCTTTGGCTGATTTCTTGAGGTCACTGTCAATATATACTATAAATTAACTCATGTAATGCAAACCATAAATCTGTGCTATAGGTTTCCTGTGGTTTGCATTCAAGACTCATGATAAAATTTGTTCAGTATGACAGATTTGAAAAATTATGGGACTCTGAAGTTTCTATGGAATCCAATAATTCTGAATGAACTTGGCATTTCTGAGCACACATTAGTGTAAAGTGAGACTAAGGCTCAGGCCCTGTTCATCCCTCTGCATTTTCGCTAAGAAAAAAACATCCAGTTTTGGACTTCTAACCTCAGAAACTGTGAGGTTAATAAACTGCTTTTTGTATAAATTAATCTCTTGTTTTATTTTATAACAGTAGTAATGGACACAATAACAGATCTACCCACTTTTCAAATGAGAAAACATCTTTCAGCAATGTCTGGCCTAAGAATGCATAGCTAGAAATGATGAAGATGTTATTTGAATTCATTCAGCAGATCCCAGATGCAGTTTGGATGCAACCTGCATTTTTGTTTATTGACACCTGAATGAGCTTTTAGATATATTTTTTTGCATTCTGTAAAAGTTCATGCTTCATGGTTGGCCCCACAACCAAGGGTAGGTCAATACAAACTGGACTCTGTGGATTATAAAATGAGAAGGAGAAAGAAGATCAAATTGAATGATTAGAGCTATGAGTGAATCTGGGAAGAGATATGAAAATATGGGTTAATCTGATCCAAATAGAGTATATGACCATTTTGAATAAATGATGAAAATATAATTTTATGAGTCCTAGTATCTGCTTTGATACACTGCTAGTCTCTCAGGGGCCTTCCGAGGTAAGCTCCTGTCCTGTTACTTGTTTTCTTCTATGTCCAATGCACCTCCCATTTGTCTTTCTAAGTGAGGATTGATCATCTTACCCTGGGTCCTCTTTCTTGTTTATCTTCTTTAGCTGTATAGATTACATTATGTTTATCATATCTTATAGGACTATATGAGTGAGTATATACAACCAAACCTTCAGCAGAGTGCAGGGAAACATGAAAAAAGGGGGAGTTTGTATGACATGGAAAGGATAGGATCTCCATAAAGACCAAAAATATCTGGGCACAAGGGTCTCTTCTGAGACTGACACTCCACCAAGGACCATGTATGGATATAACCTAGAACCTTTGCTCGGATGAAGCCCGTGGTAGCTCAGTAACCAACTGGTTTCTCATAGTAAGGGGAACAGGGACTATTTCTGACAGGAACTCAATGGCAGGCTCTTTGACCTCTTTGACCTCTTTGACCACCCCTCAAGGGAGAAGCAGTCCTGCTAGGCCACAGAGAAGGACTTTGTAGCCAGTCCTGAAGATACCTGATAAAACAGGATCAGATGAAAGGGGAGGAGGCCCTCCCCAATAGTGGACTTGAAAGGAGCAGGGAGAAGATGAGGGTGGGAGGGAATGAGGGAGCAAATACAGCTGGGTTACAGAGTTAATAAAATGTAACTAATAAAAAAAAGAAAATATAATTTTAAAATATAAAGTAATAAAAGTAAATGTATTATACCTGCTCTATTTCATTACTCAGGTATTCAAGAAGAAAATGTGTAGAAGATACAAGAATTGATGAATTTTGGCTGAAGAAAATTAAGAATACAAATTATTATTTGTATTTTTAAACTTCAGCTTAACATAGAATATAAAAAAACAAATCCTTAGGTGTTTTAGGATGTCTGTGTTTTAAAAGTATCCAGGTAATTAAAAAATATTAATGTAAAACCAACTTTAGTCATCATCAGTTTTCTTATTTTCCTGTCACACATGTTATTTTTAATTTAACATATATCAACAGATGCACTATATCACTTGGTGATTTTCATAATTATTGTCAATGATTTACCATCTTTTAAAGTGCTGCAGATATAACTCAGGGCCTTATGCACAGCTGGTGAGTTTTGAACAACAAACATCTGCACTATGCTTTCAAACATATCTCAAAAAACAGCCACCCATTTTTTTCTTCTTGGAACTACTAATTGGTCACTGTGAAGGCTAATGTAATATTTTAATCTTACAGTGTAACAAAAGAAACAAAGAACTCTTTAAGTAAATCACATTGCATAAAATCAGGAGGAAAAAAAAAGGTCACAATCAATCCTATTTAGTAGTAGCAATAATGTGAAATTGCTTGTAAGGTCTAATGTGTGCCTTTTTATGACCCAACATGCAATATGAACCAGTAAAACTAACCTAAAATAATAAGCAATGCCTACTAACATTGTGAGTCTTATATGTTACCGCTGTAAAACAGAATCATTGATCTTTGATCTTAATTACTATTATTCCTTTAAGCCATGGTGGCAAATAAAATTGCTACTGCCCTCTAGAGAGTCTGTTTCCTTGAACTGCTTCTGAGCCTTGAATTATGAGAGAGCAAAACCAGTTCAAACATTACAGCAGTGTACAGCTAGTTTAACTACTAGAGAGTAAATGGTATCAGTTCCCAGTAAAAATGGCAGGAATAAGTGAGGTGTTTATCAGATTTTCTAGGCAAACATTCCCATTGTTAAGAAGAATGTATATAAGAAGACCTAATATTGCCTTTACTAAAGTCAGATGGAAGGGGATATCCTCCCTTATTAGTGGACTTGGAGAGGTGCATGTGAGGAGATGAGGGAGGAAGGGTGGGATTGGGAGAGAATGAGGAAGGGGGCTAGAGCTGGGATACAAAGCGAATAAAATGTAATTAACATAAAAAAATAAAAATTTAAATAAAAAAGAAGACTTAATAGCAACAGGTGTGACAAGAAAATATGAAAAAAAATGAGGACTAAGGTTTTACATTAATATATATATATATATATATATATATATATATATATATATATATATAAAATTTTATTTTTCTTTTTAGTTACATTTTGTTAACTCTGTGTCCCAGCTGTATCCCGCTCCCTCATTCCCTCCCCAACTCCACACTCCCTCCCTGGTCTCCTTCCTGCCCCTTTCCAAGTCTACTGATAGGGGAGGACCTCCTCCCCTTTGATTTGACCCTGTTTTATCAGGTACCTTCAGGGCTGGCTGCAAAGTCCTCCTCTGTGGCCTAACAGACTGCTCCTCCCCTGGGGGGAGGGGGGGTCAAACAGCCTGCCCTTGAGATCCTGTTAGAAATAGTCCGTGTTCCCCTTACTTTGGAAAACTACTTGGTTACTGATCTACCACGGGCCACATCCAAGCAGAAGTTCTAGGTTATATCCATAGATGGTCCTTGGTTGAGTGTCAGTCTCAAAAAAAGACCCTGTGCCCTGATATATTTGGTCCTTGTAGAGCTCCTATCCTTTCCATATCATACTAACTTCCCTTCTTTCATATGATTCTCTGCACTCTGCCGAGGGGTTGGTTATGAGTCTTAGTGTCTGCTTTGAAACACTGCTAGGTAGAGTCTTTCAGATGCCTTTTGTGGTAGACTCCTGTCATATGTTCAATGCACATCCCATTTGTCTTTCTAAATGAGGATTAATCACCTTTGCCTGTGTCCACTTTCTTGATTATCTTCTTTAGGTGTGTAGATTTCATTATGTTTATCATATCTTGTAGGTCTATATAAGCGAGTATGTACCAAGTTTGTCTTTCTCCTTCTGGGATACTTCACTCAGAATGATCTTTTCTAGATCCCACCACTTGCCTGCAAATTTCATGATTTCCTCCTTTTTGATTGCTGAGTAGTATTCCATTGTGTAAAAATACCACAATTTCTGTATCCATTCCTCCCTTGATGGACATCTGGGTTGTTTCCAAGTTCTGGCTATTACAAATAAAGCTGCTACGAACATGGTTGAACAAATGTCCTTGTTGTGTACTTGAGCAAATTTTGGGTATATACCTAGGTGTGGTATAGCTGGGTCTTGAGGTAGCACTACTCCTAGTTGTCTGAGAAAGCGAGAGATTGACTTCCAAAGTGGTTGAACCAGTTTACATTCCCACCAGCAATGGAGGAGGGTTCCCTTTTCTCCACAACCTCTCCAGCATGTGCTATCACTTGAGTTTTTCATCTTGGCCATTCTGATGGGTGTAAGGTGAAATCTCAGGGTCGTTTTGAGTTGCATTTCCCTGATGGCTAATGAGGTTGAGCATTTCTTTAAGTGTTTCTCTGCCATTCGATGTTCCTCTTTCGAGAATTCTCTGTTTAGCTCTGTTCCCCATTTTTTAAGTGGATTACTTGTTTTGTTGCTTTTCTGCTTCTTTAGTTCTTTATATATACTGGATATTAGCCCTCTGTCAGATAAAGGGTTGGTGAAGATTCTTTCCCAATCTGTAGGCTGTCTATTTGTTTTGATGACAGTGTCTTTTGCTTTACAGAAGCTTTTCAGTTTCATGAGGTCCCATTTATTGATTGTTGCTCTTAGAGCCTGTGCTGTTGGTGTTCTGTTCAGGAAGTTGTCTCCTGTGCCAATGAGTTCTAAAAAAATCAGAAGCCCTCTTGTATACCAAAGACAAAAAAGGTGAGAAAGAAATTAGGGAAACAACACCCTTCTCAATAGCCACTAATAACATAAAGTACCTTGGTGTGACTCTAACCAAGCAAGTGAAAGACCTGTTTGAGAAAAACTTCGAGTCTTTGAAGAAAGAAATTGAAGAAGATCTCAGAAGGTAGAGTTTTTCAGAGGCCCTCTATGGTAGGTTCCTGTACTGTTTTCTGTCTTTTCTTTCTGTTCCCTCTCTTGCTTTCTCCTTCTTCCAATGTTTTTCCCCTTTGTCTTTCTAAGTGGGGATTGATCCTCTTACCACAGGTCCTCCTTCTTCTTGTTTAGCTTCTTTAGATTTTAGTATGTTTATCCTATCTTATAGGTCTAATATACACTTATAAGTGAGTATATACCATGTGTGTCTTTTGGTTCTGGGATACCTCACACAGGATGATCTTTTCTAGAGCCCACCATTTGCCTGCTAATTTCATGGAGAGTACAGAAGCTGCACAAGAAGAGCAACAGAACCAAAATATTTGGACACAGAGGTCTTTTCTGAGACTGATACTCCAACCAAGGTATTCATGGATATAACTGAGAACCCCTGCTGATATGATGTAGCACATGGCAGCTCCCTGTGGGGAACAGGGACTGTCTCTGACATGAACTCAGTGGCTGGCTCTTTGACACCCCTCACCCCCTCGAGGGAGAAGCAGCCTTGTCAGGACACAGAGCAGGACATTGCAGCCAGTCCTGATGAGATCTGATAAGCTAGGATCAGATGAAAGGGGAGGAGGACCTCCCCATCAGTGGACTTGAAGAGGGGCATGAGAGGAGATGAGAGAAAGAAGGTGGGATTGGGAGAGAATGAGGGAAGTGGCTACAGCTGGGATGCAAAGCAAATAAAATGTAATTAATATAAAAATTTAATTAAAAAACTAACAAGTTATTCAAGATTCAAAATATATTGTTTGAATAACTACAGAGGTTTTTGTTTCCTCACCAGAAATTTTGAGTTTCTAGTCTTTTTCAATGTCTTCTCTTACTTAAATTGAAAGTAGTTTTTGTGTTAAGACTTTAACCCTCAAATATTCAAAGGAAATTCTATTTTTTATTTTTTATTTTAGAAATTCCAGATGTCCATCAATGGAGGAATAGGTACAGAAATTGTGGTATTTTTACACAATGGAATACTACTCAGCAATCAAAAAAGAAGAAATCATGAAATTTGCAGGCACATGGTGGGATCTAGAAAAGATCATTCTGAGTGAAGTATCCCAGAAGGAGAAAGACAAACATGGAATATACTCGCTTATATAGGTGTAAAAGATATGATAAACATAATGAAATCTATACACCTAAAGAAGATAATCAAGAAAGCAGACACAGGGTATGATGATCAATCCCTATTTAGAAAGACAAATGGGATATGCATTGAACGTATGACAGGAGTCTACCACAGAAGGCATCTGAAAGACTCTACCTAGCAGTGTATCAAAGTAGGTACTAGGACTCATAACCAAACCCTCGGCAGAGTGCAGGGAATCATATGAAAGAAGGGGAGTTTGATGTGGAAAGGATAGGAGCTCCACAAGGACCAAACATATCTGGGCACAGGGTCTTTTCTGAGATGGACACTCAACCAAAGACCATGAGAGGATAAAACCTAGATCCTCTGCTTGGATGTGACCCGTGATAGCTCAGTAATCAATTGGTTTCCCATAATAAGGGGAACACGGACTATTTCTAACAGGAACTCAATGACTGGCTCTTT
Organism: Psammomys obesus; assembly: GCF_907164565.1. Classification (NCBI taxonomy): domain Eukaryota; kingdom Metazoa; phylum Chordata; class Mammalia; order Rodentia; family Muridae; genus Psammomys; species Psammomys obesus. The sequence continues at coordinate 2,209,371 of NW_026596117.1, read as the reverse complement.
GACCTCCCCACCTCCCAAGGGAGGAGCAGTACTGTTAGGCCACAGAGGAGGACTTTGCAGCCAGTCCTGAAAATACCTGACAAAATGGAGTCATATGAAAGGGGAGGAGGTCCTCCCCTATCAGTGGACTTGGAAAGGGGCAGGGAGGAGATGAGGGAGGGAGGGTGGGACTGAGGAGGGAATGAGGGATACAGCTGGGATACAGAATTAACAAAATGTAACTAATGAGAAAAATAAAATAAAAAAAAATTCTAGTAAACAAAAGGAGAAAGGATCAAGGGAAGAAATTCAAAGAAAGAGGAAGGAATTATGAAATGAAAATAAACAACAATGATGTAATAAACCATAGGTGTTAAATCTCAGTGTACTCACAGTTTGACAGAAGCAGCTTGGACATTGATCCATGTTTTTACTGCATTAAAGTAGAATAAGGTCACCTGATATATGAAGTATGTGACAAGATCTAGCCAGGGTTCACTAAGGTAAAACTACAACTGCAGCCTTTCTTCCTCTTAATTCCCAGTCTAATTTGAAATTTAAGTACATTTCCAATAAAGTGAGACAAATTCCTATTATCCCATGAAAACATGGATTATGTTACAACACATTTCCTATCAATGGAGAAAAATTTTTATTACTTAACACTAACGTGCTGAAACCATTAGTATACCCTTTTAGACTTAAAATCAAATGTGTGTGTTATGTGCCTACAGCTCCCAAGGGGGATTATAAATGGTGTCATAATGCACTGTGGATCCATTAGTAGCAGCATGGTGTTCAACCACAGGTCTTGCTAATGGTTTAAATTGAAATAACACTTTATATGTATACATTTTTAGTTCAAAAGGAGATAGTGAAAGAGAGAAAATGAAAAAGAAAGAAAAGGGAATGGAAGGAAGAAAAGAGAGGGCAAAGAGAGAAATTATAATGTTCTCCTTGGATTCAGGAGAATAACCAGCTTAAAATTTTGTTCCTTGTAATTCAAACATGACTCATAGAAAGGAAAATAAACAAATACTGTATGATCTAGAACTTTTGGGAAAAGTTGTCTATCAGGCAAGAATTAATAAAAAAGCTTAGTCTATGTAAACTTATTCAACATATTCCTTTTGATTAGACAAATGAGAATTGTAACATTTAAAATTTGGGCATATAACCTAATTTGGGATAGATATATCAAGACATGCTAAAGACTGCTTATATAAATCTAGTACAGAAAGAGCTAATTGGCTTCTCAGTGTGAGTTACAGCACCACCTTCGTAAGAAAATTGTTATAATTACTATAACAAGAGGGTAGTAGAAACTTTATAGTTAAAGACACAAACTACACTTTTTCTGGTAAAAGCAGAAAACAAAATATAGTATAATCTTTATGGGAAATAATTGATACCATCAATTCTCTTTCTTTCTTCCTTTCTTTCCTTCCTTCCTTCCTTCCTTCCTTCCTTCCTTCCTTCCTTCCTTCTTTCTTTCTTTCTTTCTTTCCTTCTTTCTTTCTTTCCTTGTTCTATCTTTCGTGCTTTCTTTTTTTCTTTCTCATGCATTCAAAGCCTGGAAGGTAAGCAAGTGATAGCCCTACTTAAAATGTATCTTATGCAACCCAAACATGGTTCTCTCTGACTATGAATACGACAAATGGAATAGTGAAGAGGACATTTCTAGAGAGCTCTCTGGTTCACAAAACTTACTTTATTCATTAATAATATTTATTATAATAACTATTATTATTATTATTATTATTATCTGTGTGTGCGCGCGTGTGCATGCATGCATGTATAGAACCCAAAATCTTTCCAAGAACTGTAGCTGCACTCCTGGTAACTGAAGAGTGTCCTAAGGCCACTGAGCTCCATTAGCACTGTGAATGTTTTTAGAGGCATGCTGAGAACAGTGATTCTGATCATTGTTTTCCCGGGAAAATATAGGCATATGTTCACTTATTCTGCCATGTTGCACTTAAGTGATTAAAAATTCATGTTCTAAGTAAGAAGCTGTTAAGTAGCTAATTATTTATTCTGTTTACAAGATATGCCCCAACTGGTTAGGGGAAATGAGTGCTGGGGCAGAAACAAGCATTAAGTATATGTAAGGTGGGGAGGGCAACATGTGGCCTGGTGAATAGGAGGTCATATAGCTGAATGAATAGCATAGGCACACAAACCACCCATTAAACAGAGTGTTCATATTTAGGAAATATGAAATATACTTTATTTCCTGACACTAACACACACAAAATCCATTTGATATCCATTGTCACAGACACTCAATTCATTATGTATCCCAAACTAGCTTGTTGAATTGAAGTACATTTAAATAAAATTGAATACATATCATAGTAATGAGAGTTCAAAAGAATAATTTTGGAAATTATTATCAGAATAAACTACAATAAACATATTTTAAACATAATGGACACCCATGAGTATAAGTGTGCATACTGAACTGTTAAAAATATAGTTAGAAGTGTGTTTAAAATGTTCTCTGAAAATTGCTAATTAAAGCATTTTATAAAGTCTCAAAATTAGTAAGATGGATGTGAATGTATGCTCTCCAAAGAAATTCAGTAGCGTTGTCAAATGTCTTATTATTCTAATGATTTGCATGAAGGACACACAAGCTGTGGAGTTGACGGTGACTGAGAATGGTATGGACTATTCAGGCTTATATCTGAGATAGCTGTCAGTGGGTCTTCATAAATCTGTTATACAGGACAAAAGATCTCAGTAGCACCAGGAGCTGGGGAGCAGTCTGGGAATATAGGATCTCAATGGCAGATCAGGCTTCAATCATTAATCCAAGTTCTGTTTGTAAACTGAAGGTCACTCAAGATTTCTGCAACAATAAATTGGATATTTCAAAATGAATATGTGATTAACATGTTCATTGAGAATTTCTGGAGAATAGGCTCCTCTCATCAATTAAATAAATACAAGTAACAAACATGATGTAATTTAAAATCATAGCATTTACATAGAGAAATAAAATTATATTCTGATATAATCAAATATTTATCATATTTTGGTAATTTAAGACAAACCATGCTGCCATCTTCTGAGTCAAGAGAACAAAACAAAATAAACTTTTTCACAAATAATTTTCCTTTATATCTTATGGCATAAGGTTGCCAAAGTTTTATTCCTAATAAGACAAGAGATTAGAAAAGAGCTGCTGATTTCAGCTACAGACTAAAAGTGCTGAATCAGGCTCTCATGGTAACATTAACAATATGTAAGAATTCCGTTCATCATATCATGTTTTAACCTGTATTTATGAAAACTTTTAGATTAGTACAAAATGAAATGTTCTGGTTAAAATCATCAGTGCAAATTCTCTGTGTCTTTATTTTACCTATTGCTGTTAGCATTCTGTTCCGTTCATTTTATAGTTGTACAACTCTGTGAGAATACTTTTTTATTTTTTAATATTAATTACAGTTTGTTAACTTCTTTTTTTTTTCTCATTTTGTTGACCTGTTTAGAGCTTATGAAACATCTATTGGTACACTAGTCAAATATCACTCTTGTACTGGTTTACATTTTATCCTGTCATTTGTCCATTTGTCCTACCTGGAAAATTGTCATTGATAATGTACTTAAGTAAATATGTAACCAATAAAATTATCAAACTCAAGGGACAACACATGCTGGAGAGGTTGTGGAGCAAGGGGAACCCTTCTCCACTGCTGGTGGGAATGTAAACTTGTACAACCACTCTGGAAATCGATCTGGCGCTTTCTCAGACAACTAGGAATAGCACTTCCTCAATATCCAGCCATACTTTGATTTGCATTTCCCTAATGGCTAATGAGGTTGAGCATTTCTTTAAGTGCTTCTCTGCCATTCGATATTCCTCTGCAGAGAATTCTCTCTTTAGCTCTGTTCCCCATTTTTTAAGTGGATTACTTGGTTTGTTGCTTTTCAGCTTGTTTAGTTCTTTATATATATTGGATATGAGTCCTCTGTCAGATAAAGGGTTGGTGATGATTCTTTCCCAATCTGTAGGCAGTCGCTTTGTTTTGATGATGGTGTCCTTTGCTTTACAGAAGCTTTTCAATTTCATGAGGTCCCATTTATTGATTGTTGCTCTTAGAGCCTGTGCTGTTGGCATTCTGTTCAGGAAGTTTTTTCCCTTACCAATGAGTTCTAGGGTATTCCCCACTTTTTTTTCCAGCCGATTTAATGTGTCTGGTTTTATGTTGAGGTCTTTGATCCACTTGGACTTCAGTTTTGTGCAGGGTGATAAGTATGGATCTATTTTCATTTTTCTACATGTAGACATCCAGTTGGACCAGCACCATTTGTTGAAGAATGGCCAAGATGAAAAACTCAAGGGACAACACATGCTGGAGAGGTTGTAGAGAAAGGGGAACCCTTCTCCACTGCTGGTGGGAATGTAAACTGGTACAACCACTCTGGAAATCAATCTGGCGCTTTCTCAGACAACTAGGAATAGCGCTTCCTCAAGATCCAGCCATACCACTCCTAGGCATATACCCAAAAGAGGTGCAAGTACACAAAAAGGACATTTGCTCAACCATGTTTGTAGCAGCTTTATTTGTAATAGCCAGAAGCTGGAAACAACCCAGATGCCCCTCAACTGAAGAATGGATGCAGAAACTGTGGTACATCTATACAATGGAGTATTACTCAGCAATGAAAAATAAGGAAATCCTGAAATTTGCAGGTAAATGGTGGGACCTGGAAAGGATCATCCTGAATGAGTTGTCTCAGAAGCAAAAAGACATGCATGGTATATACTCACTCATATAAACATACAATATAAATTAACCCACTAAAATCTGTACATCTAAACAAACTAAGCAAAAGAGAGGACCCTAACTAAAATGTTCAATCCCCATCCTGAAAGGCAAAGAGGATGGACATCAGAAGAAAACGAAAATAGGAAACAACCTCGGAACCTGCTACAAAGGGCCTCTGAAAACCAGAAGAAAACAGGAAACAACCTTGAAACCTGCCACAGAGGGCCTCTGAAAGCCTCTGCAGTATAGACTGTCAAAGCAGATGCTGAGCCTGATGGCCAACTTAGGGACAGAGTGAATGGAATTTTATGTAAGAAGTGGGAAATAGTAAGAGAAGGAGGGAATGGGAACTCCACAAGGAGAGCAACAGAACAAGAAAATTTGAACACAGGGAACTTCCCAGAGACTCATACTCCAACCAAGGACTATTCATGGAGATAACCTAGAACCCCTGCACAGATGTAGCCCATGGCAGTTCAGTGTCCAAGTGGGTTCCATAGTAATGGGAAGAGGGACTGCCTCTGACATAATCTGATTAGCCTGCTCATTGATCACCTCCCCCTGAGGGTGGAGCAGCCTTACCAGGCCACAGTAGAGGACAATGCAGCCACTTTTGGTGAGAACTGATAGACTAAGATCAGAAAGGAGAGGAGAACCTCCCCTATCAGTGGACTTGGGGAGTGGCATGCATGCAGAAAGGGGAGGGAGGGTGGGGTCGGGAGAGGAGGAGGGAGGGACTTATCGGGGGATACAAATGAATAAAGTCTAATTAATAAAAAATTAAAAAAATAAAAAGAATGTCAGTTCTCTCAGTATGATAATTGCTACCATTTTCTTCCTGTTACCAAATTATCATGATTCATCCCTAAACACACCTAGCAGCAATTATCTATTGCTGAAAAAAGGTATAAGATGTTTTAGGCTATTTTCACAGACTTATTTTTAACTTCACAAACCTAGGAAGAGTCACAGAGATTTTTATTAAAACGGTAAGGCTTTTTCTGTTGGACACAAACTTTTAAGGGTGAAAACTGCTGACTGTCTATATCTTCAGTTGATTGAAGGCACAATTCAGGATGCCCTACTGTTTTTCAAAATTCCCAAGTCTTCTCAAAACATGCTTTCCTTTATAAAATTATGTATTTTTACTTCACAGGTTTCCAGTTTGTAATAAAGAAAGCTTAATTATTGAATGAACCAAAACACAGAAGATCAAACCAAAACTGCACTTCAAGGTGACAAATGATTGAAAGACACAATAATATTTATTCATTCTTCTATATTATCATATCAAATACATCAATGACATATGAAAACAAAATAACCTTTGTCATTTTGGATCATTCAATTTGGAAAAAGATAAATTAAAATAACTAATTATTTAATCCATAATCCTAGTAAAATTATGTAAATGTTCACATCTTCAAATATTCTGCTTGGGAGACTGTATAATCACTCCAAAAAACCTTGTCTTATTCAAAAACTGCGTTTTACATTTTCATTTTTTAATTAATCATTTTTTAATTGTAGTTTATTTATTTTGTATCCCAGCTGTATCCCCCTCTCTCATTCCCTCCCAATTTTACCCTACCTCCATCTTCTCCTCCCATGCCCCTCTCTAAGTCCATTGATAGGGTCAGTTCTCCTCCCCTTCCATCTGAGCCTACCCTATCAAGTCTCTTCAGGATTGGTTTCATTGTCCTCCTCTGTGGCCTGGTAAAGCTGCTCCCCCCCTGAGGAGGAGCTGATCAAAGAGCCAACCCCTGAGTTCATATCAGAGACAACCCCTGTTCTCCTTACTAGGGAATCCACTTGGACACTGAGATGCCATGGGCTACAGCTATGCATGGGTTCTAGGTTATCTCCAGGCAAGGTCATTGGTTGGAGTATCAGTCTTAGAAAAGACCCCTGGGACCAGATTTTTGGTTCTGTTTCTCTCCCTGTGCAGATCCTGTTCCCTCCAGATCTCCCATCTCTCTTTTCTTTCATAAGATTTCCTTCACTCTGCCCAAAGTTTGGCTATGAGTCTCAGCATCTGCTTTAATACTCTGCTGGATAGAGTCTTTCAGAGGCCCTCCGTGGTAGACTCCTGTTCTGTTCCCTGTTTTCTCCCTCTTTCAATGTCCATCCCATTTGTCTTTCTGAATGAGGATTGAACATCTTACCCAGGGTCCTTCTTGCTTAGCTTTTTAAGGGTACATATTTTAGTATGTTTATCCTATATTGTATGTCTGATATCCACCTATAAGTGAGTATATACCACGTGTGTCTTTCTGCTTCTGGGATACCTCACTCAGGATGATCTTTCTAGTTCCCACCATTTGCCAGCAAATTTCATGATTTCCTTGTTTTTAATTGCTAAATTGTATTCTATTGTATAAATTTACCACAATTTCTGCACCCATTCCTCCACTGAGGGACATCTGAGTTGTTTCCAGATTCTGGATATTACAAGTAAAGCTGATACGAAACTGATTGAGCAAATGTTCTTATTGTATACTAGAGCATATCAAAAGCTGCCCTGACTTCTTACAACGCATGGATTGTTTCTACACTGTCAGAATTTACGCCACATACTTTTGATCATCATAAAAAACGACAACAACAAAACATTGTCATTGAAAATGAGTTAGTTGCAGAAAATAGCAAATAATTTGAAGTCAGATTCAATGAATATTTTGCGATTGAGCAATGTAAGGCTAAGTGATCAGTGAAAATCATAGAATTTGTTTGAAAGCATCTCAAAATAACTTATTAAAATATCCACTCTCAGCATCAAAACAATACGTTCATTCAAGTATGTAGCTTTTAAGAGTTGATACTCTGAAGCAAGATTCTAGTATAAATTTCGGCTGTGAAGTTGTAACAAAGTTATATAATACTGTTCAAGGCTTCCTGTCAGGAATGTAGATCCTAAATGTTACAATGGATTTATTATACTATTCACTGTTTAGGTATTTTTTTACTGATATTATTTTTTCTTTTTTCTATTTTTCTTAATAAATATTTTCTCCACTTTTTGTTGTATATATTCATTATATAATTTAACCTTAAGTGAGAAAATTTTTACATAATATTTATTTATGTTATATGTCAAATATATATTCTTCCACACCTCTGTTTCTTTCCTGTTGTAACCTTTTCAATTCAATAGTCATTTATTTTTCCCCTAGGTAGTTTCTCAACTACTTTAAGGTTATATAAACAAGCACATTTTTATGCATGTGTTTAAAATCTGAACATAAATGATAGAAAACACATTTGCTTTACTTAATCGGTTTACTGCACATAATATGTTTATCACAAGTTACTTCTATTTATCTCCAAATGACCTTTTATCTTCTTTATTATTGAAAAAATATTTACGTTCTCTCTATACAGCACACATATATACAAAAATGTGTGTTTATGTATGTGTATATATATATATCACAGGTTCTCATCCATTTCTCCGATTTTAGGCAAATACCTTTTTTTCTGTAGCTTAACAAATATTCACAATGTTTTAATAACCATCGATAAAGAAGTATCTATGCAATAACGCTGATCTGAAATATTTCAGGTAAATACTTGGTATTTAATTTTAGTTTTTAAAAAACTTCTGTGATGATTGTCTTAATGTCTTTGTTGCTAGAGTCTGAAACAAAGAGGTGTGAAACAAGGAGTTTCTTCTGGAAAACAATGTTTAATTATGCTAGCAGATTGGCCAGACTTCTGTTAGAAAGAACCAACCCTTTTATTATAAGATTTCTTTTCCTTCCACTTTCCCCTGGCAGGGTTGCCTTGCCTGGCCACAGTGGATGAGGATATGCTCAGTCCTGATGTGATTTGATGTGCTGGGGAGAGGGTCTCTCCTTTTCTGAGGGGAAAGAGAGAGGAGGAAGAGGAAGGAGGAAAAGAGGGGATTGGAAGGAGTGGATGGAGGGGGCACCATCTGGGTGTAATGTAAATAAACTTTATATATATATAACAATATATATATATATATATATATATGATTAGTTAAAGAGACAGGTCTATGTGATTAAGATTTCCTCCTTTCCTTGTTGTTTAGCTTCTTCAGGACTATAGATTTTAGTATGTCTAGCCTATGTTATATGGCTAATATCCACTGATAAGCGAGTATATGCCATGTGTGTCTTTCGGCTTCTGGGTTACCTCACTTAGGATGATGTTTTGGAGTTCCATCAATTTTTCTGAAAATTTTATGATTTCTTTGTTTTTAATAGTATTCAGTTGTGTAAATGTACCATAATTTCTGTGTCCTTTCCTCCCTGGAAGGACAGGATTGTTTCCAGATTCTGACTATTACAAATATAGCTGCTATGAACATAGTTGAGCAAATGTCCTTGCTGTATGGTTAGGCATATTTGGGATTTATGCCCAGAAGAGGTATAGCTGGATCTTGAGGTAGCCTTATTCCCAATTTTCTTAGAAAACACCAGATTGATTTCCAAAGTGGTTGTAAAAGGTTACATTCCCACCAGCAATGGAGGAGGGTTCCCCTTTTTCCATATCCTCTCCAGCATGCATCATCCCTTGAGCTTCTTTATCTTAGCCATTCTGATGGGTGTAAAGTGAAATCTCAGGGTTGTTTTCATTTGCATTTCCCTGATGACTAAGGATGTTGAGTATTTCTTTAAGTGTTTCTGCCATTTGATATTCCTCTATCAAAAATTCTCTGTTTAGCTCTGTACCCTATTTTTTTTTATTTCTCATTGTTTATTTATGAGATTACATTCATGGATTTTTAAATTAAATTTTTATTTTTATATTAATTACAGTTTATTCACTTTGTATCCTGGGATACACAGTGTACCCTATTTTTTTAATCGGGTTACAGGAGGACCCTAGAGAAGATACTTAATCATCTTTCAATAGGGCAAACAGTATAGACATGGAAAGCATTAGAAGACAGGAACCAGAACAGGAACCTAACACAGAAAGCCTTTGGAAAGTATCTACCTCGCAGGGTATTGAAGCAGATGCTGAGACTCATAGTCAAACTTTGGACATAATGCAGGGAATCTTATGGAAGAAGGATGAAATAAAAAGACATATAGAAGATTAGGATCCTATACTAATGGTGCTCCCAGACATGGTGCTCGCTGGTTGATGCCATCTTAAATCATTCTGTGTGATATATCAAAGAAGCAGGAAGACACACATGGTATACACTCACTTATAAGTGGACATTAGACATATAATGTAGGATAAAATCTGAACACCTAAAGAAGCTAAGCAGGAAGGAGGACCCTGTGTAAGATGATCAATCCTTACTCAGAAAGGCAAATGGGACAGACATCCAAAGAGAGACAAAACAGTGAACAGGACAGGAGCCTACCACCGAGGGCCTCTGAAAGAGTCTACCCTGCATGGTATCAAAGCAGATGTTGAGGCTCATAGCCAAACTTTAGGCATAGTGCAGGAAATCTTATGAAAGAACGGGAGATAAAAAGACCTGTAGGCGACAAAATCTCCACAATGAAAGCAACAGAACCAAGAAATCTGGGCACAGGTGTCTTTTCTGAGACTGATACTCCAACCAAGGACCATGCATGGAGATATCCTGGAACCCCTACACAGATGTAGGCCATGGCAGTTCAGTCTCCAAGTGAGGGTAAGGGGAACAGGGACTCTCTCTGACATGAACTGATTAGCCTGCTCTTTGATCACCTCCACCTGAAGGTGTGCAGCCTTTCCAGGCCACAGAGGAAGACAATGCAGCCAGTCCTTATGAGACCTGATAGGCTAGGGTCAGATGGAAGGGAAAGAGAATATCCCCTATCAGTGGACTTGGAGAGGGCCTTGGAAGGAGAATAAGGAGGTAAGGTGAGATTGGGGGAGAATTAGGGAGGGGGCTACAGCTTGAATACAAAATGAATAAACTGTAATTAAAAATAAAATTAAAAAAAGAAATACCTATTGGGGAAAAAAGCTCCAAGAAATCCAAAAACTCTGGGTCCAGGGGGTCCTGTTGAGGCCAATGTGCCAACCAAAGACCATACTTAGGGGAGACCTAGAAACCGTGCTCAGATTTAGCCCATGGACAGCTCAGTCTCTGCCTGGGTTCCCTAGTAAGGTGAACAGGGACTCTTTCTGACATGTACTCAGTGACCAGGTCTTTGACCAACTTCCTCTGAGCAGGGCAGGTGGGCTGCCTTGCTGGAACACAGAGGAAGAGGATGCAGTCAGTCCTGATGAGGCCTGGTAGGCTGGGGTTAGCTAGTAGGGGAGGAGGACCTCCTTCATCAGAGGACTAGGGCCGAGGCATAGGGGGAGAAGAGAGAAGGAGGGAAGTACAGGGAGGAGATAGGGGAGGGGGCTACAGCCTGGATACAATGTGAATAAATTGTAATAAATAATAAATAAATAAAAAAGAAAAAAGATTCTTCCTTTCTGTGGGCCTCAATCCATTTCCCAGAAGGTGGTATTGAACGCATATTGACCATTATGCTCACAAACATGCAAGTTCCATGAATCTCTCGTTGGCCTTTAAAGAAGGTGTAGTAAAGAATAGCCTATCATGGCCTACCTTGGTTGTATGGAGGCATGGATCACAGGAAGAAGGTTCATTCACACGCCCATAGAGGAGATGTGAATGGGAAGACAGATTAGCAACAATGAAAGGTAATAATTGATAATTTATAGAAAAGCTAAAAGAGTGCTAAAACAACACTTTCATCACATTTTCTGTAAACCTGGGGAGTGGCAGTTGGACCTACGGTAAAGACTAAAGAAAATATTTAAAATATATAAATGTTAAGGGCTGATAATATATATATGTACTCTATATATAAGCTTATGGTAATGATACATAAATAACATAAATAATATTAATATACTGACATTATACAAGACATGAACAAAACAGCCTCCTCCTTTCATTAAGCTGTCAAAACCTCAAGCATCTGTTAGGTATAGACTGTTTAGCTTCCAGAGTACTGGAACAAGGCTATAGTCTTCCAGAGCATCTCCAGACTGTCAGTCCATACAGCATCAACAGATAGGAATGAACTCTCGGACCTGAAAAGGTGGCTTTATTCTGTTGTGATGGGCCTCTATCACATGTTGACTAGTTTCCGTTGATAACATCAGTGTATGAGGCTTCTCTTTTTGTCCACATATGTCCCAGCATGTGTTTCATTTGTTTTATTAATTCCTCCTGTTCTCATTGGAGTGATATGAAATATCAATGTGGTATTAATTTAATTTCATGTTGTTTTATTTATATTTGTACTAGTTTTTTGAGGCTCACTATATGCCTCAGTCTTGCCTGGAACTTTTCTTGTTTTCCATTTTGAAGTCAGACATTTAGTTCTTCTCTTTCCTAGTAAGTAACAAAAGATTTATTAATGCCAATGTAAATGATAAACAGTTTACATATAATTTCAATTCTGGATTCTGTAATTAGTTCTCTTGCTTTTTACCACATTGATACAGTTGGAAGACTCTTCCTGTTTCTGTGATGGTTTGAATACAGAGGTAAGTGATGTCTGGAAACTTTTGATTTACCTCTAGCTGTTGATTTTTCTTAGTTGGGTTGAGTTAGTGTTTCAGTCACAGAAACACTTTCTTTTATGAAGGTGATTTAGCGAAAGGAAATCACAATGTTGTTAATTAATGTCTATTTCAAATATTTGTGAAAAGCCCAAGAATCTAACAAGAGTATAGAGACTCAGTTTTCTCTTTCCTAGGAAGACTAGTACACAAATGAGTGTTGATGGTTCCTGTGCAAGTGTGGGTCCACGCGTTTGACAGAATGAACTTTTTTCATTGTGAAATGCATATTTGTCAGGAAATAGTTTAGCTTCACTCGCCATGCTCATCCTCTATATATGTCCCTGAAGTTGAGGAATAGTTTTTACATTCTAGTTAAATCCTGTATGCTACAAGCCAAAGGAACTTTTATGATTAAAGATAAGTACTACTGAGAAAGAAAGAGAGGTAGGAGTTTCCTAGCATGTTTCATGATATAACATTGCTTTGGAAAAGTCCTTATAAATGTGCATTCTTCCATGGAAGTCTTACTTCCAGAACAAAAGTAAAGTTGGAAAATGATGTTATCAGTACAAGAAACTTAGGACCATTGAATGTACTATTGAAGATAAATATATAGTCATCTAGCTGAGAATAGGAAAGTCTTCTGAGTAATGAATCATTGGGCAATTACTGTGTATATCATAGTAGGTACATGTTTATATGTTTATTTAATAGCTTACACAGAACTAGACTTAACATGTTGGCATAAGGTGCTGCCCATTAGGTCACAAAACTGCATATCATGCTACTCTACTGACAATAAAAACTATGATGAAATCTAGTAAATATATAGCTTAATACCAGTGTTGTTAATTATGATACTATTTGGTGTTCAATGTGCAGTAAGCAGAATTGTTAGATTTTATGATACTTGTGAGTGTTGAACATTTTGTTACACAACTATCGCTCAAATATATTAATAACATATTGCAATATAGCACTAAAACACAATGAAAAATCTTAAAAAATACTTATATTTTCAATTGTGTTAGTTCATGGACCCAGCTTCTTTCAGAGTATACAGTATTTATTAGAATATCATTGTAATGTGTGTAAGTTTCAGAAGATACTAGTACTACAGTGATGGCATGGAAATAACATATAACCTATGAAAATTATAGAATAATAAAATTAAAGATGTTGCCAGTTTAAGTGTTTGTTACTTCTGTTATTTCATAGTGCACATATTCTAATTTTTAAAAATTGAACATGAAATATCTTATTACACAGTAGCAGTCTGATTCACTTGATGTCTACCATTTTTTTAATTGTATATTATTTCCTGTAACTGACTTAATGTATTGTTATTTTGTTCACTAGAACACCCACATACATCAAATTCTGTTGAAGTTTTTCTGGAAAAAATTATACTGAATGTTCAAATTTGAAATAAAATATGTTTCTAAAATTAGAAAAATGAGAAATATAATTATGATCACCACTATACTTACATTTGTAAGTTATATAGTTACTAGAAGTTATAGTACTTTTATTGTGAGTAGAATAGAGAGATATGAAACTCTGCAGACACAAACCACAATGAATGGCTTTGCAGGATGTACAAAGTTTGCAGTTTATATTGAGGGCAACTACCATTTGCCTGAGGTACCTAACCCACTCATAGGCTGGAATTCATTCTGGAACTGTAAAACAGGATAACAACCTATGGTTGTAGAGGGCATAAGCCTTAGGGGAGAATTTTCTACCCTCGTTTTCTTACTCTAACGTAACTTCTAACTTATTATGAATATAACTATCATCCCTTATCAAAGAAGCTTCTTTTCAAATAGACTTAGGCAACTGCAGAGTTCCACAACTGGTGAGGAACACAGAATAAGTAACTTTGAGGTGCCTAGTATTGATGGATACATTTTCCAGCTAGCCTCTACACTTGAGGCTCAGTGAACATTGTGGAAGAGGAGTTGCACAGATTATAATAGCTAAAGGACCAAGAAACCTGCTTGCCGAAAGTGTCTTCTAAACATAACAGGGATACTATACCCATGAAATCCCAGGAATCAAATTGCCTGGAAAAAAAAAAAAAGACTTATATAATGACAACATCATTAGGAATACCAACATGGATAGAAGTTTCATAACACCTCACACTAGATAAGAGCCACAGAAAATCAATGGCTGTTGAAAGAGAAAGAATCAGAACTCTTCTGAAAAGGGACCTCTGTTAAGTTCTCGACACCAACTGACTAACTAGTCTTATACACGTGTACATAAGAACAGCACTAAATGGACTTAGAAGACTATGTTTGTGGGAGAAGGTTGGAAGCATAACAATGATAGTTACAGAAGGAAACATTCTAAACTTGAGATGGAATGGGTGAAGACAGGAAAAGCTGGAGTCTGCAGAGGAAGGTATACAAACAATGTAAACATAGTACTCAAAGCTAAAAATAACATAAATTTAGAAAGGTAAAATGTCCCTGCTGTCTATTGTTCCCAAACATACTGACTTCCACAAGCACTGTGATTTGTTTTTCAAAAGGAAAAACTCAAGGGACAACACATGCTGGAGAGGTTGTGGAGAAAGGGGAACCCTCCTCCACTGCTGGTGGGAATGTAAACTGGTACAACCACTCTGGAAATCTATCTGGCGCTTTCTAAGACAATTAGGAATAGTGTTTCCTCAAGACCCAGCTATACCACTTCTAGGTATATACCCAAAGTTTGCTCAAGTACACAAAAGGGATATTTGCTCAACCATGTTTATAGCAGCTTTATTTGTAATAGCCAGAACCTGGAAACAACCCAGATGTCCATCAACGGAGGAATGGGTACAGAAATTGTGGTATTTTTACACAATGGAATACTACTCAGCAATCAAAAAGGAGGAAATCATGAAATTTGCAGGCAAATGGTGGGATCTAGAAAAGATCATCTTGAGTGAAATATCCCAGAAGGAGAAAGACAAACACGGTATATACTCACTTATATAGACCTATAAGATAAAATAAACATAATGAAATCTATACACCTAAAAAAGATAATCAAGAGAGCGGACATGGGGTAAGATTATCAATCCTCGTTTTGAAAGACAGATGGGATACGCATTGAACATTGACAGGAGTTTACTGAGCGCATTGGAAAGACTTTAACTAGCAGTGTTTTCAAAGCAAAGACTCATGACCAAACCTTTGGCAGAATACAGGGAATCATAAGAAAGAAGGGGAGTTAGACTGATGAGGAAAGGATAGGAGCTCCACAAGGACCAAAGATATCTGGGCACAGGGTCTTTTCTGAGACTGACATGCAACCAAGGACCATGTATGAATGTAACCTAGAACCTCTGCTCAGATGTAGCCTGTGATAGCCCAGTAACCAATTGGTTTCCCACAGTGAGGGGAACAAGGACTATTTCTAACAGGAACTCAACAGCTGGCTCTTTGGCCTCCCCACCCCCCAAGGGAGGAGCAGTCCTGTTAAGCCACAGAGGAGAGCTTTGTAGCCAGTCCTGAAGATACCTGATAAAACAGGATCAGATGAATGGGGAGGAGGTCCCCCCTATCAGTGGACTTGGCAAGGGGCACGGTGGAGATGAGGGAGGGAGGGAGGGACTGGGAGGGAATGAGGGATCGGGACACGGCTGTGGTACAGAGTTAATAAAATGTAACTGATAAGAAAAAAATAAAATACAAAAAAAAAAAACAAAAAAACAAAAAAAAAAGAAAAAAAAAGTAATAGGCACATTTCAAAGACTGGTTCTCTGAAGGTAAAGAGATAAAAATTGAGAAAGGCTTATTTCAGATAGCACAAAATTTGGAAAGATTGAACTGAATTCCAAATACAAAAATATATCCCTCTTAGCACCATGATGATCATGATCAAAGCCAACTGCTTCTCTATAATGCTAAAATAAATTACTGAAACTGTTCATGATGTTGCACTTAGTTCTAGGTATGGGTGATTTAAATAATTCCCAAATCATTATTCATGATGCATTGCGAAACTGAGTGGTGAGGCTGGGAGGATTGATGTGAAGATGGTTGAAGAATTTTTGAAAGTATGTATAACTTGATAATCAGTGAAAATTGCTTGCCAGAGAAAAGCTTGGATGGGGATGAAGCGTCCTTATTCTGAAAATAGATGCCTGGAAGATTTTTTTTTTCCTCACAGGTAGGTCAAATCATTACATGTCTTACTCATTTTAAATAATAACAGTTTGAACTGAGCACCATTTTCACATGACAGATAGAAACTGACTGTAGCTTGACACAGTGAGAATTCTGGTTTCTTCAAGTTTACTCACAATTATATGCCTCCTGTGTATCACAGGGGAAATGCAACCTTCAAGATGAACTACATTTTCTCCTGAGATTCTTTCATGAACTACAATATCAAAAATAGAAGAAGCACTGTTACAAAAATAACATATTATTCAAGGTTTTTTTCTATATTTAATAATGTTCTCATGCAGTCTCTTTGCTTTGTGTTTAATTCAACATCAAAGGATATAATTTCCTTCTGTTTAAGTAGCATATATTTGACTTAAGCACAGTGGATCAATAAGCAATTGCTGTTTTTAGGTCCTTCTACCTGAGGAAGACCTTTCTCTGCGCTATTGCTACAACTAAGGAAAATAGAAAGAAACCACTGATGCAAAGATTTGTAATACCTATGTAAGCACTTAATGAGAGAGGAGATAAACCAACCTATTTTCAAATAACTTTAATAGATTATCAGTGGTAATTAGGGACAATAGTAAGTCAACAGATAGAATAACCTAAAGAAAAAAATAGGGCACTTCTTTATACAAATACAACCTATTAATGCCAAACAAAAAGGGAAAGAAAAAAAAAATCATACATCAGAATGAGTAAGTGGTTTGGTGAAATCAGCAACCTCTCTGAATGAAAATCCAATTGTCTAATGTGTTCACTGGTGAATTCACATTACAGAATATGTTAAAGAAACTTATTGCCAATGTTCTCAAATGCTGTAAGAAAAGTGTATGAGCCAACATTATAAATGGGTATAGCTGAAGATAGACATTACAGAGCTAGTAAATTACATTAAGCACCACATAAGAAAGATCATACTCCTAGACCATGTAGGATTGATTGAGTCTAGGAATGCAAGCCTATATCACATACACAAATAACCGTAAAAAGTGGCCAAAGAATATAAGAAGCATAAGTGGATGTGTGCAGACAAATAGTATTTG
Source organism: Psammomys obesus (assembly GCF_907164565.1). NCBI lineage: Eukaryota > Metazoa > Chordata > Mammalia > Rodentia > Muridae > Psammomys > Psammomys obesus. The sequence goes on along the minus strand of NW_026596117.1, from coordinate 2,191,893 downwards.
GGCAGGCATGACATGCTTATTGTAGATGTGAACTCAAAACAGCTTTGATTTTATGTCTGGGACATCGACAAGGTCAAGGCAACAAAAATAGCTCTGGGTACAGGAGGGGATCATGAATTGCCACCCATACTTTAGGATCTACTGGAAACTGGTGGATGAAGTAGGCTAAGTTTTCTATTTTTGCTCCTGAGAGTCCATTCGTGCTCCAGTATGTGGTCCTATACCAGTGCTTATAGAGGTAGCATTAAGTGAAGTCATTGTATAGTGTGTGTGACTTCATATATATATATGAAGTCATTATATAGCTAAAGAAACAAAAGGCCCAGAGTCTGGGGGGGGGGTGTCAAAGCCTGCTGTCTTCCCAATCCAGTCCCGCTGTCGCCTGTCTCTTCTTTTTCTCTTTCAACATGACAGATGCCACTGCATCCTTCACCAAGGACTTCTTGGCTAGTGAAGTAGCTGCGGCCATCTCCAAGACGGCCAGGAATGCCTATCAAGTGGGTCAAGCTGCTGCTGCAGATGCAGCATGTCAGCAAGCAAATCACTGCAGATAAGCAATACAAGGGCATTATAGACTGTTTGGGTCATATCCCAAGGAACAGGTAGTCCTGTCCTTCTGGAGTGATAACCTGGCCAATGTGATCAGCTACTTCCCCACCCATGCACCCAACTTTGCCTTCAAAGATAAAAATAAGCAGATCTTTCTGGATGGCGTAGACAAGAGGACCCACGTTTGGCGCTACTTTGCAGGGAACTTGGCGTCAGGTGGTGCTGTTGGAGCCACGTCCTTGTGCTTTGTGTACCCTCTTTATTTTGCCCGTACCTGTCTAGCAGCTACCGTGGGAAAAGCTGGAGCTGAAAGGGAATTCAAATGTCTTGGTGACTGCCTGGTTAAGATCTAACAAATCTGATGGGATGAAGGGGCTGTACCAAGGCTTTAATGTGTCGGTACAGGGCATTATCATCTACCGAGCTGCCTACTTTGGTATCCATGACACTGCCAAGGGAGTACGTCCAGATCCCTAGACTATTCATATCTGCATCACCTGGATGATTGCTCGGTCTGTCACTGCTGTTGCTGGCCTGACTTCCCACTCTTTGACAGGGTTCGCAGTCATGTGATGATGCACTCAGGACGCAAAGGAACGGATATCATCTATGCAGGCACTGCTTGACTGCTGACGGTAAATTAAGGAGGCAAGGCTTTTTTCAAGGGCACATGGTCCAACATTCTCAGAGGCATGGGTGAGGACTTTGTGCTTGTCTTGTATGATGAGATCAAGAAGTGCACATAATTATATCCTACGTGTTCTCCCTGAGAACAGGCATGTTGTATAATACACCATATCTTGAGCGCTCTGAGTCTGTCTGCTTTATCAGTGGCATCTATCGACCAATTGAAAAGTGGGAAGCAATAATACTCATCTAACAACTTTTCTCTTAAAGCTATTTCGATAATGACAATAATGATGAGACTCAATTATATTTTTTATTTCAGTCACTTCTGATAACACAAATTGAAGAAACATAAATATCTAAAAACAAATAAAGAAGCAAAAGAAGTTGAGACTGAAACATGTTATATAAAAACAGATTTAGGAAAAATTTGAAGGGAGAAAATAGAAGGAATATGAAGGAAACAGAGCAGATTTTATAAAAACACATTATAAGAACATACAAAATTATCAATAAAATTCATTAAATATATGTGCTATAACTCCTCAGCATAATAAAACACAAAATGTTGATAGCCTCAATAGATGCAAATGCAAAAGCATATTATTCAAAAATTTTACTGATAAATTCTTTTAACAAAACAAACATAGGAAAACATATCCTCCATATCATATATGAAGATCATATATCAAAAACCCATCACTCATATCACACTCAACACTGAAAAAAAAGACAGGATACAAGACTTGTGAATTTTCTCAAAATCATAAGATTCACACTCATGTCCAAAGTTTATATGAGTAGAAAGAGTTTTGGAAGAGAGGACTCTGTCCAAACTTCATCGTGTAAGAAGCCCAAGGGATGCCACTAGCATGCTAGGTGTTTTTTATTATTATTATTATTTTCATTAATGTATTTGTTTTTGAAAAAAAATGAAAAACAAAAAACTATGCCTATGTAAGCAAACCCTCATCTATACTCCTGTATGTTACCTCAAAACTCATTGACTCACTTGGATTACACTCAGATTTAATCATTTCAAGGATGTTACATAAAAAAAACATAAATACACATCAGTGGATCAATAAAAGAGAGCTATGAAATAAAGTTGAACAACTACATTCAAATAATAGTCAACTAAGATGTCAAGAATACATTATACAGATATGATTAATTTTCAATAAATTAAGTGGTGAAGCTAGATGCTCCCACAGAGTAAATTAAATCAATCATATTTCAAACTGTACCAAAATATCTCAAAATGAATTAAAGGACTTAACAATAAATCCCCAAATACTAAATCTCTGAGGACAAAAGAATGGATAGGCACCATGATTCAATTCTGGAAATGATTTTGCTTTTTCAATGTAACAAATAAATCTAAGAAAAGAAAGTAAAAGTAAGCAAGTGTTGTCACAAACTAAACATTTCCTGCATAGCAAAGGAAATGATCAATAAATGCAACTGTAGAGAAAGAAAAACTATTTGCAAAATTTTTGTTAAAAGTTGCTCATGGATTGGTAGGATTAACATTGTGAAAATGGCCATCCTGCCAAAAGCAATCTACAGATTCAATGC
>NW_026596117.1:2187091-2189129 GCF_907164565.1 Psammomys obesus | reverse complement strand
CTACCTAGCAGTGTTTCAAAGCAGACACTAAGACTCATAACCAAACCCTCGGCAGAGTGCAGGGAATCATATGAAAGAAGGGAAGTTAGTATGATATGGAAAGGATAGGAGCTCTACAAGGACCAAATATATCTGGGCACAGGGTCTTTTCTGAGACTGACACTCAACCAAGGACTATCTATGGCTATAACCTAGAACTTCTGCTCGGATGTGGCCTGTGGTAGCTCAGTAACCAAGTAGTTTTCCAAAGTAAGGGGAACATGGACTATTTCTAACAGGATCTCAAGGGCAGGCTGTTTGACCCCCCCTCCCCCCAGGGGAGGAGCAGTCTGTTAGGCCACAGAGGAGGACTTTGCAGCCAGTCCTGAAGATACCTGATAAAACAGGGTCAGATGAAAGGGGAGGAGGTCCTCCCCTATCAGTGGACTTGGAAAGGGGCAGGGAGGAGACCAGGGAGGGAGTGTGGGGTTGGGGAGGGAATGAGGGAGCGGGATACAGCTGGGACACAGAGTTAACAAAATATAACTAAAAAGAAAAATAAAATAACAAAAAATTAAAAAAAAAGTTGTTAAGCAAAATTCCTAAGAAACTCAAACAACTCAGTGATAAAACAGTCAATTAATGACTATGAAAGATGTCATGTTAGGTCTAGTCTCTCATCTCAGCACTAGGACCAGTTGTGCAGCTCCTCGTTGATTACCACCCACTGCAGAAACTTAGCTAATCAAGGTTGAACTCAGCCTAAGCCTACAAGGATGAAAATGAATATGTACAGGGTGATAGATATGGGTCTATTTGCATTTTTCTACATGTAGACATCCAGTTAGACCAGAACCACTTGTTAAAAATGATGTCCTTTTTTTCATTGTATAGTTCTGGCTTCTTTGTTAAAAAAAAAAAAAAAAGTTTCCATAGGTGTGTGGGTTTATTTATGGGTCTAAGATGGAATTCCACTGATTTACCAGTATGTTTCTATGCCAGTACCATGCCATTTTTACTGCTGATGCTCTATAGTACAGCTTGAGGTCTGAGATGGAGATACCTCCAGAAGTTGTTTCATTGTACAGGGATGTTTTAGCTATTCTGGGTTTTCTGATTTTCCATATGAAATTGAGAATTATTCTTTCAAGGTCTGTAAAAAAATTGTGTTGGTATTTTGATGGGAATTGCATTGAATCTGTAGATTGTTTTTGGCAGGATGGCCATTTTCACTATGCTAATCCTAGTGATCCATTTGCATGGGATATCTTTCCATTTTCTGATAGCTTCTTCAATTTCTTTTTTCAGACACTTGGCCTTTTCTTTCTTTTTAAAATTTATTTTATTTTATTTTATTTTTCTTATTAGTTACATTTTTTTTAACTCTGTATCCTAGCTGTATCCCACTCTCTTTCCCTCCCCAGTCCCACCCTCCTTCCCTCATCTCCTCCCTGCCCCTTTCCAAGTCCACTGATAGGGGAGGACCTCCTCCCTTTTCATCTGACCCTGTGTTATCAGGTATCTTCAGAACTGGCTGCAAAGTCCTCCTCTGTTGCCTAATAGTACTGCTCCTCCCTCGGGGGTGGGGAGGTCAAAGAGCCTGCCATTGAGTTCCTGTTAGAAACAGTCCTTGTTCCCTTTACTATGGGAAACCAATTGGTTACTGAGCTACCACAGGCCACACCCGAGCATACAAGTCTTTCACTTGCTTGGTTAGAGTCCCACCAAGGTACTTTATGTTATTTGTGGCTTTTGTGAAGGGTGTTGTTTTCCTAATTTCTTTCTCAGCTCATTTGTCTTTTTTATACAGAAAGGCTTCAGATTTTTTTTTTTAAAGTTATATTCAGCCACTTTGCTGAAGGTGCAACGGAGAAATGGATATAAATGTTTGGTAAATTTACACAATGGAATAATACTCAGCAATTAATAACAAGGAAATCATTAAATTTGCAGGCAAATGGTGGGAACTAGAAAAGATTATCCTGAGTGAGGTAACCCAGAAGCAGAAAGACACACACACACACACACACACACACACACACACACACACACACACACA
>NW_026596117.1:2125998-2187081 GCF_907164565.1 Psammomys obesus | reverse complement strand
ACACACACACACACACACACACACACACACACACACACACACACACATATATATATATATATATATCTCATATGTACTCACTTATAAGTGGATATTAGCCATATAATACAGGATAAACATACTAAAATCTATAGTACAAAAGAAGCTAAACTACAAGGAGTACCATAGGGAAGATGCTTAATCTTTATTTTGAAGGGCAAACAGGATAGAATTGGAAATAGGAGAAGACAAGTAACAGGACAGGAGCCTTTCACAGAGGACCCCTGAAAGACTCTACCCACCAGAGTATCAGAGGAGATACTGAGACTCATAGCCAAATGGGCAGAATGTTGGAATCCTTATGGAAGAAGTGGGAGACAGAAAGACCTGGTCGAGACAGGAAGTCCACAGGAGAATAGCAGAGCCAAAATACCTGTGCCCAGGGGGGAGAAGGTTAGCAGAGACTGATATTTCAACTGAGGATCTTGCATGGAGAGGACTTACAACCCTTGTTCAGAGTTAGCCCATAGACTTTCCAGTTTCCAAGTGAGTTCCCTAGAAAGAGGTACAGAGTATATCTCTGACATGAACTCAGTAGCCAGGTCTTTAATCACCCTCCCCTGGGAGTGCAGCCTTGCCAGGCCACAGAGGAAGAGGATGCAGCCAGTCCTGAAGAGACCTGATAAGCTAGGTTTAGATAGAAGGTGAGGAGGTCCTCCTCTATCAATGGACTAAGGAAAGGGCATAGGGAAAGAAGAGAGAGTGTGGGAGGGACTGGGAGGAGATGAAGAAAGAGGCTACAGTGGGGACACAATAGCACATCTTTCTGCCCTCTCTACTATGATAAGGCTTAAAAAACACAATCAAAGATGAAACAGAAAGAATGTAAAAGCCCAAGGAAGGGAAATAGTGCAGTCATGTCTTCTGGAAATGACTTGCTATTATACTCATAAACTCATGGCATCTACAGATACCTGTACAAAGTCAAGGCCATTAAATTCTAGAATTTTCTTAAAATTGTATCAATAGAAAAAACTACCACTGTATCAAAAATAACCTTAATTTTGTGTCAATATCCAAAAATCTATAACAATAAAATATTATTGGCACATAAAATGTTCTTTGATTTAAGAGCATATTCAATAATCTAGCCTTTTTCCTATTATTCCTATATATTCCTATATTCCTCCCTTCTTCTTCTTGAGCTCTTTTCCCTTACATAATAAAGAAAGAAAGATAGAGAAAAGAAAAGAGAGAAATCCCTGAGTTCACAAACACCTATATCTAGTTTTCTTCCTGACCAAAACTGTATAACAGTTTCTGACAAACCAAATAATCAAAACCCACCCACCCCACCTTTTGGGAAATTGGACATATTCCCCTCAAATTATTTTTTTTTGGTAGTTTGGGGCAATGGCATTTTGGGGGTTCCAATAAAAATTGAGGTAACATCCAATCTAAGACATTTAGCTGCAACATTTATAGTCTAGTCTCTGTGTGCTATGAAACCGTAGGCTTGTTTAAAGTCAGGGCCAGAAGATTCCACAATATTGGATGATTTATCTAGGCATTTTAAGTTGTTGTACATGTAGACTTTTGAGAACACCGCTACGTCGGTGTTTGTGATTGGATCAAGCAAGGTGTTACAAGAAATGCTTCAGCATCTCGGCATCCTACAGGATGAATCTTGTCAGGTCTACTCCAACCTCACTGTAAACATGTAAATTCTCACAAGTCTTACACAGTTCTGCAGTAACATATGTATGGAATGTGCAGTGTACACAGATCAGATAATTATAATGTATATATGTTTCAATTCCTGTGTAAAGTATTGGACTTATGCAACTCATTTAAATATGGCATGTTTTGTTCAAGCTTCTTTAAATGCTGCTATTACAAATTATTTAGGATATTTACAAATACAAGCGTATGGTTAGTCAATCAAGTTCATTGTCATGTCAGATATTAGTTTAGTTTATTTCAGAATTATACTTACCAGGTTGAACAAATAGCAATAGCTAAAAACAAGCAACATTTGCTTATTCATGTATACTATAGATATATAGATGCTAGGCAGAAAGATAGATAGATAGATACATAGATAGATAGATAGATAGATAGATAGACAGATAGATAGATAATGATCATACACTATGTACATGTCTACATATAGATAGGTGATCTTCAAAAATCTCAGAGAGCTAGCCAGGCACAGTGGTACATATCTATAATCCCAGAACTTGAGGAGGCAGAAGCTGCTGGATCTCTGTGAGTTTGAGGTCAGCCTGATCTACAAAGAAAGTCCAGGACAGCTAAACAAAGAAAGTTCTTGAAGGAACAACAACAACGAAAATCTCAGAGACCTACAGAATACAGCATTTAAAGACGCTTTTATTAATTTAAGGCATTTTCACATTGAGACATGTCAGCTCCTGGCAGAACTCCATTCAACTTTGGAGAAGATGATAAGCATCGAAGAATCTCCTTATGGAGTTTGCTTCAATTAGGGCAAGCTAGCCACTGGGCAAAAAACTATTCTTGCTCCCTCTGCAGACAGAATGCTCTCCAAAATGGGCAAAAATTGGATGCAGGTAAGTTGACTGCCAAGTTCTGCCAAGACAGGGCAAGCAGCCCTTCATAATTCCTACTTCACAAATATGTCTATTACATATACTGGGCTGGAAGCTTGGTGATTGATGTTCCAGTGATACAGAGAAAATTTGGGTGGCTCTCTAGGCAGTGAGCTGTCTGTCAATTTTACAGTATTGGAAGTTGCTTGCCTACATTTCCTGCATACTAGGGTATTATTTATTCCTTCTTCAGTCTCTGATAGGGTTGAAGACTAGACAGTTATGGACTAATAATTAAGCTTAATTTCCTTAATAATTAAATGTTTTTAAAATGATATTTTCCAAGTAAATTTGTTTAGGTTGTAAATGCAAGCTATAATAAAAAAATGCTTTAGTACAGAAATCTGAAGTCACCAAGACAGGATAGTTAGTAGAGTACTTTCTCAAAGGTTGCCCAGTACAAATGGACTATACATTATGAAAGTAATTTTTATCTGATATATTTTATAAATTGTTCTTATTGTATATAGTTTATTATGTAAGAAAAATCCTTTTATTGGACTAAAAAAGGAATAGTAGAATGGTAGAGAAACATTTAAAGAGATAGTCAACATCCTTAACCATCAGAGAGATGCAAATCAAAATGAGCTTGAGATTTCACCTTACACCCATCAAAATGATTAAAATCAAAACCTCAAATGACAACACATGCTGGAGAGGTTGTGAAAAAAGGGGAACCCTCCTCCATTGCTGGTGGGAATGTAAACTGGGACAACCACTTTGGAAATCAATCTGGCACCTTCACACAATTAGGAATAATAATATTTCCTTGCACTTCTTTGAAAGTCTGGTAGAATTCTGCACTGAAACCATTTTGGAAAGGAGGCTGTTGATGGTTGCTTCAATTTCCTTGGGGGACATAGGCCTGTTCAATCTTTCTACCTGGTATTGACTTAATTTTGGTAGCTGGAATCTGTCAAGAAAATTGTCCATTTTTTTTAGATTTTCGAACTTTGTGCCATATAGGCTTTTGTAGTACAAACTAATGATTGTTTGTATTTCCTCATTGTCTGTAGTTATGTCCCCCTTTTCATTTCTGATTTTGCTGATTTGTATAGTTTCTCTCTGCCTTTTAGTTAGTTTGGCTGAGGGTTTGTCTATCTTGTTAATTTTCTCAAAGAACCAGCTCTAGGTTTCATTGATTTCTTGAATTGTTTTATTCATTTCTAATTGGTTGATTTCAGTCCTGAGTTTCATTATTTCCAACCGTCTGCTCCTTTTGGGTGCAGAATTCTACCAGACCTTCAAAGAAGTGCTACCTCCAATTCTCTCCAAATTATTCCACAAAATAGAAACAGAAGGAACATTACCAAACTCATTCTGTGAACCCACAGTCATCTTAATACCTAAACCACAGAAAGATCCAACAAAAAAAGAGAACTTCAGACCGATCTCTCTTATGAACATTGATGCAAAGATACTAAATAAAATACTTGCAAACCGAATCCAAGAACACATAAAAGATATCATCCACCATGACCAAGTAGGCTTCACCCCAGGCAGGCAAGGGTGGTTCAACATACAGAAATCCATCAATGTAATCCACCACATAAACAAACTGAAGGAGAAAAACCACATGATCATCTCCTTAGATGCTGAAAAAGCATTTGATAAAGTCCAACACCCATTCATGTTTAAAGTCATGGAGAGATCAGGAATACAAGGAACATACCTAATCATAGTAAAGGCAACGTACAGCAATAGCCAACATCAAACTCAATGGAGAGAAACTTAAATAAATCCCACTGAAATCAGTGACAAGGCAAGGCTGCCCACTCTCTCCATACCTCTTCAACATAGTACTTGAAGTCCTAGCCAGAGCAATAAGACAACTAAAGGAGATCAAGGGAATACAAATCAGAAAGGAAGAAGTCAAAGTGTCACTATTTGCAGATGACATGATAGTATAAATGAGTGACCCAAAAAATCAACCAGAGAACTCCTTCACCTGATAAACACCTTCAGGAAAGTGGCTGGATACAAAATTAGCTAAAAATAAAATCAGAAGCCTTCCAAGACAAAAGGGTCCAGAAAGAAATCAGGAAAACAACACCCTTAACAATTGCCACTAATAAAATAAAATACCTTAGGGTGACTCTAACCAAGCAGGTGAAAGACCTATTTGAAAAAAAAAAATTCAAGTCTCTGAAGAAAGAAATCGAAGAAGACATCAGAAGATGGAAAGATCTCCCGTGCTCATGGATCGGTAGGATTAACAGTGAAAATGGCCATCCTGTGAAAAGCAATCTACAGATTCAATGCAATTACCATCAAAATACCAACACAATTCTTTATAGAACTTGAAAGATAAATTCTCAACTTCATATGGAGAAACAAAAAACCCAGAATTTCCAAAACAATCCTGTACTACAATAGATCCTCTGGAGGTATCTCTATCCCTGATCTCAACTTGTACTGCAGAGCAATAACAATAAAAACTGCTTAGTACTGGCATAGAAAAAGAAAGGTGGATCAATGGAACCAAATAGAAGTCCCACACACCTATGAATATTTGATTTTTGAAAAAGAAGCTAAAAATCATTCAATGGAAAAAAGACAGCATCTTCAACAAATGGTGCTGGTCCAACTGGATGTCTATATGCAGAAAAATGAAAATAGATCTGTATTTATCACCCTGCAAAAAATAAAGACCAAGTGGATCAAAGACCTCAATACAAAACCAGGTACTATAAATCAGTTAGAAGAAAAAGTGGGTAACAGCCTAGAACTCATTGGCACAGGAGACAACTTCCTGAACAGAACACCATCAGCAGAGGCCCTAAGAGCAACAATCAGTAAATGGGACCTAATGAAACTGAAAATCTTCTGTAAAGAAAAAGACACTGTTGTTAGAACAAAACGACAGCCTACAGATTGGGAAAGGATCTTCACCAACCCAACATCTGACAGAGGGCTGATATCTAGAATATATAAAGAATTAAAGAAGTTAAAAGACAATAATTTAAGTAACCCAATTAAAAAATGGGAGACGGAGCTAAACAGAGAATTCTCTGTAGAAGAATATAGAATGGCAGAGAAACACATAAGGAGATGTTCAACATCCCTAGCCATCAGAGAGATGCAAATCAAGATAACCCTGAGATTTCACTTTACACCCATCAGAATGGCTAAGATCAAAAACTCAAGAGATAACGCATGCTGGAGAGGATGTGGAAAGGGGAACCCTCCTTCATTGCTGGTAGGAATGTCAACTGGTACAACCACTATGGAAATCAATCTGGCACATTCTCAGACAATTAGGAATAGTGTTACCTCAAGACCCAGCTATACCACTCCTAGGCATATATCCAAAAGATGTTCAAGTACACAACAAGGACATTTGCTTAACCATGTTTGTAGCAGCCTTTTTCGTAATAGCCAGAACCTAGAAACAACCCAGATATCCATCAATGGGGGAATGGATACAGAAATTGTGGTATTTTTAAACAGTGGAATACTATTCAGCAATTAAAAACAAGGAAAGCATTAAATTTGAAGGCAAATGGTGTGATATAGAAAAGATCATTCTGAGTGAGATATCCCAGAAGGAGAAAGACACACATGGCATATACTCACTTACTTAGACATATAAGATATGATAAACATATTGAAAGCTATACACCTAAAGAAGATAAACAAGAAGGAGTACCTGGGCTACGATGATCAATCCTCACTTAGAAAGACAAATGGGATGGATGTTGGATGTAGGAGAAAACAAGTAACAAGACAGGAGCCTACCGCAGAGGGCCCCTGAAAGACTCTACCTAGCAGTGTATCAAAGCAGATACTAAGACTCATAACCAAACCTTCAGCAGGGTGCAGGAAATCATAAGAAAGAAGGGGAGATAATATAACCTGGAGAAGATAGGAGCTCCACAAGGACCAAATATATCTGGGCACAGGGGTGTTTTCTTAGACTGATTCTCCACCAAGGACCATGTATGGATATAACCTAGAACCTCTGCTTGGATGTAGCCCATGGTAGCTCAGTATCCAAGTAGGTACCCTAGTAAGGGAACAAGGACTATTTCTGACATAAACTCAATGTCAGACTCTTTGACCTTCCCACCCCCCCAAGGGAGGAGCAGTCCTGCTAGGTCAGAGAGGAGGACTTTGCAGCCAGTTCTGAAGATACCTGATGAAACAGGGTCAGATGAAAGGGGAGGAGGTCTTCCCCTATCAGTGGACTTGGAAAGGGGCAGGGAAGAGATGAGTGAGGGAGGGTGGGATTGGGAGAAAAAGAGGGAGCAGGATACAGCTGGGATACAAAGTTAATAAAATGTAAGTAATAATAAAAATAAATAAATAAATAATGAAAAAATCATAAGCAGTTTTGAATATGAAAATAAAATAAGAAATGAAAGTGGTAAGCTATGCTATGTTTAGGATTGGTTTTTACTTTTAAAAGACCAGTGAGGATTGTCCTGCTCTTTGACAACATCCCTTGAGGGGGAGCAGCCTTACCAGGCCACAGAAGACAATGCAGCCACTCCTGATGAGACCTGATAGACTAGGATCAGAAGGAAGGGGAGGAGGACCTCCCTTTTCAGTGGAGTGTGAGAGGGACATGGGTGGGAAAGAAGGAGGATGGGATTGGGAGGGGAGGAGGGAGGGAGGTGCAGGGGGGATACAAAGTGAATAAACTGTAATTAATAAAAATAAATAAGTTTTAAAACGACTAGAGATTCCAACAGGTTGAACACAAGTTGTGAAATGTTAATGGTCTTTTCCTCAAAATCGCACCTTAGTGATGCAACTACAATTTCTTAGCATTTCCTCTTGTTTAATATACTTGTATTCAAGGTGTTACTTTAAATTCTTTTGTCTCTGACTGTCTCTCTGTGTGGGAGAGAGAGAAAGAGCAGAAGTGGGTGGAGAGGGAGAGAGTGAGAGAAAGAGAGATCTGGAAAAAAGGGTGGGAAGAGGAAAGTAAAAAAAAAAAAAACAAAAAAAACCTAAATTGCTCTTTACTTTATGCTCCCTTAATTAGGCATTGTTCCTAATGATGGAACTTCATGATGATATATGGAGCATCTCTGCAGCAATCCACTTACTTCCTTGAGTCTTCCATCATTTTCCTGAGGAGCTCTAAGACCCTCACAGGTACACTTGTGTGGAAGAGGCCACCTCTAGATGAAACAGGCTCTGTTAAAATTAAATGATAAATTAAACTCTTTAACACAGCTTGATTGCCAGCAGGGGTTAACCAAATTCCAGTTGAATTAATTGCCTAATGCATTTTAGAGTAGAGAGACTTTTTAAATCAATGCGCTTTCCTTTAATTCTTCATTTTTATCTATCAACTACTGAAAAAGTAGAAGGGAGACTAAAACAACAACAAAAACAATTTTGATTCAGAACTTTAATATTGAAATTAAACTAAATAAACTTTATTCAATGTATTTTCTGTTATAGATTAACAGTGAAATGTATGAGAAGAAAAAGCTTATATTAAATAAATAAATAAATAAATTTGTTAAAAATATAGACACATCTAAAATGATATTCTATAAAGATTTCTTAGCAATAGAGTGTGGTTGTGATACGTATACTTGATGAATTGATAACTCAATTCATATTTTCTTCTGTCAGGAGTTTAACAAACAAACACATTTATACCAAAATAGTACTTAGAAAATGCTCACAATTGCCTCATAATAAAAAAACTAAATAGGATTTTTTAGAATGAGGAACAGCACATATGGGGAATAACACTATGACCACAATCGACATATAGTACACTGGACTGTTAATAATATCTTGAATGCAACCTACTATGTCGGTTTCATTCTAGATGTCATCATTTTCTTTTGGTTTTCTGCAGAATAAATTAAAAAAAGTTAAACAATAGATACATTTTTTATAAGGATTCACACAATTCAAGAATGCAGGCTGTTTGGACTAATCATCTTCTAGAGAGCATTGTTTGTGATTCATTGACATTTTGATGCAGCCATACTTAAAATATGTATAAAGAATAATACATAGATAATATATATTAGCTATTACCTTGTTTTGCTCTTTAGATTTCTCATGATTATGCCGATATTATTTGCATTGTATAGTTGTAGTGAATAATGTTTTTTGTGAACAATGTTTGTTTTTAATTCGTTTAGAGAAGTATGGGGTTGCTGGGTATTCTGACAATTCCATGTTCAGTGTCTGCTGCTACAAAGAGTTTTTGTGCAGTGTGTGCCACTTCACATTCCTGTTAGTAATGAATAGGAATTCCACTGCCTCCAAAGACCTTGTAAGTCTAACCTTTTTCTTTTCGATTTTAATTTGATTTAACTGATAAACTAAAGATAAATACTGGGTTTCTGTAAAATTTTATAACACTATATTTTTATCTTATTTTGAATCTAACTATTAATGGTTTTCAATTATGTGCTTATTGATCATTTATGTGTCTGTGTTACATATATAAATATGTACTTATATATTTTAAAATTGTTTATTTAATACTTTTGTCTACTTTTTGAAAAATGTGATGTTATTGTAACTATGCTATAGATGTTTTTGTTTGTATTGAAGTCAATAAACAATATTATATGCTTTTTTTTGTTATTTTTGAGATTATAGTTTAATTATAATGTATCGTCCTCTGTTTCTTCCTCCCATATGCTTACCATATGATCCTCTATGATTTCCCTTAAATTCATGGCCTCTTAATTGATTAATTACTATTGCCTTCAAATATTTATATGTATAAACGTATATATTCCCATGTAACCCTTTTAATATATACTATGTCATTTGTATGCATGTTTTCAGAGCTGATGTTTGGCCCTGAACAATCAGTTGGTGTGCTCTTCCCTCTCCTTTTTCCAGCTTTACACAGTTCCCTGGATATAGTTCATTGTATAGGGTTGAAGCTTTTTGATACTGTGTTTTAACTGATTATTTAACAACATATTTACATTATATCCCTTCTGCCATGGCAACTCCTCCGAGAGTAGGTCCACTTTCCTACTCACACAACTTCACATTCTTTTCTTCCTTCCCTTTCTCTCATAAGAAAAGAGAAAGAAATAAAACTAAAAACAAAATGTGAAAGCAAGTTATCTAAAAAAAACAAGCAATATGACAAAAATAATAAAATAAAATTGAGGGAACTGTTTTGTGTTTTCCAAGTACTCCAGAAATGAGGCCTGTCCCTAGAGTGTGTTTGATTCAGGGAATGACACTCCATTGAAGAAACCTGATTTTCTCTTTCTCAGCATGTATCAATTTTAAAGAGTTTCTTATTGAGGGATAGAACTTTGTGTCCATCTCCTTTTTTTCTTCCTTCTTTATCTAATTCTTTTTCTTTCTCTCTTTCTTTCTTTTATTCTTTCTTTCCTTCTTTTTTTTTCTTCATCTTTGATCCATTAGATATCTGGTATATACTGTCACAGTCTTTGTGAGTCGATATGTATTCCAGAACACAGTTTTTCTAAGAGTCACCTATCACCTCTACTTCTTAATAGTTTGTGTTTTCCTGTTTTTTTTTTTTTCTTGTTTTCTTTTCTTTTTCTCCTCTTCCTCATAAACTCTTCTCTTGAGTCTTTAAGAGAGCAGTTTGGTGCAGTTATCCTGTGATTGTTTCAATAAGAATGGCCTGCATAGACTCATACATTTGAATGTCACCAGCAAGTAGAACTATTTGAAAGAATTATAAGGATAAGGAGGTATGGCATTGTTGGAGTAGGAGTGGCCTTATTGGAGCATTTGTCACTGAGGATGGGCTTTGACATTTCAAAAGACAATGCCAAGTGTAGTTCTCTCTCTCTTCTCTATGTGTATCTGCCTTTGTATCAGAATGCAGCTCTCAACAACTTCTCCAATACCATGCTTCCATGAATGCCACCATGACCCCTACCATGATAATATGGACTAAACCTCTGAAACTGTGAGCAAGTCCCTAATGAAGTGCAGATTTCTCTTAAATACTAAATTTCTTCTAAGCCCATGACCTATTCAATTTCAGAAAACTAGCCATTTTAGCAGTGTCAGATATGAGTTTCTTCTCCTCCTGAAGTAGGCTTTACATTAAAAAAAAAAAGGTGGTTATTTACTCCTGCAACATTTGTGGTCACTATTGCCCCAATGTATCTTTCAGATAGGCTGCTGTTGCTGTTATAGGTAAACAGAGAATTCTCTGTCGAGGAATATCGAATGGCAAAGAAACACTTTTTTTAAAATTCATTTTATATTCCAGTTGTAGTCCCTTCCCTCCCCTCCTCCAAGTCCCACCCTTCCTCCTTGTTTTCACTTTCCTCCCTTACTCCTCACAGAAGGAGAGTGCCCCCTCCCAGCCACCTACCCCAGCATGTCAAGTGGTATCAAGATTGAGTGAATACTCTTCCACTGTGGCGTGGCCAAGGAAAAGTGATCGAAAAGCTGGTAACATAGACCATGTCAGAGTCAGCCCCCACACACCCTAGTAGGGAACCCACATGAGGAGGACTAAGCTCCCCATCAGCTACATTGGTGTAGTGGGCCAAGGTCCAATCCAGACATGGACCTTAGTTGGTGCTTCAGTCTCTATAGAACTCCTAGGCCCCGGTTAGTTGGCTCTGTTGGTCTTCTGCTGGGGTTCCTGTCCCCTCCAAGTCCTCTTATCCTTTCCCCAAGTCTTCTACAAGACTTCCTATGCTCTCTCTGATGCTTGACTGTGAGTCTCTGCATCAGTTTCCATTAACTGCTGGATGGAGCCACACAGAAAACAACTATGCGAGGCTCCTATCTGCAAGCATGGCAGAGTATTATACTAGTGTCAGGGATTGGTTGTCTCCTATGGGGTACGTCTCAGGTTGAGTTAGGCATTGTTTGGACATTCCCTCAATCTCTGATTTATTTTTATCATTGCACGTCTTGTAGACAGAGTAAATATTGCTTAAATATTTTTATGGGTGTGTTGGTGTTCCCCTCCCTCTACTAAGAGCCCTGCCTAGTTAGAGGGTGGCCTCTTCAGTCTTGCTACTAAGAGTCTCAGCTAGAGCCACCCTTTTATCCTCCCGGGAGCCTACTCTGACTTAGGTCTCAAGCTTGTCACAGAGATGCCCCCTCCCAATGTTTCTCATGCTCTCTGTCTTCCTACCCCTGCTATCCCCAGGACAAATATCAACCCTCATTTCTCTCTGTGCTCCCTCTCTTACCTTGTTCCCTCTCTTCAACCACTTCCATTGTCAATTCTATTTCTCTTTCTGAGTGAGATTTTAGCATCCTCCTTTGTGTCCTCCTTGTTACTTAACTTCTTTGGGTCTATGAAAAAATTCATACAATATATATGAAGATGTAAAATCCCTCCCCCAACTCCTCCTACGTCTCCACATCACTATCCACTAAAACCTCCACCTCCTTTATTTTTCGCTCTCTTTTAAAAATGAGAACCAAGAAACACACATACACACACACATGCATACACATACAGAGAGAGAGAGAGAGAGAGAGAGAGAGAGAGAGAGAGAGCCCTACAAAGCAGACACCAAAATATACAAACAGCAGGGATTTTGGGTGGCTTGATTTTGTGAATGCTTACAGGCACGGTGCTATGAGCGAACATTTGCAGCAAAACTGTCACATCCGACAAATATTGCTTTGCTACAGATGTAGACTACCTCTGGCTCTAATAATCTGCCTGCTTCCTCTTCCATGGTGACCTTTGAACCTTGTAAAGGATTGTGATAATGGTGCCCATTTATAGCATAAAAACCAGTCTCTTATTCTCTGCATGTGAACTAGTTGTGCATCTCTGTTTAATTACCATATGATGCAATGAGAAGCTTCTCTGATGAGGGTTGAGTTGCACTAATCTATATCTGTAAAGTAAGTATTTAAAGGGCAGCTTATTTTAATGTGCATTTATCATAGTCATACTAGTAAGTTCTATTCTAGGTTCTATAGACCTAGGCCAAGCATATGTTTTGGGGCTGGAAATGCATTCCATGTTGTGGAGACTTCTGCAGACTTCACCAAGCTAGCTTAATGTTTCGCTGTACATCTTTGTAGCTGCTCCCATCAACTTCTGGAGGAAGCTTCTTTGATAATTGGGTAAAGCAGCAACCTTAAGCAAGAGGGATCAGATAAGGGAGGGGGTGTTGGAAGGAGAGAACATGTATAGCAATGACTGAAATAGATTGGCATTTAGGGGTGATATTGAAACCTACTGTAGTGAAAACTTCCAGGAACCTCTTTGGTTGACCAATAAGGAGAATATGGAGGCTGAATCAATGTTCTTCTGTAACCAGGCTAGGCTCCCAGTGTTAAGACTGAGACACCAACCTAGCCACAAAATCTTTGACCCAAAACCTGCCCTGACTGCTAAATGCTCTGGGGTAATGGTGGTTTGGAGCTTGTAGGGTGGCCCAACAAATGACTGTTCTAACATGAGGAACACACAAGAAGCAGGCCATGCCTGGCACACCGGGTGGCCAGAGACTTAGGGTAAAACCAAACACAATTGAAAATAAAAATAAAATAAAATAAAATAAATGATTTCCAATGACATACTGGTATACTTATAGGATCTGTGTCCATCATTTTTATATGGGCTCAAACTCTGCTCCTTACACCTGAATGTAAGCATTTTACTGACTGACACATTTCCCCAGAAGCTGATTTGTATACTCTGCCTAATTAGACAAATTTTCATGTTATTGTACTATGTTTGACTCTTTTCATATCTTTATAAATAGCCAAATCTATGAAATTATGTCAGTCTTAGAAATATTTTATGGTTGTCAAGATGTTGCCAATGAAGGAGTTTGATACATCCCAAATGTTGGTTTTTGAAACAGAGTTTTAAATTAGCTGATGCCTTTGTTGCAGGGAGCAGAAGTCTAAGCTGCTCATGTACAGAAGCTTTATTCCTAGTTTCAACTTTTTACTGACTTTCTTGTGGATACAAAGTGTCACAGACCCATTAATACCCACAAATGTAGGATATTTCTCCCATTTCTTTATGCTTTGAGAGCAGAGAAAACTAGTGGCTTTGTTACATATTATCATTTCAATAAGAGTTGTAAAGAAAGGCTTGGAGAGGTGAGAAAACATTTCTTTTCAGTTCATAAGATAGGTTCACATCGCTTTCAGCATTATAAAGGCAAGGTCTCTAGGGGGTAAGATTTTATGAACATTATAAAGGCAGCAGATTCCTTAAACATAAAGATCCTTTTTTTTAATGCTGTAACCCATTGCCTGTGGATTTTTCTTTAATAAAATAAAGATGATTTCTCTTCTGTGAAATCGAACATAACTAAATAAAACATTAACTTACCTTCAGAAGAGATATACATTATCAGTAACACTTTTACTGATAGGGAAAGTTCTAAAGGGAACAAAAGTTATGTTCAACATTGTTCTAATATAAAAATAAATTACCTAGATTTTAAATCCATAATATTTACCTTAAAAACAACTTAAATAAAGATATTCAATTTTATCTTAGTAAGTAGCTCATGTGTGGAATAAAAGATCAAAATTAACTTTTTCACTCCTGTCATATAAACAGTTGTTTTCGCACTCCAAGATCAACACACCTAAAAAGTCTTTGTGCATCAGTTAAATTGTAATTTATTTACAATTATCAGTAAATTGTAATATACACGCATATAAAAATTTCAGTTATTTTGGAATAATGTTGGTATTGAATGAACTCAAATTTTTACTGACTTTCTTTTTATGTACACATAGACAGATATTAAACTTCGGGCAAATATTAATACTAAGATAGTCTGAACAACAGAGACATAGCAAAGAAAATATTTATCCTGGATATGAATGTGCACATATAGATTTTATAAAAGATAGAGAAAATTGTTCACAGATAAATAAGTAAAAACAAACATTTTGCTCCATACTTTCTGAAGGTAGTCTCTTATAGGGAAAGTGATGTACTAATAAACTATGTAACACTAAATGTTTTCCTTACTTGGTAGATGATTAAATAAAATGTTTGGTTCACAAAGCTATGGTTTAATCCACCATCCTAATATGTTATTTCAGCATTGTTGTGGTGAAATAATTATGGAGTGTAGAGATTCCTGGATTCCAAGTGTGCTTATATAATATTACAATGGGATTCTGTTAGAAAATGAAGAGATAAATCAGAATTTTTGATGATGAGAAATCATGATTATTGTCTTTGAACTAATCAGTAGTGGTTATAGTCAATCACTCTGGTGGGATTATGATGAAGTGTAAAGCCATTTCTTCTCTGCCAGGCAAACAGAAAGTAACTAAATGAGCTTTATATTTCCATAGTGATAAATTATCCTTTGGACACCCTTAAGTATGTCATTTTCTATACAGGAAATTCTTTCTGTTAAAAGTCTACAAAGAAAGATGTTTATGCAACTTCTTATGCTTTTACCTGTTTCTGGATCTTTTCTTTCTTTCTTTCTTTCTTTCTTTCTTTCTTTCTTTCTTTCTTTCTTTCTTTCTTTCTTACTATTAATTACACTTTATTCACTTTGTATCCCCCCATAAGCCCCTCCCTCCTCCCCTCCTGATCCCACCCTCCCTCCCCCTTCTTCACGCATGCCCCTCCCCAAGTCCACTGATACAGGAGGTCCTCCTCTCCTTCTTTCTGATCTTAGTCTATCAGATCTGATCAGAAGTGGCTGCATTGTCATCTTCTGTCCTCTACTGTGGCCTGGTAAGGCTGCTCCCCCCTCAGGGGGAGGTGATCAACGAGCAGGCCAATCAGATTATGTCAGAGGCAGTCCCTCTTCCCATTACTATGTAACCCACTTGGACACTGAACTGTCATGGGCTATATCTGTACAGGGGTTCTAGGTTATATCCATGAATAGTCCTAACCCTGTTTCTAGTTCTTAAAGAGTTAGAATATATATAATATATACATATATACATATGTACACATATACATATACACACATATACACACAAATATATATACATAAACAAATAGACACACACATATATAGATATATACACACACACATATATGCACATATACCCCTCAAAATTGGCTAAATAATTTGAACTTCTATGATTTATTCATAAATGAAACAATCATTTTGAATTATGTACAAAAATGATAATAGTATTAGATGTGTTTGGAAACTTAGAATATCAAATTATGTATACATAATACTATCCCTCATGTAAAATTGAGCACAAAGAAATATTGATCTTTACCAAAGTTGGCTACATGTGTCACTAATTTTATATTTTATTAAATACAATATATATAAATATATACAATACATTGAAATCCTTGATATTTTTGTAAAATCTGAACTCAATTTTGATGAAAAGAGGTAAACTTTAATAAATACAATTTAATGTCTACAACATTTTATATGATACATGAAAACATTTTAATTTGATGAAGCGCAAATGGTTTTTTGTTTTTTCAGCTAATCCATGTAAAACATAATATTCCAATGATACCTCAATATTGGCATATAAGCTCATCTTTTCTCCTCTGTTCTTCAAAATTATTTCTAGAATACTTCCAGTAAAAAATGTAACATAATATTATATAGATGATCATTATATAAATTGGAAAATATGACAAAAAAGAGTGATCAATACAAATTAAAAACATCGACTAAATAATTTGAACATTACGTTGCCTAAATTGACAGATGCAGAGCCCTTGGACATTAAGGATTTATTAAAATGTTAATAAAATACTAATGAAAAACTGATGAACTGATGAAAAAAATGTAGACTTCAGTGTCAAAAGACTAAAAAAAATGTGGATAAGTCTCTCAAGATACATGGAAAGACACAACTTTATGTACATATGTAAAATACATATAATAATATATAACTATATAATTATAAATTATATATAATTTATAATATATAACTATATATAAATTATAAAGTTATAAATTATATATAGTTATATATATTATATATTTAAAGTTGTGTCTTTCCATGTTTCTTGAGACTTGTCTAAGTTTTTTAAGTTATATATATACAACAGAATAGATGAAACAATCCTGAACAATAAAAATACTTCTGGAGGTATTCTCAATTCTTGATCTCAAGTTGTACTGTAGAGCACCAGTAATAAAAATGGTATGGTACTGGCAGTGAAACAGACTGGAAGATCAACGGAATCAAACAGAAGTGCCAGAAATAAACCCACATACCTGCGGACACTTGATTTTTGAAAAAGAAGCCAAAAACATATAATGAAAAAATACAACTTCAACAAATCATTATGCTCTAACTGGATGTCTACAATAAGAAAATGCAAATAGATCCATACTTATCACCCTGAACAAAAGTAAATTACAAGTGGATTAAAGACCTCAAAATAAAATAAGTCACACTAAATCTGTTAGAAGAAAAAGTGGAGAAGAACCTTGAACACATTGGCACATAAGACAGTTTCCTGAACAGAACACCAAGAACTCAGGCTGTAAGATCAACAATGAATAAATGGGACCTAATGAGACTGAAACACTTCTGTAAAGGAAAAGACTTGGCCGGTAGAACAAAAGGACATGGTACAGTCTGGGAAAAGGTCTTCACTAACCCTGTATCTGACAGAGGACTAATATCCAGAATACATAAAGAACTGAAGAAGTCTCAGAAAAGACCCCTGTGCCCAGAGACTGTTTCTCCAACCAAGGACCATGCACAGATATAACCTAGAACTCCTGCTTGGATGGCAGCTCAGTATCCAAGTGGGTAACTTAGTAAGGGGAACAGGGACTGTCTCTGACATGAACTCAGAGGCAGGCTCTTTGACTTCCCACCCCACACACACAAGAGGGAGGAGCAGCCTTGCTAGGTCACAGAGGAGGAGGACATTGCATCCAGTCCTGAAAAGACCTGAGAAGCTAGGGTCAGATGAAAGGGGAGGAGGATGCCCTCTATGAGTGGACTTAGAGAGGGGCAGGGAGGAAATGAGGGAGGGAGGGTGGGATTGGGTAGGGATGAGGGAGGAAGCTTCAGCTGGGGAGTAAAGTAAATAAACTATAACTAACATAAAAAATAAAAATTTAATTAAAAAAAAGAACTGAGAAGTTAAACAGCAACAAATCAAGTAATCCAATTAAAAATATGGTACAGAGTTAAACATATAATTCTCAACAGAGGAATATCAAATGGTAGAGAAATACTCAAAGAAATAATGGTAGTTCTTAGTAATCAGTAAAACACAAATCAAAACAACCCTGAGATTCCATTTCACATCCATCAGAATGGCTTAGATCAAAAACTCAAGTGACAACACATGCTGTAAAGGATGTGGAGAAAGAGGAATCCTCCTCCATTTCTCTTGGGAATGAAACATATAAAAACCACTTTGGATATCAATCTGGCACTTTCCCAGACAGTTGGAAATACTTCTCTCTCAAGACCTACCTGTACTGCTTCTGTGCATATATCTAAAATATTCTCAACCATACAAGAAGGACATTTGCTCAACTATATTCATAGCAGCTTTATTTTTTTTAATCTTTTATTTTTTTTATTAATTACACTTTATTCATTTTGTATCCCCCCATGAGCCCCTCCCTCCTCCCCTGCCGATCCCACCCTCCCTCCCCTTTCTGCATGCATGCCACTCCCCAAGTCCACTGATAGGGGAGGTCCTCCTCTCCTTCTTTCTGATCTTAGTCTATCAGTTCTCATCAAAAGTGGCTGCATTGTCCTCTACTGTGGCCTGGTAAGGCTGCTCCCCTCTCAGGGGGAAGTGATCAACGAGCAGGCCAATCAGATTACGTCAGAGGCAGTCCCTCTTCCCATTACTATGGAACCCACTTGGACACTGAACTGCCATGGGCTACACCTGTGCAGGGGTTCCAGGTCATCTCCACAAATAGTCCTTGGTTGGAGTATGAGTCTCTGGGAAGTTCCCTGTGTTCAAATTATCTTGTTCTGTTGCTCTGCTTGTGGAGTTCCCGTTCCCTCCAGCTCTTACTATTTCCCACTTCTTACATAAAATTCCATTCACTCTGCCCATCAGTTGGCCATCAGGCTCAGCATCTGCTTTGACAGTCTATACTGCAGAAGCTTTCAGAGGCCCTCTGTGGCAGGTTTCAAGGTTGTTTCCTGTTTTCTTCTGGCTTTCAGAGGCCCTCTGTAGCGGGTTCCGAGGTTGTTTCCTATTTTCGTTTTCTTCTGATGTACATCCTCTTTGCCTTTCAGGATGGGGATTGAACATTTTAGTTAGGGTCCTCTCTTTTGCTTAGTTTGTTTAGATGTACAGCTTTTAGTGGGTTTATTCTATATTGTATGTTTATATGAGTGAGTATATACCGTGAGTGTCTTTTTGCTTCTGGGTCAACTCACTCAGGATGATCCTTTCCAGGTCCCACCATTTACCTGCAAATTTCATGATTTCCTTATTTTTCATTGCTGAGTAATACTCCATTGTATAGATGTACCACAGTTTCTGCATCCATTCTTCAGTTGAGGGGCATCTGGGTTGTTTCCAGCTTCTGGCTATTACAAATAAAGCTGCTACAAACATGGTTGAACAAATATTCTTATTGTGTACTTGAGCATTTTTTGGATTTGCCAACACAATTCTTTACAGACCTGGAAAGAAAAATTCTCAACTTCATATGGAATAACAAGAAACCGAGAATTGCTAAAACAATCCTCTACAATAAAAGATCTTCTGGAGGTATCTCCATCCCTGATCTCAAGCTGTACTATAGAACAACAGTTATAAAAACTGCATGGTACTGGCATAGAAACAGAATGGTGGATCAATGGAATCGAACAGAAGACCCAGAAATAAACCCACACACTTACGGACACCTGATTTTTGACAAAGATGCCAAAACCATACAATGGAAAAAAGATAGCATCTTTAACAAATGGTGCTGGTCCAACTGGATGTCTACATGTAGAAAAATGCAAATAGATCCATACTTATCACCCTGCACAAAACTGAAGTCCAAGTGGATCAAAGACCTCAACATAAAACCAGACACATTAAATCGGCTAGAAAAAAAAGTGGGGAATACCCTAGAACTCATTGGTACAGGAGAAAACTTCCTGAACAGAACACCAACAGCACAGGCTCTAAGAGCAACAATCAATAAATGGGACCTCATGAAATTGAAAAGCAGCTTTATTTTTAATAAGCCAAAATCTGGAAACAACCTAGATGTCCCCCAATGTAGGAATGGATACAGCAATTGTGGTACATTTATACAATTGAATACTACTCAGCTATTAAAAACAAGGAAATCATGAAATTTTCAGGCAAATGGATAGAACTAGAAAAAAATCATCCTGAGTGAGGTAACACAGAAGCAGAAAGACATGCATGGCATATTCTCACTTATAAGTGGATATTAGACATATAAGATAAACATACTAAAATCTACAGACCTAAAAAAGCTAAACAACAAGGAGGACCCTAGAGAAGATGCCTAAATTTCATTCAGAATGGCAAACAGGATAGTCACTGGAAGCAGGAAAAGAGAGAAAGCAGGATGGGATCCTACAACAGATGTCCTCTTAGAGACTCCACATAGCAGGGCATGGAAGCATATGCAGAGACACAGAGCAAAACTTTGGAAAGAGCACATGGAATCTTTTGGAAGAAGGGAGAAGTAGAAGGGCCCGGGGCTGACAGAGGCCACACTACCAGAATAGCACAGCCAACAAAACCTGGGTAATAGGGGTGACTACAGAGATTGTTGCATCATCCAAAGACAATGCATAAGGAAGACCTAGATCCCCTGCTCAGATGTCGCCCATAGACAGCTCAGTCTCCATGTGAGACTGGTTGGGGGAGAAGAGATAGACTCTGACATGAACTATTCCTTGATCGCTTCTCTCTGGCAGGACGACCTAACCAGCCCACAGAGAAAGAGGATCCAGGTAGTCCTAATGGGACTTGATAGGTTAGAGTCAGATAGGAGGGAAAGACTTCCCCCATCAGTGGACTGGGAGAGAGGGTGGGATCAAGAGGAGATTAGGGAGTAGGGTACAACCAGGACACAAAGTGAATAAACTGTAAAAATTAAAAAAAAAAAACAAATAATAATAAAAAGAAAAGAAAAAAATAGCGTATGTCATGATCTCACCTATTCTAAGAGTGTCTCTTAATTATGACAAAATCCAGACTTGTACACAATCCAAGAAGAGTTTATGTAGGCATGAGTAAGTTTTCTATAATCATGCAGCTCATTTGGAGGCTTTTAAGGTTCAAATTCTACATTATATCAGCTTACAACTAGTAATGCTCAGAAAGTCAAGTTTATGCCGTAACTAGTAGAGGTTGAAATAGAAATTGAAATTCTTTAAACCTGTACTATTAGCCCTTAGTTCACAATTATATAACTTTTATTTTATTTTATTTTGTACTTATAATCAGGACAGTAAAGAGTAAAAGTATGTGGTTCTAGATATCACTGCCAATGTAGTCATCAGATGAATGTTCAAAAACTGCCTTTATCTCCATTAATATCTCTTCTTTGAGTTCACATACTGTCAGAACTAAGACTGTTTTAAAGGTGATTTTAAGCATATAAAAATGGTGATAGAAATGATTACTTCATTACTTCATAGTCTGTTGCTCTGAGGTTAAAAAAAATACTGATCAGGGATTTAACAACAACAACAGAAAAGTGCAATGGCTATTAAGTCAAAATCTGATTCTGCCACAATATAATGATTAGATCTCAACTAACAATTTGAAAATAACTTCCCTTTCAGAGTATCTAAATTAATGAGCAACATCATATTTCTGAGATCAAAACTATAACTAAGTCTTACATTTTCATCGACACTTCAAATTAAGTACTTCAGAGTAATTTACTCAATAATAGGAATAAACATTCGCAGCATTCGATGAAAACTGGAACTCTAGTAAATTAGTCAAAGTGGCCACAATTGTCCTACAATATTCTGTTGACATTGGCAAAGGACACCATTATCTAAAACAAATCTAATAACTATAATATAGTGTACCCACCTCAGGAAGTATCCTGTGGGACTTGTGCACAAACACACACCCTCTCAAATACACACACACATACATACATTTTGCTTACGACTAGTACTTTGTTTGAGGGAGGTGGGAGTCATAATAGACTGATAATGTATTGAAGGCATTCAGAAGCAGTTAGAGAAATTTAATTTTAGAACAATTAAAATGATGTACATGAACTCTGTTGCCTGTTCTGTGATCACTTACCCAAGGTGAGATGGTCTTACCAGGCCAAAGAGAAAGAGGATATAGAAAGTCCTGATGAGACCTGATAAACTAGAGTCAAATGGTAGGGGAGGAGGACCTCCCCTATCAGGGTCTAGTGGAAAGGTATAGTGGGAGAAAGGGAGGATGAGTGGGACTGGGAGGAGAAGGGGGAGTTGGCTACAGCTGAGATACAAAGTGAATAAATTGTAATAAATGATGATAATAAATTAAAAATAAAATTACAAAAATATAGAACTCATGTATAAATTCTCATGAACAATGTCAAGAGATTACTTGAAAATGTGAAGAAATACTTGCAATCTTTTCTGTAATCTATTCTTTCAACAAAGAATTGATTCCAAAAATATGCAAAGAACTCAAACAGTTCCAAAGCCCAAATAGAGATAATAAGGCTTTAAAATAAACAAGTGGTTTGAACAAATATATATTTTTTATTTTTTTAAATTTTTATTAATTACAATTTATTCACCTTGTATCCCCCCATAAACCCTACCATCCTCCCCTCCCAATCACACCTTCTCTCCCCCTTCTTCACACATACCCCTCCTCAAGTCCACAGATAGGGGAGGTCCTCCTCTCCTTCCTTCTGATCCTAGCCTATCAGATCTCATCAGGAGTGGCTGCATTGTCATCTTCTGTGGCCTGGTAAGGCTGCTCCCCCTCAGGGGGAAGTGATCAAAGAGCAGGCCAATTAGTTCATGTCAGAGGCAGTTCCTCTTCCCATTATTATAGAACCCACTCGGACACTGAACTGCCATGTGCTACATCTGTACAGGAATTCTAGGTTATCTCTATGCATGGTCCTTGGTTGGAGTATGAGTCTCTGGAAAGAACCCTGTGTTCAAGTTTTTTGGTTCTGTTGCTCTCCTTGTGGAGCTCCTGTCCTCTCCAGATCTTACTATTTCCCATTTCTTTCATAAGATTCTGTGCACTCTGCCCAAGAGTTGGCCATAAATCTCAGCATCTCCTTTGATAGGCCAGGGCAGAGCCTTTCAGAGGCCCTCTATGGTAGGTTCCTAACTTTTTTCCTGTTTTCTCCTTCTTCTGATGTCCATCCTCTTTACCTTTCTGGATAGGGATTGAGCATTTTAGTCAGAGTCCTCCCTCTTTTTTTTCTCTTTTAAATTTTATTTACTTATTTATTTATTTATTATTTAACTTTTATTAATTACACTTTATTCATTCTGTATTTCCCCCATAATCCCCTCCCTCCTCCCCTCCTGATAACACCCTTTCTCGCCTTTCTGCATGCATGTCCCTCTTGATTAGTTTCTTTTTTTTTTTTTTGTATTTTATTTTTTTTCTTATCAGTTACATTTTATTAACTCTGTACCCTAGCTGTGTCCCGATTCCTCATTCCCTCCCAGTCCCTCCCTCCCTCCCTCATCTCCACCATGCCCCTTGCCAAGTCCACTGATAGGGGGGACCTCCTCCTCATTCATCTGATCCTGTTTTATCAGGTATCTTCAGGACTGGCTGCAAAGCTCTCCTCTGTGGCCTAACAGGACTGTTCCTCCCTTGGGGGGTGGGGAGGCCAAAGAGCCAGTCATTGAGTTCCTGTTAGAAATAGTCCTTGTTCCCCTCACTGTGGGAAACCAATTGGTTACTGAGCTATCACAGGCTACATCTGAGCAGAGGTTCTAGGTTACATTCATACATGGTCCTTGGTTGCATGTCAGTCTCAGAAAAGACCCTGTGCCCAGATATCTTTGGTCCTTGTGGAGCTCCTATCCTTTCCTCATCAGACTAACTCCCCTTCTTCTTTATGATTCCCTGTACTCTGCCAAAGGTTTGGTCATGAGTCTTTGCTTTGGAAACACTGCTAGTTAGAGTCTTTCCAATGCGCTCAGTAAACTCCTGTCAATGTTCAATGCGTATCCCATCTGTCTTTCAAAACGAGGATTGATAATCTTACCCCATGTCCACTCTCTTGATTATCTTTTTTAGGTGTATAGATTTCATTATGTTTATTATATCTTATAGGTCTATATAAGTGAGTATATACCGTGTTTGTCTTTCTCCTTCTGGGATATTTCACTCAGGATGATCTTTTCTAGATCCCACCATTTGCCTACAAATTTCATGATTTCCTCCGTTTTGATTGCTGAGTAGTATTCCATTGTGTAAAAATACCACAATTTCTGTACCCATTCCTCCGTTGATGGACATCTGGGTTGTTTCCAGGTTCTGGCTATTACAAATAAAGCTGCTATAAACATAGTTGAGCAAATATCCCTTTTGTGTACTTGAGCAAACTTTGGGTATATACCCAGCAGTGGTATAGCTGGGTATTGAGGAAGCACTATTCCTAATTGTCTTAGAAAGCGCCAGGTAGATTTCCAGAGTGGTTGTACCAGTTTACATTCCCACCAGCAGTGGAGGACAGTTCCCCTTTCTCCACAACCTCTCCAGCATGTGTTGTCCCTTGAGTTTTTCATCTTGGCCATTCTGATGGGTGTAAGGTGATATCTCAGGGTCCTTTTGATTTGCATTTCCCTGATGGCTAATGAGGATGAGCATTTCTTTAAGTGTTTCTCTCCCATTCGATATTCCTCTGTAGAGAATTCTCTGTTTAGCTCTGTTCCTCATTTTTTAATTGGATTACTTGGTTTGCTGCTTTTCAGCTTCTTTAGTTCTTTGTATATACTCAATATTAGTCCTCTGTCAGATAAAGGGTTAGTGAAGATTCTTTCCCAATCTGTAGGCAGGCGTTTTGTTTTGATGACAGTGTCCTTTGCTTTACCAAAGCTGTTCAGTTTCATGAGGTCCCATTTATTGATTGTTGCTCTTAGAGCCTGTGCTGTTGGTGTTCTGTTCAGGAAGTTGTCTCCTGTGCCAATGAGTTCTAGGCTGTTTCCCACTTTTTCTTCTAACAGATTTAAAGTATCTGGTTTTATGTTGAGGTCTTTGATCCACTTGGACTTTAATTTTCTGCAGGGTGATAAATATAGATCTATTTTCATTTTTCTGCATGTGGACATCCAGTTGGACCAGCACCATTTGTTGAAGATGCTGTCTTTTTTCCATTGAATGGTTTTGGCTTCTTTGTCAAATATCGAGTATTCATAGGTGTGTGGGTTTATTTTTGGATCTTCTATGCGGTTCCATTGATCCTCCTTTCTGTTTTTATGCCAATACCATGCAGTTTTTATTACTATTGCTTTGTAGTACAACTTGAGATCGGGGATGGAGATACCTCCAGATGATCTGTTGTTGTACAGGATTGTTTTGGAGATTCTGGGTGTTTTGTTTCTCCATATGAAGCTGAGAATCTTTTTTTCAAGGTCTGTAAAGAATTGAGTTGGTATTTTGATGGGAACTGCATTGAATCTGTAGATTGCTTTTGGCAGGATGGCCATTTTCACAATGTTAATCCTACCAATCCATGAGCACGGGAGATCTTTCCATCTTCTGAGATCTTCTTCAATTTCTTTCTTCAGAGACTTGAAGTTTTTCTCAAACAGGTCTTTCACTTGCTTGGTTAGAGTCACCCCCAGGTACTTTATGTGGTTAGTGGCTATTGTGAAGGGTGTTGTTTCCCTAATTTCTTTCTCGGCCCTTTTGTCTTTGGTATACAGGAGGGCTTCTGATTTTTTTTGAGTTGATTTTGTATCCTGCCACTTTGCTGAAGGTGTTTATCAACTGGAGGAGTTCTCTGGTTGAATTTTTTGGGTCGCTCATATATACTATCATATCATCTGCGAATAGTGACACTTTGACCTCTTCCTTTGCGATTTGTATCCCCTTGATCTCCTTTAGTTGTCTTATTGCTCTGGCTAGGACTTCAAGTACTATGTTGAAGAGGTAGAGAGAGAGTGGGCAGCCTTGTCTTGTCCCTGATTTCAGGGGGATTGATTTAAGTTCCTCTCCATTGAGTTTGATGTTGGCTATCGGCTTGCTGTATATTGCCTTTACTATGTTTAGATATGTGCCTTGTATTCCTGATCTCTCCAAGTTGGGAAAGTTTTCTTCTATAATTTTCTTGAAAATATTTTCCGGACCTTTGAGCCTGATGTCTTCTTTTTCTTCTACTCCTATTATTCTTAGGTTTTGTCTTTTCATGGTGTCCTTGATTTCTTGGATGTTTTGTGTTTGGAACTTTTCTGATTTTATTTTTTCTTTGAGAGACGTGTCAATTTCCGCAAGTGTATCTTCGGCTCCTGAGATTCTTTCTTCCATCTCTTGTATTCTGTTGGTGATGCTTACCTTTGTAGTTCCCGATCTTTTCTCTATGTTCTCCAGCTCCTGGTTTTTCTCTATTTGTGTTTTTTTTATTGATTCTAATTCTGTTTTCATGTCTTGCACCATTTCCTTCATCTGTTTGAATGTGGACTCCTGCTTTTCAATGATAGCTTCTATTTATTTGTCCGTTTCCTTTCTATGTATCACTAATTGTGCCTCTACTTCTTTGGGTATAATTGCCTGTATTTCTATGAGAGCTTTGTTTATTTCTTCTTTATTTGCCTTCATTTGTGTGGACATTTCTTTGAGAGCTTTGTGCATTTCTTCTCTGTTTGCCTCAATTTTCGTGGTCATTTCTCTGAGAGCACGGTTTGTTTCCTCTTGGTTAGTCTCGATTTCTTTGGTTATTTCTCTGAGGGCTTTGTTCATTTCATCTCTATGGGCCTCTAGTAGTTGGAGAAACATAGTTTTGAGGTCATTTTCTTGTATATCTAGTGAATTGAAGTGTCCATTGTTTTGTGGGGTTGCTGGTGAGGTCATTGTGTCCTGATTTTTGTTGGGAGTGTTCTTACGTCTGCCTCTAGCTATCTGGTTATTTATAATCCTCACTGGTTGTTCCTTGAGATTGTAGTTTGGGCTATGATCCTCTCTTTCTGTTTTCTGGACTGTTTTTTCAGGAAGATGAGAGAGGTTCACTGCTTTGGGAGTGTGCACTTTGTTTTCAGTTTTGCCTAAGTAAAGAATGTGATGCTGGCGCTATTCGCGTGTGCTTTTAGCGGGCGCAGTGTGCATGCGCGGATTCTCTGACTATTGCAGTGGCCTGCAAGCCACTATTACGCAGTTCTGACTGAGATCCAGGGATTGTTTGCCTGGATTACCCTGGTGGACCCGCAAGGCAGAGGCTTCACTGTTGGGGTCGCTATCCCAAGAATCCCTCTGATGCCCACACTAGGAGTGTGGGTGCCAGGGATCTCGTCTGGTTGCTTCTGTGGAGAGGCCCTGGGTCTGGGGCAATCTCTCCCTAGAAGGCTCACTCACTCTCTTGCAGAACCAGTTGGAATGCACAGAGGTTCCCCTTGCTCACTACTCTCTGTTTTGGCCCTGCTGTAGAAATGCACGGGTAGGCTATCAGTCAGCTCTGTGACACTGTGGCCGCAGAATTCGGTGTCCACCTTTCCTGTGTGCTGACTCTTTGTCCTTTCCCTCTGCCAGGAGGGGTTATGTTGACTGGTCCCTGGGTGGCACGGAAAAGAGTTAGGGTGAGTGTACTCAATCCCAGATCCCGGGCCCAGATCTCTCTGCCAGAAGCAGTCTAGCGGTAGAATCTATGTTTGCTGATCCCAAGAGAGTACCGGGTAGGGTTGAGTGTCTTCAGATCCAGAGCTTGGGTTTCTCTGCTAGGGGCCGCTGAAGAGAGGGTGCTGTGTCCTTGGCAGGCTGCCTCTCTGTCCTTCCCCTCTGACCTTCTCCTCTGCTACGTCAAGCTTATGGAGGTGCTCTCAGGGGAGTGCCGGCAGGGGTTGGGGCTTCTCAGTCGGTTCCTGAGCTGGCAGCGTTTCTCTTCCGGGGGTGGGCAGGGGGGGCGCCGGTGATAGAACTTGCTGCTAGACCTTATTGCGCTGGACCCAGGATAATCTCAGGACGTGTAGAATGACCACAGTCCCAGATCCTGAGCTGTAGTTTGTTTGCTAGGAGCAGCTGGCAGCACTGAAGTTCTGGCACTGTGAAGCCGCTGTGCGCCTCTTTATCCTTCTGCTCCGCTGTGGCAGGGTGATGGCGGTGTTTGGGGGAGTGCCTGAAAGGATTGGGTTTTTTCAGCCCAGATCTCAGGTTGGGGTACAGACAATGTGGTCTGTGGCAGATTCTGCTGGATGCCTCCTGCCTCCTCCGAAGAGGGAGTAGGGATTTTGAGCTGGGCGCGCAGCTGAAATCTGTGCGCGGCGGGAGCTCAGTTGTGATGGCGGCAGGTACCCGCTGTGGTCGGAGAGACCTTCCAGGGAAAGACTGGGTGACCCGTGACCAGTCTGGCCACTTTCCTTCCCCGTGGGGTTTTTTTGCAACTAGGACTCCCAAGCCTTAGGCCCCCTTGTGCCCACCGATCAGCCTGGGAAATTGATCGTGATTAGCAGTCTTGCGGAACCAGCCCGGAGACCCAAAACCCATGTTGTCGGGTTCTCTTCCGGGTTCTGGCTGGGCAGCCGAGAGTGGACCCAACTGCTTCCCACGTCATGGGAGCCTCCCCTCACCTGGGAAACACAATCGATCGCTGTTGTTTTAGGGCCCAGAGTTCAGTCTCCTGGTCGCTGCCCGGAGTGTGTTGTCCCGCTTCTCAGACACGGTGTTCTCCTGGTGCCGCCATCTTGGCCCCCGATTAGTTTCTTTAGGTGTATAGATTTTAGTAGGTTTTTCTTTTATTATATGTCTATATGAGTGAGTATATACCATGTGTGTCTTTCTGCTTCTGGGACAGCTCACTCAGGATGATCCTTTGCAGTTCCCATCATTTACCTGCAAATTTCATGATTTCCATATTTTTCGTTGCTGAGTAATATTCTATTGTGTAGATGTACCACAATTTCTGTATCCATTCTTCAATTGATGGGCATCTGGGATGTTTCCAGCTTCTGGCTATTACAAATAAAGCTGCTACAAACATGGGTTCAGAAAATGTCCTTATTGTGTACTTGAGCCTCTTTTGGATATATGCCTAGGAGTGATATGGCAGGATCTTGAGGAAGTGCTATTCCTAGTTGTCTTA
Source organism: Psammomys obesus (assembly GCF_907164565.1). Taxonomy (NCBI): domain Eukaryota; kingdom Metazoa; phylum Chordata; class Mammalia; order Rodentia; family Muridae; genus Psammomys; species Psammomys obesus. Next base: position 2,158,379 of record NW_026596117.1, on the reverse strand, counting down.
GAAAACACCAGATTGCTTCCCAGAGTGGTTGTACAAGTTTACATTCCCACCAGCAGTGGAGGAGGGTTCTTCTTTCTCTACAACCTCTCCAGCATGTGTTGTCACTTGAGTTTTTGATCTTTGCCATTCTGATGGGAGTAAGGTGAAATCTCAGGGTTGTTTTGATTTGTATTTCCCTGATGACTAATGAGGATGAGCATTACTTTAAGTAATGCCATTTGATATTCCTCTATTGAGAATTCTCTGTTGAGTTCTGTTCCCCATTTTTTAATTGGATTAGTTGGTTTGTTGTTTTTCAGCTTCTTTAGTTCTTTATATATACTGGATATTAGCCTTCACAATAGCCACAAATGAAATAAAGTAGCTTGGTGTAACCCTAACCAAGCAAGTCAAAGATTTGTATGAAAAAAAATTCAAATCTCTAAATAAAGAATTAGAAGAAGTTATCAGAAGATGGAAAGATCTCCCATGCTCATGGCTTGGCAGGATTAACATAGTAAAAATGGCCATCTTACCAAAAGTAATCTACAGATTCAATGAATTCCCATCAAATTACCAACACAATTCTTTACAGTCCTTGAAAGAAAAATTCTCAACTTCATATGGAATAACCAGAAACCCAGAGTTGCTAAAACAATCCTCTACAATAAAAATTATCTCTATCTCTGATTTCAAGTTGTACTCTAGAGCAACAGTAAGAAAAATTGCATGGTACTGGCATAGAAACAGAATGGTGGATCAATGGAACTGAACAGAAGATCCAGAAATAAACGGACACACTTATGGACACCTAATCTTTGACAAAGATGCCAAAACAATACAATGGAGAAAAGATAGCATCTTCAACAAATGGTACTGTTCTAACTGGATGTCTACATGTAGAAAAATGCAAATAGATTCATTCTTATCACCCTGCACAAAACTAAAGTGCAAGTGGATCAAAGACCTCAACATAAAACCAGACACATTAAATCAGTTAGAAGAAAAAATAGGGAAGACCCAAGGACTCATTGGCACAGGATTCAACTTCTTGAACAGAACACCAACAGCACAGGCTCTAAGAGCAACAATCAATAAATGGGACCTCATGAAACTGAAAAAGTTCTGTAAAGCAAAGAACACGATAATCAAAACAAATGAACAAACATTTTTTAAAGAGTAAAAAATACTACTTTATTGAAATTCAAGGAAATATTTAATGTAAAATTTTATTCTAAGATTGCAGGCTAGGCCATTTTAAAACTGTCAGTTTTGCGCTTTCATTAAATTTTGCATCAGTATTTTTCCTAGACTGAATAATAATTCTAATTTTTAAAATAAACAAAGTAATTAGTCTTCAATTAAATAAATTCACAGGAATCTCCAAAACTACACATTACTTATGTTATTGTCTTCAGCACACATTTACAAAATATAAATCTACTCTGCTACATTATTAATTATCTTGCATATAATTTCTATCTTATATTGAAATTCTCAAAAAACTAGCAAATATCAATAGAAAAATAACATTTTTAAAAGAAGACAGCATACAGACACTTAGGAAATCCAAACAATCATTAGGTCTTACTACAAAAGCCCATAAACCACAAATTTTGAAAATCTAAATGAAATGGAAAATTTTCTTGATTGATTCCATTTACCAAAATTAAACCAAGATCAGGAAAATTGACTCTTCCTATATTCCTCCAAGGAAATAGAGGCAGTTATCAAAAGTTTCCCTTCCAAAAAAGCCCCAGGCCAGGTAGTGTCAGTGCAGAATTCTACCAGACCTTCAAAGAAGAGCTAACTCTAGTTCCCTTCAAACTATCCACAAAATAGAAACAGAAGCAACATTGCCAAACTCATTCTATGTAGGCACAATCACCTTGATACCTAAACCACACAAAGACCCAACACAACAACAAAAAAAACTTCAGACCTGTTTCTCTTATGAACATTGATGCAAAAATACTCAATAAAATACTTGCAAACAGAATCCAAGAATATATAAAAGATATCATCCAATAGGCCCAAGTAGCCTTCATCCCAGGCATGCAAGGGTGGTTCAATATATGGAAATCCATCAATGTAATCCACCATATAAACAAGCTGAATGCAAAAACCCACATGGTCATCTCCTTAGATGCTGAAAGAGCATTTGACAAAATCCAACACCAATTCATGTTTAAAGTCTTAGAGAGATCAGGGATACAAGGCACATACATAAACATAGTAAAGACAATATACAGCAAGTTTATAGCCAACATCAAACTCAATGGAGAGAAACTTAAATCAATCCCACTGAAATAAGGGACAAGGCAAGGCTGCCAACTCTCTCCTTATCTCTTCAACATAGTACTTGAAGTCCCAGCTAGAGCAAAAAGACAACTAAAGGAGATCAAGGGAATACAAATCTAATGGGAAGTAGTTAAGGTATCACTATTTGCAGATGATATGAGAGTATACAGGAGAGACCCTAAAAATTCAACAGAGAACTCCTCAGCTGATAAACACCTTCAGCAAAGTGGCTTAATACAAAATTCACTCAAAAAATCAGAAGCCCTTCTGCATACCAAAGACAAAAGGACTGAGAAAGAAATTAGGGAAAAATACCCTTCATAATAGCCACTAATAACATAAAGTACCTTGAAGTGGCTCTAACCAAGCAAGTGAAAGACCTGTATGAGAAAAACTCTGAAGAAAGAAATTGAAGAAGTTATCAGAAGATGGAAAGTTCTCCCGTGCTCATGGATTGGTAGGATTAACATAGTGAAAATGGCTATTCTGCCAAAAGCAATCTACAGATTCAATGTAATTCCCATCAAAATAACAACACAATTCTTCATAGACCTTGAGAGAAAACTTATGTACTTCATATGGAGAAACAAAAAACCCAGAATCTCCAAAACAATCCTGTACAACAGCAGATCGTCTGGAGGCCTCTCCTTCCCTGATCTCAAGCTGTACTACAGAGCAATAGTCATAATGATTTTCTTAATGTTTATAAATACCATGGCTGAACTTCCAGATATGATTTTCAGTGTCTAAATATGTGTAAGTGTATCAGTAATGTTTTCATTTTTATACCAAATGTGGATTCGTACACAAAAGTTCCTAAAACTAATTGGAAAAAAAAATGCTGGCAAAGTTAATAGGTTCTAGTAATTGGGAATGACAATAAGGACAGATAAGTTGGTGGATCTCATTATATAGATCCCTTGGGTAGATTTTGACCTCCTTTGTATCCGGTCACAATACCTGATCAAGTGCATCATCATAAAACTTGGAGGGACATAAGGAGTTAAAGAACTGAAATGGTGCTTCGAGAGTCAATATCTAAGTAGATAAACCATTTATCTCATCGAAAAATCTAGTCATCAGTGAAAGAGTTACAATCCCACTTACAAGTAAGCAAATAACAACGAATAGTTGCCGCCTTGAGTTAAAAAATGATCAATGCAGGCTTTCAGTCCTATTATACATCATTGTCTAGTTCATGCAGTAGCAATGCCAACCAGTATTTCTCAGACTGGAGCACCAATTTCAGAGAACATAGCATATAAAACATATATTTTGACTAATTAATAGTAGACAAGATTGGTTGCAGATTTTCCCCAAATCTCCCTCTTCTCCAAGTCCAAAGTACCCAGTATGCTTCCCTGTGAGGAGTGATGTTGGGAGACAATTCGATGGGGATTCTGAAGAAAATTCTCCTCAATCAGCAACTTCTCCCCAAACACTAGGCTTTGTTTGCTGCATACTACTGATTCATACAAACGAACACAGGTGCTATCTTGTCTCAACTTGGGATAGAGCCAAAGAGCTCATAACTAAGTCTTGTGTTGCAGATGAACTGCAATCCACTTTTCTGTACATCTGTGTTCCTTTCACAGTTAAGATGGATACATACATCTCAGAATAAAGACTTTTATAGTTCAGCTTTGCATCACCGACTCTGCTGGCATTTTCTCTACATTATCCTGAGTGTGTCTCACATTTTTCTTGAGTAGCTAATCTACTGACATGCATACCTATCTGATTGTGAGATTGCATCAGTATTAATTTAATTTTGTAAAAAAAATCTTAATTTTATAATTTTCATTGCAACTAACTTAAACAGCAGACACAATGAGTTCAGAAAATATTTTATGCTTTTAAATATTATTTTATATAATGATTTGTATGTTATCCTACATCTATTAAATATTACATATTTGAATTTTATTTATTTTATGTCAATCCCTATTAAAATTCACTCTTTAATGTGTTTTTGAAAATTAATATATGCAGAATGTGTGCAGAAATAAATATATTATACCATCATAGCTCACATGTGAAATAAAATAATCAGGACAGGATAGGAGCCTAGCACAGAGGGACTCTGAAAGCTTCCACCCAGCAGTGTATCAAAGCAGATACTGAGACTCAAAACTAAGCTTCGGGCAGTGTGCAGGGAATATGAAATAAGGGAGAGATAGTAAGACCTGGAGAAGACAGGAACTCCACAAGGAGAGGAAGAGAACCAAAAAATCTGTGCACAGGGTTCTTTTCTGAGGTTGATTCTCCAACCAAGGACCATTCGTGGATATAACCTAGAACCTCTGCTCACAAATAGCCCATGTATCAGATGTAGCTCACTATCCAAGTGGGTACCCTAGTAAGGTGAACAGGGACTGTCTCTGACATGAACTTAGTGGCTGGCTCTTTAAACACTTCCCCTGAGGGAAGAACAGCCTTGGCAGGCCACATAGGAAGACAATGCAGCCCGTCTTGATGAGACCTGATAAGGTAAGGTAAGATGGAAGATGAGGAGGACCTCCCCTATAAGTGGACTTGGAGAGGGGCATTGGGGGAGATGAGAGAGGGAGGTGGGATTGGGAGGAAATGAGGCAGGCAGCTACAGCTGGGATACAGAGTGAATAAACTGTAATTATAAAAAATAAAAATTTAGTTAAAAATTTTAAAGTATGTTTTGATTCAGAAAAACTACTTTAAAGGTATTTTAGTAACTTCTACTGAATTCATTGTGTAAAATTTTCATATTTGTGTATGAAATTCATTGTGTAAAATTTTCATATATGCATTATTATTTTCATTCTTTTACCCCCTTTCATTCCTGTTACTGAATCCCACCATCTTACAAGTCCCTTTACTGCATTTATTTCTAATTTAGCTCTGGCTGCCTGTGTGACCATGAGTTTAGCAGGATCTGCAGCAGCCTGGCGGGATCACTAGTGTGTGTACAGAGGAAGGCAATAACTGCCCTTCCCTCAGAATCCATCACTAGTCAGCAGTTCTGTAGAGAAGGGGCTACTTACCCCTACAAAGCCCTAATTGATTGCTAAGAAACCCAGTCTTTTGCAAGCCTATGGAGATCATTCACAGTGTTTTTGAGATTATGACTGTAATGGTAGCATTATGCCCAGAAAACATTGTCCTCCTCTCTCTCTGTCTTCAGGCTGTTACTTTCTTTCTGACTCCTCCTCCCATTATTCATTAAGCCTAAGAAAAGGTGACTAAAATGTCCTGCTTATGGCTGAACACTCAGACTTCACATAATTTCAGAATCATGACCAGCCATGAGAGTCTGTACAGACCATTATTCTTTGCCAAGAAAAACATCCTTGATTAAGGTTGTGTGAGCCACATTTGTCTAAGAGAGTATAAATTAATATTTAGAAGGCACTTTGTCACTATGTTAGTATAAAGACCAGCAATAAATTACTACTTATTAACTCCTTTACCATCTCCTTAGTTCTTGCTTTGTAAGTGAAAAGGTGAGTGTATATTCAATCCAAGCTTCAGGGTGTGATTAGGCATGACTGGAATCTTAGTAGGCAGATGTTCAGCCACTGTAAATGCTGATAATGCTCCTGTTAGCACAGAATGTTTTTAATTTATCATGTAATCAATGACAGCCTGTGACAGATTTTTCTCCAACTAAAGGTCAAATTTTGCACTAGCTTGTCAAAATTGATCTTTGCATAAATATAAAAATAGCAAGTCTCCTGTAAAATTATATTTAAATTTCCCTCTTATTTTATGTGTATTTCCTGTATGTATAGGTGAAGCATTTTGTATTCAAATTTTTGTCTTACAAACCAGAAAAAAAAACTTATTAAAAGAACAAATGAAATCTCCAAGTCTGTATTATCAAGTTTGTTTTATAATGTATCGTAATATAATGTTTTTTGAGAGTTAAAATATCCTTAATTAATCCTGTTGACCTTATAATTAAAAATCATGATCACTCTCAATTAAAGTGATGTAATAGTATTCATGATTTGATGCAGTTCTTCCAAGTGGAAAAAATTCTTCAAAGAAACTTGGTGAAGGAAATATTTGGAGTCATAGGTGGTTTTAAAATTATTTCTTTATTTTTGAGCTTATAACATAAAATTTGCCTTTCCTGTTCCTCTCTCCATGTCCTCCACATATCACTTCTTGTACTTTTTTAAATTCATGGACTCTTTATTTATTGTTGTTGCATACATCAACATGACTGCCTAAACATGAAAGGAGCAAAGACAACAATTGAGTGGCTACTGTGGATGGTGAAAGAACATGAGACCTCAGGCATGTTAATTTTTGATAATTTGGTGAATGTTAACAATTAGAGAATAAACATTCCTTAATACATAACACACACTGGCAGAATAGAGTAACCCAGCGTCACCTGCTGTGATAGCAGTCCTAGAGAGAAAACCTTTTCTACATGCCCTTGGTAATTCAAATGACATTAAGTTACGTCTTTTAGAAAATTAATCTTTACATTCTTCAAACACAGGATTTTCATTTCACTGCCTCTTTAACGACAAAGAATTTAAGCAGTAATTAATTAATTACGTGTCATTGTTTTAGAAGAAGATTTAAATTAAGATTAGGTTAGCTAAGTTTTTGACTGTACCATTTAACACAGGAAGAGAGAATACATGCATATTTTGATATAATGCAATTGATAATTTAGAAAGCTATTTTTATTGTATAATACGTAAATTATGCATATTTATTACAAGCACTCATTTATTGGAGTGGATATCAGGGGTGTATTGTTTTATTAAAATGTGAGAAATGTGTGATTTTTTTGACCTAGTTAATGTTTTTTTTAATAATGTTGTAATTATACTTTTCATCTTGTGTTGAACATTCACTGAAAGTTTTATTACTTGTTGTTGTGCCTTTATCTGTATGAATGTGTTTGTATGTGTGGTTACAGAGAAAAGGCACATGTCTGTGGGCAAGTGGAGTCTAGAAATCAATGTTGGATGTCTTCTTTAATCACTGTCCAACTTCCCTATGAGAAAAAGTCTCTCATTGAACCTGTACTTTAATGATTGGCAAGGCTGTCTGGTCAATGAGATGCAGGAATCCTGCTGCCTCTAATCCAGTGAGGATATTTTAATGCAGATTCTGGAGATCTGAGCACAGGTTCTAATGCTTGAACTACAAACCCTTTGCCAAGTAGGCCATCTCCCAATCTCTGTTACTTATTTTTATGAAAGAGACACCCAGGTATGAATCATTCTATAACACATGTATTTGTATTTGTTTGGTTAGATCCACTTATTTTATAGTCACATTCTCTTTTTCCCTTTGAACAGACAATCATTCATTTTCAAGCCCCTCCGTGGTAAGTGGTAGGTGAATATACGTAGGAATTCAATTATCTGCTCTTCTACTCAGAAAGAGCCCTTCGTATATATAGTCCCTACTTAGAACTTTATCTTTATTGGCAGCCAGATCATGGAGGGGACCCTGGCAACTTCTTCTACCCCGCAGCTTAGCAATGTTATGTAAAGATCCTGAAATCAGCTGCTGTTCATGGGTAAGAAACCAATTCACTGCGTTTTGTATGTGAAGCCTGTATGTGAAGAAAAGAATGGTGACACCAAAGAGACATTTTTATTTCTTGATCCTACAGTCTCTTATGCTATATATGCTTCCAAATGCCAAACATTTACAACAAGTTAAATAGGAAACACAGTTTATGCATTATTTCCTGTCAAATTTTACTAGAGACTGGCAGACTCAACCCACCATACTCTAATTATGTGATTCCAAGATGCGCTGTAGATTTCTTCAGCATCCGACTCTAGTACTGAGGAGGGCCAACAAGGGAGTCATAATTAGTCCCAATTGTTTTGTTTTCTAATTCTTTTTAGCCAATATGTGGATTTTACATTTCATTGTCTTGATCTGTAGAGAATGTAGACCGTTTCTTTAGCATCTATTCCAGGAGCCATCAGAACATTTTTTTACTGAACTATGGATATGTGTTTACTTCCATATGTACACTTCCAACAGGACATCCAAAAAAAGTGCAAGGCTTTCACTCTGCTCCTTTCATTCCCATAATAGAATAGTCTGATCATAGAGTGACTCAATAGTAAACAAATTGTATTTTATAACCGCCCAAGATCTATCTTTAACATCTGTAAATCCCATAATTGTGATCATTGATTTTCTTTGGAAGGACCAAACCCTACAAATCATATCGTAAGAATCAGTAAGGATCTTTTCCTCATGATGATCATTTCCTAATGATTCTTTTGATTGCTCGTGAGACTCTTTTTCTCCTACTGGGTTGCCTTGTCAAAACTTAATATGAGAACTTTTACAACTTTCCTTGTCTTATGTATCTTATTTTGTCATATTTGGTTGCTAGCTTTTGGAAGCCTGTTTTTTTTTTTGTTGTTGTTGTTGTTTTTGTTTGTTGGTTTGTTTTTTGTTTTCCAGAATGGAAGCAGAGGGAGAGATTTAAGGAAGAGTGGAAATAGGAGAAGGATGGCAGATGTGCAGGGAGGGGAAATTGTGGTCAGGATCATTGTATGAGAGAAGAAACTCTTTTCAATTAAAAAAAGAACTTAAAAATCACAAAATGACTGCTTCCATGCTCCTTTATCCTATTCATTAGTATTTACTCTGTTCTCTATTGCCATATTTTTTTCCTTCATCTTTGTGATTTTAAATGGGGATATTTTCTCTCAGTATTCCAACCAATATTATTAGTTTCAGATTGTCTTATAAAAATTCGTATTATGGGTATGTGTGAAATGTGGAATTTAAAACTGATTTGAAGGATATTAACTTCCTTTTTTCTCTCAGTGAATGATATCATATTGTTTACATATTTTCTTGTGTTTTTACTGAGATACTTTTTGATAAGTTAACAATGTTCTTTGCATATGACTTTTTATTATTATTTTTTATAACTTTTATTGTTTTATATTAACCATAAGTTATTTACTTTGTATCACATCAGTAGCCCCCTCCCTTATTTCCTCCCAATCCACCCTCCCTCCATCAGCTCCTCCCTGCCCCTTTATTTTCCTTTGACTTTTTCAAAACTTTTTAGTCGCCTTTAATTTTAAGAAACTTTGCTCTTTGATCACCTCCAAATGAAGAGAGAGCAGCCTTGTCAGGCCACAGAGGAAGACAATACAGCCAGTCCCGATGAGACCTGATAGGCTAGGGTTAGAGAGAAGGGGAGGAGGACCTCCCCTATCAGTGGACTTGGAGAGGGTCATGGAAGGAGATGAGGGAGGGGGTGGTATTGGGAGGGAATGAAGGAGGGGGCTACAGCTGTGATACAAAGTGAATAAAGTATAATTAAAATAAAAAAATAATAAAAAAGAAACAAAAAGAGAAACTTTATTGTGTGTGTTTAGCTGTTGGTGTTTTTATTTTTATCTTGTACTGGGTTTGTAGACATTCCTGAATATATCATTCATATGCATTTATATGTACATATTCATATGTGCATTTATATGTATTTTGGGGTTAATAGTACTTCATTCTCCCTTGAGTAATCATTGAGGTACACTTAGTATTTTCATTATTACATATTTTATTTCATGTGTTAGGTTTCATATTTTATAAAGCCAAGCAATCTGATAATATATTTCATCTTTTTAAAAATGTTTTTTATTGAAACAATTACATCATGTTCTCCTGCCAGATATGATAGGGCTCAATGCCTCTAGTCGACACCCTGTTGCTTCCAATTCCTCAACAGTAGGTGGGAGAGAAAGAAGGTTAGAAGGGAAAGGGGGCATCAGTGTGTTAAGAGCTCTTTCTTCTGATTAAGAGCATTGAGCTCCTTGGGGCAACCAGCACTCCTGCGACCAGCAGCAGGAGCAAAAGCAGCAGCAGCAGCAGCAGCAGCAGCAGGGGAACAGCAGCTGCCTCTTCTATTTCTCAGGGGCTCTCGGGAGCTCTTGCCTTCATGTACTCTCTAAAGAGTCCCCACTGTTCCAAATGTAAACTATCCTCAACTGGCAAAAATCATGCCCCTAGATGCAACTATATGCAACCATAAAGCAGGGTGCAAATTATAATCAGCGTCTGTGGACAATTTGATGCAGCCCCATATCCCATACCTGGGATTAAAACAAAACCTTATTCACAGAATGTATCTGCATTTTAAAATTATTATTATTATCATTTATTACTATTTATTCAATTTGTATTTTGGCTGTTTCTGCATTTTTATAGAAGCTAACAGTTTCCCTTTCTGTTTTAAGCCATTAATCATACTATGTTTAGTGAAAATTATAAAGAGACAGTTTTGATGAACTAAATGTTTTTTTAGATCAGAGGTCAAGGTTTTTTATAACCTGGTGACTCTCAGCTGCTCCTGTCTGAAACAGCTTATGATTTGTTTTGGGGCTTTAAGTTGCCAAGCCTTCCAATTCATTTTATGACTGCAGAGGTTGCCTTTAGACCTGTACTCATTGATCAAATGCTAATCCTTGCCTGCAAACCCTGAGAAACCTAGGGGTTCTTTTGAAAAACCCATTGCAATGAGAAATGGCTTGTCCACTCCTATGGCAGAAAAGTACCAAATTTTGAGATTCGAGGCTTTCATTCTCTTGGTAACAATTTGTAAAAGACTGAACTTTCCTCAATTGAAGCAGCAGACGCTAGCCTGTCCTATGATATTAGCATGATCCTCATGAGAACGAACATCAGTCATGCCCCTTATTCACTTGTCCATTGGCTCTTCTGATTCTTTAGTGGTCTAATAAATCTCTTAAGTTTGGTATTTAAAAACACAAGGAACTCTCGCAACTCTCTTGCATCAGGGTCTGATAAGGCTTTGTTTAGAGCTACAACCAATCTCTGCAAGAAATCTATGAGGGCTTCTTCAGAGCCTTGTACAGTCTCAGTGAATGAGGTGGACCTTTTCTTGGGCACTTCAACTTTATCCCAAGCTCTTAAAGATGCTCAGTGACATTGTTCACTGACAATGTGACTAACAGCACCATCAATCAAATATGTTCTTCTAAATCAGAACATTACCCTTCAACAAGCAGCTCATCTTTGAAAATGTAAATTCCCCTTGCTGTATTTCATTGTTCAGTATTCACAGCTTCCTCCCGTAACCATGTTAACCATTGGTAACTAACTGCAGACTGGCCATTAGCACAACTGTTGCCATACCATTCCAATCTTGGGTAATAATTCTATTTTGAGTAGCCCAGTTACTTAATATGTGTTTTTATATAAGGTGAGTGTATTTTGTAGGAAATCATGACCTCTTTAAACTGCCTCAGATCTATCATTTCTATAGGATGCCATTCTATCTCATCATAATCCTCATCTGCACCATTAGCAGGAATGTGCTGTATGATTATTGGGAAAACTGATGGCAATTTTGAGATTTCAGGCAATCCATCCTCTGGTGGTACAACTAGTTCAAGATTAATGCTTTCTTATAAAACATATTTTTTTCTTTAACTTTGTCACCCTCCATGGCACCCTGCACATCTGACTTCCTGCCCTGCCCAGGGAGTATGTGTATAAGAAACCGGAAGTGTGCAGCTCCAGGTAGGACAGGGATCTGCCTTCTAGCCTGGATTGCTTCCGTCTTTAGACCTGTGGGAACTTCCAGTTCTCTGGCTCAGTCACCAGGTCTGAACCCTTTTTGCTCTTCCTTTTCCATCATTACTCTATTCCGAAGTGCTACCACTTCTACACACAAAATTTCCAGTTGTACAGGCAAACCTTCTGCAAACCTTTCAAAAATGAGAGAATATAGTGACCCTTTCAGTTTTCCATTACATCCTTTCTGTTTGTGTGTTTCCCAGATTCCTTCATTTCCACCTGCAGTTTTCAAACTGCTCAGCCATTCTCCTAACCATTTTTCAGATAGTAAATTATAGGAAGAAGAAAAAGCAAAGCAAAACAAACGAACAAAAAACAGAAAATCATCTCTGGGAGCAAAACAGGGAAAAATATAGCAGCAACAGTGCAATGAACCTTTTGCTGATGTTTTGAAACAAAATATTTACCCTACTATTTCTTCTGTAGCATTAGAAATCAAAGTTTCCATTCCATTCCATTCCATCCTAGCCTTACATCTGGGCACTACTTGTAACCAGACCTTTGGCTACTTCATTGAGTTCTTTTATTCTACTCTCATACACCACTGGGATTCCTTCCAACTCCCCAAACCTTGGGAGTAGAGGAAGAAGGAGTCAAAAGGGGGCATTGATAACATTAGACTACTTACTGCTGATTAGGGGCATCAAGTTCCTTTTGGGGAATTTGATTTTTGTTTTCAGGATATCTCCAACCAGCAAACAGCAACAAACAGCAACCAGCAACAGCAGCAGGAGCAGCAAGGGAGTAGCAAGGGAGCAGCAGTCACCAATTGCCTCCTCTTATTCATTCAAGGCTGTGACATTCACGTACCTTCTCCAGTATTCCAAATGTAAACTCTCCTCAGCTGGTAAAATCATGCCCGTGCTAGAGCAGAAGGCAAATCATAGTCAGCTTCTGTGGACAATCTGATGCAGGCCCATATCCCTCACCTGTGATTAAAACAAAAACAAATTCACCCAACATTTCTATGTTTTCTTTAACATTTTTTATTAATTACATTCACCCTGCATCCCACCTGTATCTCCCTCCCCCTTCCTCTCCCAATTCTCAGTTCCTTCCCTTCTCTCCACTCATGCCCTTCCCCCAGTCCAAAAACCATCACTACCAAAAGGAGTATCCATGGATATGTTGATGTAAAAGGGCAAAGTAGTCCATCTTTTAACTTCTTATTTCATCTTGTTCTCCATATTATCCCATCAGATTTTTGTCTTCCTTTGGCCAGTTTAAAATTTAGTTTCTGTTATATAGACGTGTCATTTTACTATTTAATAATATTTTTATTGAATTTCATAGACAATACTCAAAATGTTCATGTGTTAAATGACATCTGTCACACAACAGAGCAATCAGTGTAGGGTATTTAGTTACATTAATAAATTGATGTTTCATGGATCCTGCAATGTATCTCTATTGAGATTTAGTTTGGTTTTGTTCACCTTTGACCATCCTTTGTGTTCAGTAAAATGTGTGGTGTTTTTAGCAAAGTCTTCTTCCTGAGAAGTTGTACACAACATGGTACTTAGGTTTTACATTTTATCTACCAATGATCTGTGAGGATATGCACTTTTCAAAAAATGTTTAACCCAGGTTTGTATTGGTATTTCTCTCAAAACAAAAATGGTTAGGATTCAGCTTTAAAAGTCTATCTCCTATGTCTAACTGTGCAACTACAGAAAGGGAGATTTACCTTCAACTTCTGAAAGGCAAACAAAGCAGAAGCCACAGTCTACGCTAGTCAGCGAGTACTTGGGCTGCCATCACCAACCATTGTAAAGGATATTTCTCATGCCTGTTTTTGGAGATTTTGTTAGGTTCTGGTTCTTGTGACACTGTCTATGTCCTTCTAGAAAATACCATGCAAGCTTCCAAGGGAGGGATGCAATTAATGTACTATCCAGTTGTGACACCTATGAACTGCAACAATAGCTAGCAGAGCACAATATTCACAAAATTTTAATAAGTGGCACTCCTATGCTGGTGATAAACAATAGCAGTCTAGTTGAACTTAAGGTTCACGCAACAAGAGGAACACAGTGCCTGGAACTGCTAACATATCCAACTACTTGTGGCTAGTTAGGTCACGGATCTCAGTAGATAATCAACCGTCACTGCTTTATTAAACTAGCGTAATTCATCTCTACATTCTAAATTTTATGTTTATCTTCACAGATACTTGCATCTGATGGCTCTCATTTGCAGTGAACTGACACCATCACAAACTACATGTAGGGAAAATGCCGAGGCAAATGATCAGTTGACGTGCCTGCTATCAATAGGTATATACGTCTAAAACACAGTTCCTGTATCTCTTGCTCAGGGATCATTGTTAAAGAGGGGACTAAAAGAGTGTAGGAGCCAGAATACCAGAATATATGCTGTGAAACAATCCTTAGAAAAGGCTGCATAAATGAGATCTGAAGTAGGACAGACACCCATCCAAACACAGGCTGATACGAAAGGGGGAAATCTCACAGGGTAGCATTCTTAGATCAGCAGCTACAGGCAACTGATGACAACAAGAAAGCACCTCCAATATATCAGTCCCAAATTGGTTGTCCAATATAAATTGGTCAGCCCTGAAACCATATACACAATGACAAGAAAAATAGACTCATCACATTGTCTTTACAATATTTTTCAGAAATACACACAAATGTTACTCAACCAAAATTGAGTATAATTCCTCACCATTAACCACAAGGCTGTCAGAAAATTATAGCTTCTGGGACAGGAAGAGTAACTTTTCTCAGAGAGATTAACCACTGATATGTTGCTCCAATAAAAGAGCAGAGAGTTTTTTTGGTTTGAAGCCTGGACTTTCAGATTTAAAGGCTGGTGTTTTACCAACTGAGTTACCCGAGGATTCTGAAAACATAGACAAAGAGTATTTAGGAAATACAAGTGATTTTGATGTTTTTGTGTATTTGTTTGTTTTGTTTAATTTTTAATCTTCCTTCCTTGTATGTTTGACATTTGAAAAGAACACAAATTTGGGTAGCTGAATGAAAAACAATGGATTTATATTTGTATTATTATTTTTGTATATATATATATATTTATATTTATATATATAAGAAACGTTAGGATGTTTGAATATGATCATAACTTGTTGTATAAAGCTCTCAAATAGCTAATAAAACAAAATCAAAGTGAAAATTAATTTTTTTTCAAATTTTATTGTATAGCCACTTGTATATTTATTAACTTTGCTCATTGTATTATTCATCAACAAGCACTTTGTCAATAGCACTACAATTCTTTCATCATGACCCCCCCAAAATCTTTTTTTTCATATATATAGTTATATATCTTTATTTACCTTAAGTTAAAAGTAAGGAGATAAAATATCATACTACTTTTGATGTGATGAAATTCGCAGTCTACTTTAATGTTTTGTAAAATTACAGCTAACAACAACAATAACAAAAAATAAAGCAAAGGTCATAACAGATATAAAAAACAAAATGTGACAAAAATAAAAATTGGGTTTTCAGGACATGCTAAACACATACGTTTGCGTCAATGAATCTTATGAAACTAAACAGACATGTAGATGTCAAGTCAAATTTCTTAGTTCATGCCTTATATCCTGCGATTTCTTTGTTTAACTTCCCATGTTATTGTGCTGTTAGTGGACACCTGTACCACCTTAGAACAGCTTTAGGGCTTAATCTTTTTTATGTTTTTGAAATTATACACATGTAGCTAAATATATAATTATTTTACATATGTAACATAAATATAATTTAGAAATATGTTTATGTAACATGTAATTATTATCATTAACATAAGTAAATATATAACTGAAGTTAGGTACTTGAAGTACATTATATATATATATATATATATATATATATATATGTGATTTTAAAACAGAAGTTATTAAATTTTGTATATCAATCAAAAACACCAGGGCACTAAGAGTTCTTTATTTGTGATCACTGCACTTGGTGTTATGCAAAGATGATGTTCAGTCAATTATATAAATACCATGAAATAAGCATTAAAGGTAAAATATCTCTTCATCTTCTCATTTCTTCATCAATTTCTTTTTTCATAGACTTCAAGTATTTTTCATACAGGTATTTTACTTACTTGGTTAAAGTCACACTAAGGTACTTTATTTTATTTGTGGCTGTTGTAAAGAGTGTTGTTTCTCTAACTTCTTTCTCAGCCTTCTTCTTTTATATACAGGATTGCTTCTTCTTCTTCTTCTTCTTCTTCTTCTTCTTCTTCTTCTTCTTCTTCTTCTTCTTCTTCTTCTTCTTTTTGGAATTAATTTTTTATTCAGCCACTTCGCTGAAGGTGTTTATCAGCTAAAGGAGTTCTCTGGTTGAATTTTTGGGGCCACTCATGTATACTATCATATTATCTGTAAATAATGATACTTTGACTTCTTCCCTTCTGATTTGTATTCCCTTGATCTCCTTTAGTTGTCTTATTGCTCCAGCTAGGACTTCAAGTACTATATTGAAGAGATATGGAAAGAGTGGGCAGCCTTGCTTTACCATGATTTCAGGGGGATTGATTTAAGTTTCTCACCATTTAATTTGCTATTGGCTATAGGCTTGCTATTTATTACCTTCAATATGTTTAGGTATGTGCCTTGTATCCCTGATCTCTCCAAAACTTTAAACATGAATGGGTTTTGGATTTTGTCAAATGCTTTCTTGGCATCTAAAGAGATGATCAGAATTGGAAAGATCTCCCATTCTCATAATCAGTAGGATTAACATAACGAAAATGGCCCTAATACCAAAAGCAATCTACGGATTCATTCACTTCCCATCAAAATAATAAAACATTTCTTTGTAGACATTGAAGGAACAATTCTTATTTTCATATGTAAAAACAAACTCAGAATAGCTAAAACAATCCTGTACAGATCTTCTGGAGATCTTCTGGAGATATCTCTATCCCTGATCTCAAGCTGTACTATAGAGCAACACAATTCATTTTTTTTGAAAGATTAAAAAGTTTTAAGTTAATTAGTTTTGACAATTTAACTTACATATATAACGTACTTTGATCATGTTCAAGCCCTTATTACTTTATCTTGTCATCCTCTCCCCTTCACCCCTTTTTCTTCTGAGATAGTTCCCATTCTTTTTTTTTCAATTGTTATTTTTAATTTTTATATTAATTATAGTTTATTCACTTGGTATCCTAGCTATTGCCTTCTCCTTCATTCCCTCTCAATCCTGCCCTCCTTTTCTCATCTCCTCCCATGCAACAAAATTCTTTACAGCATTTGAAAGAACAGTTCTCAATTTCACATGGAAAAACAAAAAACCCAGAATTCTTAAAAATAATCCTGTATAACAACAGATCATCTGGGGGTATCTGTATTCCTGATCTCAAGCTGTACTGCAGAACAATAGTAATAAAAACTGCATAAGACTAGCATAGAAACAGGCTGGAGGATCAGTGGAATTGAAGCAAAGGTCCAGAAATAAATCCATACACCTATGGATACCTGATTAAAAAAAAAAAAAGCCAAAAACTTACAATGGAAAAAGACAGCATTTTCAACAAATGGTGCTAGTCTAGCTGGATATCTACATGTAGAAAATGCAAATATATCCATATTCACAATCCTGCACAAAACTAAAATCCAAGAAGATCAAAGAACTCAACATAAAGACAAACACACTAAATCCATTAGAAGAAAAATGTGGGGAAGAGCCTTGGACTCATTGGCACAGGAGACAACTTCCTGAACAGAACACCAATAGCGCAAGCTCTAAGATCAACAATCAATAAATTGGACATCCTGAAATCTCGTGTAAAGCAAAAGACACTGTCAAAATAAGAAAATGACAGTCTACAGACTGGGAAAAGATCTTCACCAACTCTACATCTGACAGAGGGCTAATATCCAGAATATATAAAGAACTCACGAGTTAAGCACCAACAAACTAAGTAATCCAATTAAAAAATGAGGTACAGAGCTAAAAAGAGAGTGCTCAACAGAGGAATATTGAATGGCAGAGAAACACTTAAGAAATGCTCAACGTCCTTAGACATCAGGGAAATGCAAATCATAATGTCCCTGAGATTCTACCTAATACCCATCAATATGGTTAAGATCAAAAAGTCAATCAACATCACATGCTGGAGAGGATGTGCAGAAAGGGGAACCCTCCTTAGCTGCTGGTGGGAATGTAAATTTGTACAACTTCTTTGGAATTCTATATGGTGCTTTCTCAGACAATTAGGAATAGTGCTCCCTCAAGATCCAGCTATACCACTCCTAGTCATATACTAAAAAGATATCCTACCATACAATAGGGTATCTTCTCAACTATATTCATAGCAGCTTTATTGTAATAGCCAGAATCTGGAAACCACTGAGATCTACCTCAGTGGAGGAATGGATACAGAAATTGTGGTACATACACAATGGAATACTACTCAGCAATTAAAAAAAAGAGGAAATCGTGAAATTTGCAGACAAACAGATGGAAGTAGAAAAGATCATTCTGAGTGATACATCCCAGAAGCAGAAAGACACACACGGTATATACTCACTTATAAGTAGATATTAGTTATATGATATAGGATAAACATACTAAGATCTATAGTCCTAAAAGAGCTAAAAACAAGGAGAACCTAGGGAAAATGCTTAATCTTCATTCGGAAGGTCAACCAGGATAGACATTAGAAGTAGGAGAAGACAGAGTAGTGCAGAAACCTACCACAGTGGACCTCTGAAGTACTGTACTCAGCATGGTATTGAAGCATACAATGTGACTCATAGCCAAATTTTGGGCAGAATGCAGGGAATCTTATGGAAGAAGAGGAGATAGAAACACCTGGAGGTGACAGGAGCTCCAGAAGGAGACCAACAAAGCCCAAAATCTCAGCCAAAGGTGGCCTGCAAAGACTGATGAATCAACTAAGGGCCAGGCATGGAGAGAAACTAGACCCACTGCTCAGATGTAGCCCATTGGCCGCTCAGTCTCCATGGGAATTCCATAGTAAGGAGAACAGGGGCAGTGTTTGGCATGAACTGGGTTACCTGCTCTTTGATCACCTACCTGTGGCAAGGTAGGATTTCTAGACCACATAGAAAGAGAATAGTCATGATGAGATCTGATAGGGTAGAGTCAGATAGTAGGGGAAGCGGACCACCCCTATCAGTGGACTACAGGAAGGAAATTTGGTGGGGAGAAGGAGGGAGAATGGTACTAGGAGGAGATGAAGGAGGGTATCTATAGCAAGGATGCAAAGTGAATAAATTGTAATAAATAATAATAATATTAATAATAAAGGTAAAAAATTATATTCAATTTATAATGATGAATAATTTGTATATAATTTTTTGAGAAGAATTTCTGTTAAAATTTAAGTAAGAATGCCAACTTATCCAAGTAGAAAAAAATGTATTCAGTGTAAAGAAACGAAAGAAGAACTATGTACTCTGGCCAGGGCTGACTTCAGATTTAGCTAAGCATTTAGCTAAGCCATTGCATTGCTACTTAAACAAAAGAAACCCATTTGTCTCCAGTTTCTTTTTGCTATGCATATAGGTTTATGGTATTAAGGAAACCCTAACTTATATTATGATTTACTTTAGATAATTTTACTACAATGCTTCTTTCTATATATCTGAGAATAGCCAAAGCTAGAGAGATTAAAAAAAAAAAAGAAAATAACTTTTATTTTATAATAACATTATTAAGTGTTCTAAAATAACTTTTAGAACACTTAATAATGGAGAAATTCTGACCCTCCCTCTACTTCTGTTTGCAGTGATTATCCCACCCCTATTATTTTCTTAGAAAAATTTTCACCAAACAAGAGCAAATTAAGATAATAATAAGTAGCTTCCATATTAGTAGCAACACAGAAGCTTTCTGGAGTAGATTGTTCCCTGGTATTTTCATTTGTGCATGTGGACATGCCTTGTTTTGTATTGCTCCCAGGATCCCAAGCCTTGTCATTCCTAGGGACAAGTCAAAGAAGAAAAGCAGAAGGTCATCTTTAGGTCACTGCTATTCAGTTTGCTGTTCCAAGCTGAAAGCCAAGGCCATTAAATATGAAAATCCACTCATTGTCCCCAGCCTGATTGTATCCTGTCTTTCAGATCAGACTCACCATAGTCATAGCAACCCTAATAGGCGGATGTGCATTGGACCACATCATTTGCAGGGTGTCTTTAACTGAGAAAAGTTTTGTTGAAAATATGTGTGATTAATGCCTTCAACTATTATCTCTAATTGAACAGACATGAAAGTGGGCCACTTTGTCGGCACAGATAAGCCTATTGCATGGCTATTAATGGCATATTCAGCCCTTGCAGAATGAAGCTATTATTGCCTCTTGTCTTCAGGAACCATAACATGTTGTTGGAAGGCTATGCAAAATTTGAGAAACTGTTTGAAACACAGCTCCAGAAATCCTCTAGACACGGGTGTTAAAGAAGAGAGAAAAGCTATTTAGACCATAATTGAATGTGCTGTGCTGTTTGCATTATTACATGGCATTGACACATTAAAAAAAATATTTTTCCACCAGAGTGATGTATCTTAAGATTATTAATTTTCAGAAAAAGTCATTGAATTCTGCTATTCACAATGTAACTAACTCAAAGGACTGATCAATAGAGAAACAGAAATGTCACACATGTGTGCATGTGTGACAGAGAGGGTATTCAAATTAATAATACTTTCTTAGAGGTACAAGGCTATAAAATTATATATATACATGGAATTTATACCTAGTGTGAACAATACAGTAACTGCAAAACTATTCTGTACAAGTTGGCCTGAATATTTCTTGGGAAAAAAAAAACTTTTTTTAAATTATTTTTTTATTTTTTATATTAATTACAGGTTATTCACTTTGTATCCCTGCTGTAGCCCCCTCCCTCATTCCCTTCCAATTACACCCTTCCTCCCTCATCTTGTGCCATGTCCCTCAGGGGGAAATAAAAAAAAAAGAAAAAAAAAACTTTTCTAGTAGCATTGAAGAGGAAAGAATTTTGAATATGATCAAATAGGAAAAAAGGCATCTTTGTGGATATTGGCAATATAGCTGTGTTTAATGCAGATATAAAAAAAACAATTCAATATACATAATATAAGTAGGAAAAATCATTGTGTTGTTCAGAAATTTTACAAATGAAAGATGCCATTGATGGTTACTGTGTTGAACAATAGAAACAGAAAAATTTGAATTAAATTTCCAAAATAAAATAAAATAATTTCTAAATAAATATTAAAAAATAGTTTAGGTCACAAACTCAAAGCAAACTCCATGGTCCTCTGGGTCTCCTAGTAATGTCAGATGCTATGCCTGCCAAAATGGATGACACCAAGAACACACCATTGGACATAAAAAAAATACCAGCAGCTGACCTAGGACAAGTCAAAGTAGCCTTTTCCAAGGTGGAGTACAGGAGTTGGTGATCTGATGCCAGGTATTCAGTCCTGAAAATATGTGTACATGGAACACTGTACTGACTGAATATGTTATATTTACGATTATCTGTGCATATAGATTCACATATGTTTAAATCAAGGATTAGTGAATAATGTTATCATGAATTTGAAGAAGAGTGGGAAGGGGTATGTGTGTGGGTTTGGATAGAGCAAAGAGATGGAAAATATGTTTATTTTAAAATTCCAGAAAAAAAAAAAAGATTAAAGAAAAAGTCTTTCATGTGCCTGCTATGTTTTCTAGGTATTGGTAGATTTTTATATATTTATTTAAAAAAAAAACAGTTGAATTATTCTGGTTATGCATTCCTGAATGAAATATCTTTAATTTATCTATACTATCAAAAAAATATAAATATAAGAAATGTAGTTTAAAAATAATCACTGAGCACAATATGTTCAATACTAGAGTCAAATTTCTAAAGAAAAATACTTCTAGAAATTACCTACATATTTTAATTCATATAAAAATAATACATAAACATAAGAAATGATTCTTGGGTTAAATAATTACACTATGATTATAACATGAAAACAACTAATGTTTAATGCAATGACACTCATAATAAATAAATGATTATATTTTGAAAAAAATTCAAATTGCTTGTGAAAAATTGGCCATAAGGCACAAATATCTCCTATGAATAAAAAAAAAGGATAAATAAACTTTTTCTATTTTCCCCTAAAAGATGAAGAAAAATTTAATTCATTATCTCAGTATTTTAAAAGCCTACAAGGGTAAGAATTTCTCATTCTCTAAGTGCTAGTAGTTGACATGAGCATTGAATGAGGGTATTTGAATTCACAAATTCTAACTTCAAACTAATATTTTGACTGGCATATATGTTCAACATCTTGAAATTATTCCATAAAACTGGAAGCTCATAATTCATTTGCTAATTTTTGGAAGACAATTATGAGCTCTCTGTGTATATTTTAAGTAATGTTGTTTGTAATTATGAACAAAACTGACCTTAAGCTCCATTAGAAAAGTCACATCTTATTTTAATTGTTGATTAAATTTTAATTATTTAATCATATTAAGCATATTCTAATTAATTTACACAATTTGCTTCAAGTTAAATAGTGACTTAATTTGAGTTAACTTTTTTCTTACATAGATCTATTTTTTCAGTTAAAGTATTATTTCATGCCTATTATACTTATAAATGAAGTAAAATTCAGTAATGACATGTTATATATAATGCTCTGATTAGGGAATGATAAGACCTTTGTAGATATTAACATAAAATATGAAATGTACATGTGTTTATATATATGTATATATGTGTGTGTGTATATATTGAAAAAATAATTATCAATTATGTTTAGACATGTTCAACATTTCTTGATCTATATTACGTGTCATCATTTGAATTGTTATTTAATACTGTTTCTGAGTTTAAAAAGGGAGATTTTTTTTTATTCATTTAAACTTTCATACATGTATACGGTATATCCAAATTATATTCTCTTCCCACTATATCTCTCCACTCCCCTGCTCTGCCTTCTACTCCAGAAACAAATCTCTCTCTCAACCTCATTTTCTCTTCTTTCTGCCTATAAATCATAGAATATTGGTGGATCTGTCCTTATGTTCATTACTGTGCTTTCATATACTGGGGCATAATTGTTCTACCTTTACCTATACTCCAAAGAAAAATGACTCACTTTCTCTCAACTTTCTAGAATTTTTAACTCTTTTAGTTTTTGTTGATGTCTCATTTGGCTAACCATAGCTGCTCTTAGGCTAAATTACACTACCCCTGTTATTTCCAGACAATAGCCTTTCATAGTATTCCTTGTCCTTCGGCTGTTCATTCATTCTACTTTCTTCTCCATGATACTCTTAGAGGTTGTTAGATAAAGAGGAACACTGTCATCAGAACAAAACGACAGCCTACAGATTTGGAAAGGATCTTCACCAACCCTATAACTGACAGAGGACTAATATCCAGTATATATAAAGAACTAAAGAAGTTAAACAGAAAAAAATCAAATAATCCAATTAAAAAATGGAGTACAGAGCTAAACAGAGAATTCTCAATAGAGGAATATCGAATGGCAGAGAAACACTTAAAGAAATGCTCGATCTCATTAGCCATCAAGGAAATGCAAATCAAAACGACCCTAAGATTTCACCTTACTCCCGTCAGAATGGCTAAAATCAAAAACTCCAGAGACAACACATGCTGGAGAGGTTGTGGAGAAAGGGGAACCCTCCTCCACTGCTGGTGGGGAATGTAAACTTGTACAACCACTCTGGAAATCAATCTGGTGCTTTCTCAGACAACTAAGAATAGCACTTCCTCAAGATCCAGCTATACCACTCTGAGGCATATACCCAAAAGAGTCTGAAGTACACAATAAGGACATTTGCTCAACCATGTTTGTAGCAGCCTTATTTGTAATAGCCAAAAGCTAGAAACAGCCCAGATGCCCCTCAGTGGAGGAATGAATGCACAAATTGTGGTATATCTACACAATGGAATATTATTCAGCAATAAAAAACAAACAAACAAACAAGGAAATCATGAAATTTGCAGGTAAATGGTGGGATCTGGAAAAGATCATCCTGAGTGAACTATCCCAGAAGCAGAAAGATGCACACACTATATACTCACTCATATAGACATATAATATAGGATAAACCTACTAAAATCTGTACACCTAAAGAAACTAATCAAGACAGAGGATTTTTGCTAAAATGCTCAATTCCTAACAAGAAAGGCAAAGAGGCTGGACATCAGAAGAAGGAGAAAAGAGGGAACAAGTCAGCAGCCTGACACAGAGGACCTCTGAAAGGCTGTGCCCTGCAGACTATCAAATCAGATGCTGTGACTTATGGGCAACCTTTGGGCAGAGTGCAGGGAATCTTATGAAAGAAGTCGCAAACAGTAAGATCTGGAGATGATAGGAACTCCACAAGCAGAGCAACAGAAACAAAAAATCTGAGCAGAGGGGTCTTTCCTGTGACTGATACTCCAACCAAGCACTATGCATAGAGATAACCTAAGACCCCTGCATAGATGTAGCCTCTGGCAGTTCAGTATCCAAGTGGGTTCCATTGTAATAGGAACAGGGACTGCTTCTGACATGAACTGATTGGCCTGCTCTTTAATTACCTCTCCCTGACCACAGAAGAAGATAATGCAGCCACTCCTGGTGAGACCTTATTGACTAGGATCAGAAGAAAGGAAAAGAAGACCTCCCCTATTAGTGGACTTGGGGAGGGACATGCATGCAGAGGGTGGAGAAAGGAAGGGATTGGGACTGGAGAAGAGAGGGAACCACAGGGGGGATACCAAGTGAATAAAGTGTAATTAATAAGGAATTAAAAATAAAAAAGAACCCCAATAAACAAATTCTGTACCCCAAAAAAGTTTTGTGAAGAAAGTTTAAAGTGAAAAAAAAAAGAATTGATGTACAGCTGAGCACGAATAGGCATGTATTCTCAGCATATTGAACAGTAATGAATCTATATTAACCCTTACTACCTGCAATAAGAAGCTTCTCTGGCCAAGGTTAATGTAAAAAAAAATCTGTGAATATAAATGTAAACATTTAAAAGGTAATTTGATAACTCCAGTTAGCCAAACAACATGAACTGTCTTTCCCCTCGGGCCTATGAAGGCATACCCAGACTTCATAATTTCCTTCCTGTGAAGCAGACCTCAAATCCAATCAAGAGGATGGGTTGTGACCTTCATAAACAACTTTGCCACTATTACAGCAGTGAGTATGTATAGCCCAGTCATTTGCTATTATAGCATGCAGGATCCATCATTGATAAGGTAATCATTATGTTTCTCCAGGAGGACATCTATATAACCCCATTCCCCAAAAGTTAGGGAGAGATTTTTCTTCTCCGTTAAAGATGGATTTCTCTATGTCCTAGAAACAAAGCATATCATTAGCTTTTCACCATAGAGTTATGGTAGGCAAAAAGTACAGTGGTCATAGCTTGCGTTATTTTAGTGTCTTTGGGTACTTCAACCTATATTAGAGGACAGACATTATTTTGATCATTATTTCACTGTAACATATACCTATTTCTTGCAATTTTCAATATTTCCCCTTTATTGGGATTTCAGAAATGTTAATGTAATTCAGTTATATGTGATTTTTTTTTTTAACTGGTGCTACTTGTACCCTTGGCTCCCTTGTATTTGACATTTCTTTTTCTTTCATTTTTTTTTCACATCTCTTTCAATGTCAAAACTATTGACTATTGACTGAAACCTAAAAGAAGCAATACTTTTATCCTCCATTGCCTAAGCCATATGTGGTTAGAAGAATGTATTCCTCACAAAGTGCATTTGCTACTTTCTGTGGCTTTAACTTTACCAAACAAGCCCCTTTGTCTCCATGGTACTTATTCTACAGCTGTAAGTCAGATGCACTTTATGTTCAGGCTAATGTCTTTGTTTGACCCTGTTGTTTCATGAAATTATAGAATACATTCCTGGGTTCTGATTTACCTGTTTTATATTCACAGCTTACCCAAGTGAAGCTAGAAGGAATGAGAGCTTCACCTGCCAGGTCAAAATTCACCATCCAAACAGGTGTAGACTTTGATAAATTGATATACTGTTCTTTACCATGCAGAGATTCTATACATGTTAATTGACCTACTCATTAAAATGCATTTGTAAACTCCGTAGTACCTGAGTCAATTCTCAAGGACTTCCTTGCTCATTCTTAGGCATATATTAAAAAAAAAAATTATACATTTTTTCCAGCTGAAGTTCAAAACAGCAAACCATGTCTTTTGTTGAGTTTTCACTAAACTTTAGAGTTTCACAAAACTCTAATGTACCCTTTTTAGTATATTTAGTGCTATAGTATTCCCGTTTGTAACTCTGTTGGGATTTTTATATTTAAATTACCCCCAAGCATACAATTGAAATGTTGACCGATGTTTAAAAATGCAATAATGTTATGATGCACCTTACAGAGGAAATTCCTGCTATTTGCACATGTTACAGCAATATTTAATGTTACCAAACCAATGTTTCCTATTACATGAAATGTCTTTAAAGAGAATCATACATAAAAGAAGATTATTTATTGATCAGTTCATAAAAATGTTGTAGCCATAGGCAGTAAGAACCCAAATCTCCTCTAGGGGTAACTATTCAGTATTCACTAAGTCAGTGTTCTCACCATCTCTGGGTAGAGATTAACTATCACAAAAAATAAGAAAATTGAAAATCTCAAGCTCTTTCCCAAATTTATGATTTTCCTGTTTTTCTAAAAATGTGTATGGTAATTTGGCTAAGTACAATCTTGATTTAAATGACTCCAATGATCTCACATTGTTATTTCTCTAAGTACAGTTGCTACCTTTCTTTTTCTAGTATTGACAAGTACCATTTTGTAATATATAATTTATATCCTGTAACCTTTATGTTCTCAGTAGTAGCTATAAAATATATATTAAAACAATGATTTGGGAGAGACTCCATGCACTCAAACATCTCAAGTTTTATTTCCCTCCTCCCACCCCCTATTTTTCCATATTATCTTCACTCTTCCATTTCCACCTCATATCTCCTATATTTTGATATTAATTCCTTTTTGAATGCCTCTCCTTCCCTCCTTACATGAATCCTTTCTCCATTCATGGCATTGATTTACTTCAGATATTATATTTAAAGCTAAAGATTGCAGAGGAATATGCAAAAAATAAGAAAGAACACGGCATTTTTGTCTTCAGGATTTAGGTTCCCAATTTCAGTATATTTTTCAGTACCATCCATTTACCTGAAATTTTCATATTTTTCTTTTCATTTAAGTCAGTTTTTTTTTCATAAAATGTATTTTGATCTAATTCTTTCCCGATTCCCATCTCCTCCTAGGCCTTTTCCAACATCTTAACCACCCAACTATTTTCTTTCTTTTCCTTTCTCTCTGAGCTATCTCCTCTGAATTTATGTGATGGTGTATAGCTTGTTCTTATGGAACTCTCAATAATGAGAGGTGTTTCTGACTCATTTGCATGTGCTTGGGACCCTTTTCCTTCTACTGGGTTCCCTCATCCAACTTTGATATGACTGTTTGTGCCTATTATTATTGTAACTTATTAAACCTGTTTTTCACCACTCTCTTAGGAGAAACAGAACAGGTGCAGGATCTGGAGAGAGTAAAAATAGTAGAAAAATTAGGAGGCATGGAGAGAGGAGAAAGTACAGACGGGATGTAATATATGAGAGACAAAAAAAAAAACAGAAAAAAAGTTAAAAAATCTAAACAAACTAAAAATAAATACCAATAAGAAACCAGTAAGACAAAACGAAATAAAAAAAATGGAAAAAAAGGTGAGGAGTCCATTTTGTATTGGCCATCTACTCCTGAGCATTTGCCCTGACCATGGAGTTTAGTTGTTATACCCAATGATACTCAACTGGAGAAAATGAATTTTTCTTTTTCCAGCAGGTATCAATTGCAAGTACCTTCCTGCTTAGGAATTATATATCGCTGTGCTTTGACAACTGAATGACATTTCACTCTGTCTTTCTTCCACATTTTCATTATCCATTATGATTTGAAGAACATCTCATTTGCTTCAGTAGACTAGGTCTTGTGAATAGAACAGTGGTGAATATGGATGAGCAAGTATCTCTGCTGTAAGTGATAGAGTCCTTATATCCATGGAAAGGTTAAACTTTCATCCCTCATCAACAATGCTTTGTTTTAAAGATTATGAAAGCTGCTGTCAAGATCGACAACTGGTCAAAATACAGACAAAAGTAACTATGGGGTGCTTAGCTTCAGGAGATAAATTTGAATGCTAAGATCTACACCTAAACTCAGGAAACTTCACGGATGCTGCAGAAATACTATAAGAGCCAGACAATTGGGATGCCATCTCCCTTAAATAGGAACTTTACACAATCCCCTTTAATTATCTGTGAATAGATCAGAGGACAGGTTGGGAAGTGTGGATGAGCAGGATGATATGAAGCAAGACAGTGAAATATTGTCATGTGAGCAAACGTAGCCATTGCAGTCCTGATATCACACTGTCACTCACCTCGTAAGACTACGAAGATTGAGCCCACCATCAGTCAGTCATGGATTGAGGAGTAGCTTGATTAATGGCTCCTGATAAATCCAGAGGTAGGGGCAGTTATTGTTTTCACTTATATACCAATTGATGAGCCAGCACAGCTCAAATCTATAGTTCCAAACCCACTGTTACATGGGCAATGCTGTTCTAACTCTGTGCTTCACAAAACAGTAGACATGGGTATAATAAATGGGCATGAAGGCAAAAGGAGCAGATCACAGAGGTGAAAATACAATTCAGGTAGAATAGGTAGGAATAGTCATAACTTATTGTATACACATATATATGAAATCACTAAATAGTACAATGGATTATGTTCTAAGAAATATAGCTATCATTTATTCGGATGAAGTAAATATTTATATTGTTTATACACTTACTATCTCTGTTTGTGAGGACATGTATGTGTGTGTGCATGCCACTATGAACTTGTGGATATCAACAGACAACCTGTGGGAGTTGGATATCTCCTCCACTATGTGAGTCCCATGGAACTCTGGTTGTCCATTTAACAATAAGAGTTTGTATTCACTTAGCCATCTTGACAGCCCTGGGCTTGCTATTTTAGTACTGCAGAATAGGCTGTGCTTTCACGTTATTTTATAAAGTTGTCCTGTTGCCTCATTTAGCATTTAATTTTCTCCTAGTTCTTGTTGAGATCACGTCTTCATAGGTTGTGGCCATAATGCATCAATACTTTTTTCTAATCATGTTTTTACAATTGCCCCTTCTCGCATTTGAACAAGCACTGTATCGTGTGAATTATTATTACAATTTATAGAATGTTTCCTCACCTGTCATTTTGCTAATGAATGCCATGAGTATAATTTTATCATAAAATAAGCCCTTAATAATGTTACGATCTTGTAAATATGCTAAGTAGGACTGCATCTGTCCTATGAATCTTGTGAAATTTTCCATTTTAATGTCCATTTTATCAATACGACGTATCTTCCAATTTGTTCAGTTCTTTCTCCCCCCCCCCCTTAAGGTTATCTAACTCTGTTTAGAAAATCTTCTTTTTGGTTGACTTTTATCTTTATTCTCATCATGTATCCAAAATAGCATATTATTCTTACCTTTGCCCATTTTCATATCACTAACTCATCAACTACTCTATCTAAAAATTCAAACTATGTTTTCACTTGTTTGCTTTTCACACTGCTTTTGAATAATTCCAAAGGATATGAAATAGAGTTTTTGTAGTTTTGAGCCTACCACAATATTTCAGTGCAGAAATATCCATGATACTTTATGTCAAAGGTTATCCTCATTTTGCCTATCTTTTAAACCCTCGATCTATACATTACTCATATGGGTTGCCTCAGTTGTTAAATTATCAATAGAATCTTTCACTTTATTTTTTTTTTATTTTTTTCTTTTTAGTTACATTTTGTTAACTCTGTGTCCCAGCTGTATCCCGCTCCCTCATTCCCTCCCCAACCCCACACTCCCTCCTTGGTCTCCTCCCTGCCCCTTTCCAAGTCCACTGATAGGGGAGGACCTCCTCCCCTTTCATCTGACCCTGTTTTATCAGGTATCTTCAGGGCTACAAAGTCCTCCTCTGTGGCCTAACAGACTGCTCCTCCCCGGGGGGGGGGGGTCAAACAGCCTGCCCTTGAGATCCTGTTAGAAATAGTCCGTGTTCCCCTTACTTTGGAAAACTACTTGGTTACTGAGCTACCATGGGCCACATCCAAGCAGAAGTTCTAGGTTATATCCATAGATGGTCCTTGGTTGAGTGTCAGTCTCAGAAAAGACCCTGTGCCCAGATATGTTTGGTCCTTGTAGAGCTCCTATCCTTTCCATATCATACTAACTTCCCTTCTTTCATATGATTCCCTGCACTCTGCCGAGGGTTTGGTTATGAGTCTTAGTGTCTGCTTTGAAACACTGCTAGGTAGAGTCTTTCAGATGCCTTTTGTGGTAGACTCCTGTCATATGTTCAATGCACATCCCATTTGTCTTTCTAAATGAGGATTAATCACCTTCGCCTGTGTCCACTTTCTTGATTATCTTCTTTAGGTGTGTAGATTTCATTATGTTTATCATATCTTGTAGGTCTATATAAGCGAGTATGTACCAAGTTTGTCTTTCTCCTTCTGGGATACTTCACTCAGAATGATCTTTTCTAGATCCCACCACTTGCCTGCAAATTTCATGATTTCTTCCTTTTTGATTGCTGAGTAGTATTCCATTGTGTAAAAATACCACAGTTTCTGTATCCATTCCTCCGTTGATGGACATCTGGGTTGTTTCCAAGTTCTGGCTATTACAAATAAAGCTGCTACGAACATGGTTGAACAAATGTCCTTGTTGTGTACTTGAGCAAATTTTGGGTATATACCTAGGTGTGGTATAGCTGGGTCTTGAGGTAGCACTACTCCTAGTTGTCTGAGAAAGCGAGAGATTGACTTCCAAAGTGGTTGAACCAGTTTACATTCCCACCAGCAATGGAGGAGGGTTCCCTTTTCTCCACAACCTCTCCAGCATGTGCTATCACTTGAGTTTTTCATCTTGGCCATTCTGATGGGTGTAAGGTGAAATCTCAGGGTCGTTTTGAGTTGCATTTCCCTGATGGCTAATGAGGTTGAGCATTTCTTTAAGTGTTTCTCTGCCATTCGATGTTCCTCTTTCGAGAATTCTCTGTTTAGCTCTGTTCCCCATTTTTTAAGTGGATTACTTGTTTTGTTGCTTTTCTGCTTCTTTAGTTCTTTATATATACTGGATATTAGCCCTCTGTCAGATAAAGGGTTGGTGAAGATTCTTTCCCAATCTGTAGGCTGTCTATTTGTTTTGATGACAGTGTCTTTTGCTTTACAGAAGCTTTTCAGTTTCATGAGGTCCCATTTATTGATTGTTGCTCTTAGAGCCTGTGCTGTTGGTGTTCTGTTCAGGAAGTTGTCTCCTGTGCCAATGAGTTCTAGGCTGTTTCCCACTTTTTTTTCCAACTGATTTAGAGTATCTGGTTTTATGTTGAGGTCCTTGATCCATTTGGACTTTAGTTTTGTTCAGGGTGATAAATATGGATCTATTTTCATTTTTCTGCATGTAGACATCCAGTTGGTCCAGCACCATTTGTTGAAGATGCTGTCTTTTTTCCATTGAATGGTTTTGGCTTCTTTGTCAAATATTGAGTATTCATAGGTGTGTGGGTTTATTTCTGGGTCTTCTATGCGGTTCCATTGATCCTCCTTTGTGTTTCTATGCCAATACCATGCAGTTTTTATTACTGTTGCCCTGTAGTACAGCTTGAGATCGGGAATGGAGATACCTCCAGATGATCTGTTGTTGTACAGGATCGTTTTGGAGATTCTGGGTGTTTTGTTTCTCCATATGAAGCTGAGAATCTTTTTTTCAAGGTCTGTAAAGAATTGAGTTGGTATTTTGATGGGAATTGCATTGAATCTGTAGATTGCTTTTGGCAGGATGGCCATTTTCACAATGTTAATCCTACCAATCCATGAGCACGGGAGATCTTTCCATCTTCTGAGATCTTCTTCAATTTCTTTCTTCAAAGACTTGAAGTTTTTCTCAAACAGGTCTTTCACTTGCTTGGTTAGAGTCACACCAAGGTACTTTATGTTATTAGTGGCTATTGTGAAGGGTGTTGTTTCCCTAATTTCTTTTTCAGCCGTTTTGTCTTTGGTATACAAGAGGGCTTCTGATTTTTTTGAGTTGATTTTGTATCCTGCCAGTTTGCTGAAGGTGTTTATCAGCTGAAGAAGTTCTCTGGTTGAATCTTTGGGGTCGCTCATGTATACTATCATATCATCTGCAAATAGTGACACTTTGACCTCTTCCTTTCCGATTTGTATCCCCTTGATCTCCTTTAGTTGTCTTATTGCTCTGGCTAGGACTTCAAGTACAATGTTAAAGAGATATGGAGAGAGTGGGCAGCCTTGTCTTGTCCCTGATTTCAGTGGGATTGATTTAAGTTTCTCTCCATTGAGTTTGATGTTGGCTATAGGCTTGCTGTATATTGCCTTTACTATGTT